>NC_092498.1:5729846-6056096 GCF_047511675.1 Marmota flaviventris
TGTCCTTGAACTCCAATATGACAAACACCATCCAAAACACTTTAAATTGCAAATTCTCTCTAAAGGAATTCTTGCTTCCTGTTACCTTTAAGGTCATTTGTATATAATAACCTTAAACTTGGGGGTAGCATGAGCCCCTGGTGAGAGCGGCACTGGTACTGGCTGCAGCCTGGTGGCTGGAGGGTTAGCGGCTGTTCCAGCAGTGTGTGGTCAGGTGGCTGGAACCAGAGAGTGACAAAGGGAAAGGAGGCCATGGCTATGTCCTGGTGTTCGAACTGCCAGGCCAGGGTGGCCTCTGGTCCAGCGGACAGTAGACACTCACCAGGAGTCTCCGCCCATGACAGCCTGCTCAGTGTTCCTTCTTCTCTCTAGGCCGGGCACACGGACAGCCAAGGGAGAACTGACCTACTGCAATCTTTTCATCCCATCCTTTAAACCATGGAAGTAGGACGTGGCAAGACAAGAGGGGACTGTAGCAGTCGGGAACGTCCCAAGGCAGCTCCCATTTCCCCAGCTGTGATGTTTCCCTTTCTTCTTGGTAGACCTCTCCGAGGACGCACTGGTCTTCCAGTAAATTCAAAATGTCAGCTCCCTGAGGCCATCTGGAGGGTCAGAGTCCACTCGTTTGGGGCATAAGGCCTGGGACATGGATCCACACAAGTGGTGGGAGATGTCCCTAGAACCTCTTAGTCGCGAAGGGCAAAAGCATACTGTCTGGAAGGCTCTGGGATCCTCCGGTGTCTCAGGCCATTTCCCTATAACAAGACACCCAAGACTGGGTCACTTGGAAGTTTGTTTGGCTGGCAATTCTGGAGGCTAGGAAGTCTCAGAGCCACACGTGGAGGGGAATCACACAGTCAGACAGGGCACGTGTGCCGGCTCAGGTCTCTCGTTTTCTGAGAAAGCCACTGTTGTCATATGGGGCTCTCGATCTCATCTGATCCTGGTCACCTCCCAAAGGTGACCTCTTAATGCCATTGTCTTGTGGATTTAAGTTTCCAACAGGTGAACTTTGGGGAGAGGCATTCAGACTGTAGCGACTGGTGACAACCGAGAGTGAAAATGCAGGTGCTGGCACTGCTGGGGACAGACCTCCTGAGGGGCCCTCTGGGCCCAGGAGTGTCCCTCACACAGCACCCAACCCAGTCTCCTGTGCTTTCTCAGGGAGAGTTGATCCCGTGCTGCTCTGCTGGGGAGTGGCTGAGAACAGCTGAGACGGGCTCAGGCAGTTTCTGCCCAGCTGAGCGCCTCAGAGACCTGGCCTTCCCCAAAGGAGGATCCGAACTCTGCCCAGAAAGATGGGTTTCGTCCCAGTTCCTGGGATGTGAGAAGCAGGCTTTTTTTTTTTTTTCCTTGAAAAAGCAAAGCCCAAACAACCCCTGTTTTTTGTACCTGACTCCCCACTGTAGCCCCGGCTGAGTTTCAACAGCTCTGTCAAGATGCGAAGTCTGGTGACTTTGGCCCATACCTGGCACCTCCTCCCCCTCTTGCTTATGTAACAAGCCCTCCAGAACAGAATGGGTTTGTTGGCAGCAAAAACAAAAATAAGAAAAAAAAAACCTAGCTAATGTCCCTGTTTGGATTCACTGGTGGCGTGATTTACAGCCTCAACCACCAGGAAACTGGATTACTTTGCCCCGACTTGGTCTCTGCCAATATCCCAGTGGCTCGGGGCTCTGCAATTTGTCCCCCACCCCAGCTGTACTGGGCTCCTCAGGGTTCCAGCTGTACTTAGCCTCTACCAGGAGCAGGAAGGCAGGAGCCTCTGCCAAGTCCTCACGCCCTGGCCTGGAGTGGGCGGGGCTGGCTGAGAGGTGGGGGTCTACTTCTCAGACCCTTCTCCCAGCTTCCTGGCTGCCCAGTCCAGGCACACAGTCAGTCTCTGGGCTTCACTTGCCTTACTGATCATCTGCCTGAAGGGTGAGCCACAGACGAGGGGCCAGCAGGCTCGTGACTGGGTCTGCAAGTGGGAACACACCTGCTCCCTGCCTTCCAGGGAGCCGGAGCCACAGACACAGAGGAATTGCCCTCCCCAACTCCTGCCCCTAGTGAACTGGTGACCACGGGCACTTCTGAGGGGCTCCAGGCAGGGCCCCCCATGAGGTCACATCTGAGGGTGGAGGCCTGGATCAGTAGGGGGGTGATTTGTTGGCAGATGGCATTGATACCATCTCTGACTGTGTGCTGCCCTTAGTTTTTTTATTAATAGATCTTTTGTAGCTGTTGATGTTTTTGAGCTGTTTTAGGCTTGCAGAAAAGTTGAGCAGGAGGTCCAGAGAGTCCCCTGTGCCACCCCCCCACCCCACCTTCCCCTATTAGTAACACATGCACCATGCACCACATGGGTCACAAGGGAGGGGACTGTCCAGATACACCATTATTAACCAAGGCCCATTGTTCACCTGGGGCTAACTCTTGGTGAGCACTTCTTGGGTTTTGTCCACCACTGTAGAGTCATACAGGATAGTGCCCCTGCCCCAGACCCTGGGCTCCACCGGTCACCGCTGCCTCCCTCCCCTCAGCCTGGCTGCTGTCACTTCTTTCACTTCTTGCCATTTGTCCTGGCACCATGCTGTTCACATGAGGGAGCACTGGTGTGGGCTGTGTGCTCTGGGGGTGGGAGGCTACAGAACTTGGAGGGGCTCTCAGGTTCAGACCCACATACCTCCTGTCTCCGAGGAGGAAACGGGGAGAGATAGAAGCCTGTCCCCAGGTGAGACAGCCGTGGGGGTGGAGCTGCGTGGAGGCCCTGCTCACAGAGGGCACAGGCTCATTCCATCTTTTTAAACAACAGAAACTAAGTAGGTAAAAAGGACCAAAAAAGAAAAAAAATTTTTTAAAAGCTAGCAATGTGGTCATTTTAAATGTCATTAACCTTTCCTACAGGGGACTCTGGCCTAGTGTGGTTTCCTGGACCTGTCAGGGCACAGAGGCTCTGTGGGAGGTGCTGATTCTCCTAGATGCCTGCCCGCATGTCCTACCTAGGAGCTGCTCAGAGCGTGTGCCAATGTGGCCCTCAGGGTCCTGCCAGAAGGGATGTGACAGATACTACCTCCCGCCCCAGCTGCTCTGCACATACCTGCTGCTGTCAGAAGTCTCCCAGGAACCCCTCTGTGCCCTGCCTGCTGACTTCTGTCCGTAGGAAGATATGAGGGTCCTGGAAAGTGCTTGGAGCCGCTGCCCACCCTGTTGGCCATGGCCCACCCTGATGGCCATGGTCACAAGCTAACATGTTCCTGGATGGTAACAAAGACAAACCTGGCAAGTGACTCATTGCAAGGGCTTGGCCCTGCCACGGGAGGAAAGACAGGTGCAAAGACGCCAATGAGAGGCTGGCCCAGATAACCTCGCGACTGGCGCTCCTATTGCACCTGGTGCAGGGGGCCTGTGCTGGCGGCTTCAACTGCGTGCAGACCCTAAGGTGGTCATTACTACCCTCGTGCAGATCAGAAACCCAGGCTAGAAAGCCCAAAGCAGCTGGAGAGAGCCTGGGGTGACAGAAAGAGGCCTCGGCTACAAGTTGTAGCAGCAGGATTTGGTTCTGACTGGGTCACCTCTCTGCCGTGATGCCTTGAGCAACTTGCTAAAACCTCTCAGGACCCATCTGTGACATGAGGGACCCAGAAGAGTTTGGAGTTTCCAACTGTGAGATCGCCTGACTGCCGGGTGCTCTGGGTTTGGGCATTGGGAGGCCAGGGCCAGGCGGGTACAGATGTGACCAGCATCACTAGAACAGAACTCGGAGGGGGTGGGTGCTGGCCCCAGGGTATAATTGATGGTGGCCAGGGGACGCTGGGGCTGGCAGGCGCCAAGCTGCCTGTGGCGGGTCAGAGCAGCAGTCACTGTCAGGGGAGGGACAAAGGGGCGATGGAGGATGAGAGTAAGCGTTTGCCCCTTCCCAGGTGGTAAAGAGGTGCGAGTCCCGACCTCTTTACTCAGAGCTTATTTTTGGGATAAAGTACAAAGATGGGGTCAGAGAGCCACAGCCAGGAGAGGAAAGGGATGGTAGCCGTCATTCTGCCCTTGCAGTGGCATCTGGGGACAGAGAGTTAGTGCCTGTGTTTCTGGAGTCTACCCGTACTGTGCCAAAGCTCAGTCGGCAGAGTTGTTCAGACTTCTTCATCCACGGTGCTGTAACAAGGGTGTGCATGTGAACAACTGGGGTTCTACGGAAGGACGAGGTTCCCCAGGCCCCTCACATTATAGGAAAAACTCCACCTGGAGGGAGTGGAAAGTAATGGCCCGTCATTTGTCACAGACCCCCAAAGGGCCCTGGGTCAGACCTGAGGCTCCCCACGGTGTCGCCTGCTGCCCTGCCTGCTGCCCCCACAGGGTCAAACACAAGTGGTTTGGGTCCATGCCTAAAGAAAGCTGCAGGAGGGACACCAGGAAGCAGAGTTAGGCTCCTGGGAGCGTTTCACTCAGGTCACAGAGGTGCTGGCACCTGGGAGACACGCCCCCTCTACAGGGGAGGACCCTGCTCAGGCCTCAGCCTAAACGAGCTTGCTCCAGCGTCGGTTCCGCCGTGGGAGGACGACTCTTGCTGGAGTGTTTCTGTGGATCTGGCGCAGTGGAGGAGTGAGTGGCCTCAGAGGACTTGGACGGTCCTCCCTGCGCACGGTGGGCGGTGTGGGAGGAGGAAGAGACTCTGCTACAGAGCAGTGCAGTGCGCTGAGACGCCAGGACAGACACTCTTTCCAAGCCTGCGCCGTGCAAGCGATGGCCCACGTCACAGACGGGGCTCGGAGGGCGGAGGCAGGTGAGGCTGTGGCCCCCGGAGGCTGCTCCCCTCCACACAGGGCTGGAGATTTCCTGTTTTCCACCGAACACTGCCCACTGGTCAGCCTCTCCCATCTCCCTTGTTTTCTTGTCCACCTGTTTCCTTGGTGTATTGATGGACCCTTGGCAAAGAAAAGGCGCCGCCTGCTGACCCAAAAAGACCCCACTCACTGAGCCCGAGGGCATCTCAGCGCTGCCTTCATTGTCCTGGATTCTCCTCCATGTCCCCTTCAGCTAAGGGGGAGGAGGCCACGGGCTCCGTAGCAGGAAGGGCCCCCAGGGAAACAGCCAAGACAAGAAAGAGAGGGGACCTATTTTTTCTTTTAATATACACACATATTAAGGAGATACATAATTGCATGGTAATGCATTAATTATGTACGATATATACTATGTGTACATACACAGTATTATATATACAAGAGATCTGTCCTAAGGGATGGCTCATGTGTAGTTGGGACTGGGAAGTCCTAAATTGATGGAACAGACTGACAGTCTAGAAGCTAAGGTTGCAGATGCTGTGGTCTTAAAGCAGAACTTTTTCTTCTGGAAATCTCAATTTTTTTCTGTCAGGCCTTCAGCTGATCAGATGAGGCCCACCCTCATCATGGAGGGCAAGGGTTTTACTTAAAGTCATTCGATTACAGATGTTTAACCACGTTGACAAAATGAGCTCCCAGCCATGATGAGATCAGTGTCTCCATGATTCAGTTGGTAGACACTACGACCTAGCCAAGCTTCCACATGAAATTAGCCATCACCGGCTCCATAATGGACTTGGTCAGTGCAGCCCAAAGCCCTCTGCTCCATAGTACCCCTTCCCCGTCTCCTGGCTGGGCCTTAAGATGCCACCTGCAGAGCTTTGAGTTGTTCTATGTAGAAGCAGCAACCTGCAGCCCGGGCTGAGTCCTCTGCAGGGAGCTGGAAACATGCTTCTGGGTGAACCAAAGGGAGATGGCTGCAGAGATCTCACAGCATGGCTGTCACATCTGCATGTCCTGGGACCTCTGTGGGCACTCGCCTCCCTCCCTCCTGACTGAGGACTGATCCAGACTCCTGTAACCGTCACTCAGTCAGTCCCCTGGGCCGGTCCCTGTCCCTCATTCTCCCCTTCAGGAGGGACTCAAACTGGAAGAAGTCAAGGAACTAGGCTGGTGCTTTGGTTGGTTCCTTACTAAGCCTCTTGGTTAGCAGAGGCTGGACTCTACCTGGGAATGGTTGTTTGGAGAGGCTACTTTGGACCTGAGCTAGGACAGGGCTGGGAACACAGGGGTCCTCAGGCATCCCAGAGACACGAGAGCCCCGGGCAAGTCAGAGTCCTTCTGCACAACATCCTCAGCTGTAGGAGGCTGAGCGGTCCCCTGAGCCCTGTGTAGCTCTGGTCCAGAGGAGGCTGAGAGGATGACCAGGGGGAGCAGCACTGGAGGCTCAGGAGCAGCAGTGCACCCCGGGACCCCTCCTTAGAGTCACCACGCAGGTGGGCTTGGGAGAGGGGCATGACGGCTCTGTCACGACCGGAGGCAGCCAGTGTCCTCCGTCTCTTCAACCCCACCCAGGCTCAGGTCGAGTGGGAGGGCCGCCTGGCCTCCAAGGTGGACTTGCCCTGGGCGATTCCTTTGCTTGGGCATCTGGCTGGAGCTGACCTTGGCCAGTGGCCCTCTGGACGCCCGGTGGAGTAAGGACTCACACCAGAGGACAGACCTTTGTTTATATCCTGTCTGGTTTCCAGAGCCTCCGCTCTGTGGTACAGAAAGCGTGACAGACACATTTCACAGATTGGAAAACAGACCTGGAGAGCAGGTGCCTGGCCACTCATGTCAGTGGAGAACCCAGGTCTCCCGGCCACCTGGCCCAGGGATGCTGTGGCTACTTGGTTTAGAGAAAACAAAAAGGAGTTTGTTGAGCTCAGTGGCAGGAGAAGCCACTGAGGGCACCGGCCTGACGAGAACCTGTGGACACCAGCGGGTGGGGGCCATCCTTAAAGCCCACCGTGAGGGGGGGGGGTGGCCACAGGAGTGAGAATGGTGATATTGTTGTTATTTTTCTTCTTTTTTATGTCAGGAAGTCTCTCAGACAGCAGTCAGAAACCATGATGTCCTCTGTGGAAAACAAGCTCCCCTGGAATGTCCCTGAGAGTTAAGTTTAGGCCCTCTCTAATTTGGCCACTGTCCCTCCCCTCTTGCCCAGTCCCAGTGATTCAGTATTTGTTCCTTATTTTTCTGAGAGTGGTTATATAATGTGGAGTTTCTCAAAGGCTCCAATTGACCGTAGCTCTGACCACCTCCTGCCTCCCACCAGTACCAAGAACTGCCCATTTGGTGGTTTTCGGGGGTTGCACAAGCCTGGCCCATCTGGAGACGCCTCCCACGTGCCTCCCACCCTGGGGCCTGCCATGGCCATCACCTCCAGAGGCGGGCTGAAGGCCACGATGTCAGCTTAGATTCAGATGCCGTTAAAGCCATGGGAGCTGCCCGCCAACCATGTCCATGACCGTGGGGTAGGCAAGAGGACCAGAGAGGGGAGGTCCAGCCGGGAACCTGCGGAAGCCACACTCGGGCTTCTGAAATCTGCTAGGATCCTCCTGGGCATTTGCGTTGACAGTCCCGGTGCTTAGGCTTGAGGATCTTAGACCTCAGTTGAGAGGCTGGAAGCATTGGGATTCGAGAAGCCAGTCAAGACCCGCAGTGCGGGCCGCGACTCCTCCTCCGTGAGGCTCACCAAGGGCAGCACCTCCGCTCTCTGCCGCGGAGACGCGCCGGCGGCTTGGAGAGTGGTGCAGACTGTTGGCTAGTTGGGGATAGGAGATGTTATTTCTACGACTAAGCTAGGGAGGTGAGAAATGCGTTTGGGTCTGAGCAGGACTCCTTTAAAATGCTCCCGACCCCTCCTGCTGTTCAGCTCAACAGGTAAAAACAGAGGCTGTGTGAGCCAAGAGCCACCTTCAGAAATTATCCAGTTAAACCCTGTCATTTGACAGGTGGAAAACCAAAGTTCAGACATGCTCGAGATCCCCAAGAGCAAACAGCGGAGCAGGGTCTGGCCTTGGTCTTCACTGTCTTTGCGAATGGCCAAAGGCAGTGTCCTCAGGCGCCCAGGGGCCACCAGGGGCTCTCGGCACGTGCCTGGAGGGATCCTGACCCCAGCTCAAGCCCAGGGTGGCTCCAGGTGGCAGTCTGTTCTTGGGTCTGCTCAGCGGGATGGAGAGCGAAGGTCATCCTGAATGTGTTTCTTCCTCCATGGGAATCAAGCAGGAATGTTGCACCACAACCCTGACATGGAAAACCCCACGTTTGCCGAGGCGGGGGCCGTGGTCCCTGAGGCTGGCCGCTGTTGTGTTTGTCTGGCATTTGTGTCCCTTCAGGGGCTCCCAGCTGCAACAACAGCAGAGCCCTGTAAGAGAACGTCGGAGACAGATCAGCCTGTGTCTGCTGAGTGCACGCTGAACTAGCCCCGTCGCCTGGGTGCAGCCTGGGTGCCGGGGACCTGGTCCTTCATGGAAACTGGACACTGATTGTGAAGGTGACCAGTCCATTTTCTCATGGGAAAATCTGGGGGTACGTGTGGGTTAGGGGAAGCTGCCTTGAAGACTCCTGATGAGGCAGAACGGTGCTCACTGTGAAGCCACGCACTGCGCTGCAGGGTGGGATGTCTGCTGGTCTTCTCTTCAGAGCGACATCGGCGTCAGTTACTTTTAGTTACAAAGAAGCACTTAAAGGGAGAGGACCACAGCTGCCTTGGAAATGAATCTCTGAGCTGCGAATCCTTCCTTCCATCTTCCCCTGAGGTCCCGCTGTGCCTAAGACACTCGTTTTGCATGAAAGAGCTCCGGACCTGCACAGCCTCTGACCCCAAGTTGTTATTCTGTCCCTGGAACTGAGCCACCCCGGGGAGGTGGAAGACTCTTACCAAGAGCTGTGGTCCAAGAGTGTGGCTGGACCTGAGTGATGGGACCTGCCTGCTGCTGTCTGGTTGCCAGGCGTTGGGCAAATGGCTTATACCACCCCTCAGTATCTTCCTCTACAGACGGGGATGGTGTCACTTTCCACCCATGTGGGTTTCCATAAAAACCAAAGGAGGCCACCACTGTGAGATTTATGAAAGACACTAATACAGATTCATGATGGTTCTGCTGTTAAGGCCTGTTTATATGGTGGACTTTGGGCCTTTCCTGGATATCTAAAGATAGGTGAGTGTGGGGGGAATTCAATGAGCTGATATTAAGGTTAGCTTATTTCTTAGGAATTTCCTCTAAATCTGGGGCTGTTCTCTTTTGTCCAAATGTGTTCCTGACAGGTGACGTTTGAGTCTAAATCTTGAAAGTTAACTTTCACCAAAGACCCTGATGATCATCTCAGAACATGTGGTCAAAGTCTACACTGCGTGCAAGGTGTAGACAGGTGAAGAACAGCAGGGTGCGAAGGCTCTGTCTGGCTGACATCATGTCTTCTGCCTCTGGAGGCCTTGACACAGCCCTGGGGAGCAGTGCCCTCCCAGTTCCTGAGGGCCCAGGGCAGGCGAGGGAGCGAAGGACCGGGCCCAGGCGTGGGCAGCAGCAGAAGCGAGGGAGTTGAGAATTCAGGAACTGTGTGAACAGGGCAGCCCCGGGAGCTGGGCCTTCCAGAACACAGACTGGCAGAGAGGCCAGGGCCTGCTCATTCCACGGGCTAGTGGGCTTGCTGCCCCCTTGTGCAGGGAGAGCACATCCCACACCAGCCTCCGAGGTGTGCGTGCGTCTTGGTGAGCACTGGGAGACGAGCGGGGGCGCGTCCAGCAAAGTTGGTCACTGCCTGTTAGGAGACTCCTGCCAGGCCGCTTGACCGAGCAGGTTGGCGCAGAGCCCAGGAGCAGGCCCCCACAGTGGCCACTCCATCTGAGGCTTTCATAAGTTTGCTCTGGTCAGCAATGGCTGTGTGGCACCTGTGGCAGCACAGGTGAGGGCTTCCTGGGCTCGGCTCTTTCCAGGTCATCTTGCCATGAGTCACTGACCCCTGGCCCCGGTGGCTGGAACATCGTGCCTCTTGGGGTCATTGTCCATTTGGGTGAGGAACAGGTATTCGTAGAAAGTCTTGAGCCTTTGAATGCCACCACTGAGCAAACGGCAGGGATGGTGGTGACTGAACCCAGAGAGGAATGTGCTCATCGAGCCCCAGATTAGAGACCCAGCAGCTCCCCCTCACCACCCAGCCAGCTGGAGTGGAGGCTCCTGGAGAGAAACACTAAAACTGAGTGTTTTAGTCGCTTTCTCTCTGCTGTGACTTAAAGACCCAACAAGCACAATTGTAGATGAGGAAAGGTTTATTTGTGGGCTCAGGATTTCAGAGGTCTTAGTCTACAGAAGGCCGGCTCCGTTCCCCAGGGTTCCAGGTGAGGATGAACTTCATGGTGGGAGAGGGTGACAAAGGGAAGCAGCTCACATCAGAGCTATCAGGGAACAGAGAGACTGCATTCTTCAGATGCAAATATATACCCAAAGCCCCGCTCTAATTCCCACCACACCCCACCACTTCAGTTACCTGTCAGGGGATGAATTCACTGATTGGGTTAAGACTCACAACCCAATCATTTTTCCTTCTGAACCGTCTTGCGCTGTCTCCCACATGAACTTTTGGGGGACACCTCACATCTAAACCATAACACTGATAGGTGCTGATCCTCAAGGCTGGGTGCCCTGCAACAGGGCAAGCCCAAGGCACTGGGACCCAGATGGGAGAGGAATGAGTTCTGCCTGAGGGTGGGTCTAGTCAGAGATGATATGTGAATTGGACTTTGGCACATAGGAGTGCGCTCTGGACCAGAATTTGGGGGTGAGGGTGGGGCAGGAGGAGCAGGAGCCAAGCCCAGAGGAGGGACAGGGCTGGAGTGTTCGGAGAGCAGCAGTGGCAGGGCCATTCACCCAATTGCTATGTGCCAGGCTCCTGCTAGGGCGGAGCATGAGATGGGATTGTCCCTGAGCAGCTGGAGTGGAGTGGGCCAGCTCCCTGGGCAGGAGTGGATGGTCCCTGGGGAGTGCCCTTAGATGAGGAGTTGAGATGGTTTTCCAGCAAAAAATGCCCATGGACACACCACCACGTTTGGAAACTCACAAACATTCTGCCTGGGCTGTTGTGCAAGGAGGACTCAGGTGCAGAGCACTTTGGAAGTAAGCCTGTGGAGGTCAGAAAATCTGTGGTGCCTGGATTGGAGCCTTTAGGGCACCTGCCCATGGCTGACCCAGAGAATCCCCGTGGGAACCTGGTGACTGTCCACCAGACAGAGCCTGGATGAATGCCGTTGATGAGCTAGAAACTAACCAACTTCACTTCTACAGGAGGACCCAAGCTCCCCAGCCGATCCCAACATGCAGTCTTGGCTGAGAGCCACTAAATCAAGGTCACCAGAAGTGGTGAGCATGGAAGCTGGGCCAGCTCACCAGTGTGTGCTCGTCTGCCAGGTCCGGAGGCCATGCCAGCTCTGCAGCAGAGTCCCTGGGCCTTAGGGTGAGGCTGTCTCACCTTTTCAGATATGACTTTTTAAGCAGAGACTTGGAGGATGAACTGAAACAGGTTTAGGAAGCAACTAGTTGACCCAAGAGAGAACTGGGTGAGAGAGAGAGCAGGCCCGGACCCCAAGGACAGAGAAAGTACACAGAAAAGTACAAAATGTCACTGAAAAAAATGAAAGAAGACACAAATAAATGGAAATGCATCCCATGTTCATGGATTGGAAGCCTGTCATTAAGAGGTCAGTAGTACCGAAAGCAATCTATAAAATTGGTGCAATCCACATCAAAATCCCAGTGATTTTGTTGTTGTTGTTGTTGTAAAAATAGAAAAATCCACCGTTAAATTCATAGAATATCTCAAGGGACCCCAAATAGCCAAAACAATCTTGAAAAACAGGAAAGGAACAAGACTGGAGATCTAAACCATAACATCCTGATTTCAAACTTATCATAATGTTACAGTAACAAAAAATAGGATGGTACTGGCATAAAAATAGACAGATAGACCAATGGAATGGAACAGAGTTCAGAAATAAATGCTGATATTTTATGGTCAAATGATTTTGGGGAATGGTGCTATCCATGTGCAGAAGAAGGAAGCTACATCCTGTGTTACACCATATACAAAAATGAACCCCAAATGGATCAAAGCCCTAAATGTCATTTAGGAAAAAGATATGGATGGGGGCTGAAGATGTGGCTCTGTGGAAGAACCCTTGCCTGACATGCATGAGGCCGTGCGTTCAATATCCAGCAAAAGAAAGAAAGAAAGGGGGCTGGGGATACAGCTCAGTTGGTAGAGTGCTTGCCTTGCATGCACAAGACCCTGGGTTTTCAATCCCTAGCACCACCACCCCCCCCAAAAAAAAAAAAGAAAAATACACAGGGGAAATGTCTCATGACATTAGATTTGGCACTAAGTTCATGGGTGCAACAACATAAGCACAGGCAACAAAAGAAATAACAGATAAATACATCAAAGTAAAAACTTCTCTGCGTCAAAAGACTGCAGAATGAAAAGGCCACCTGTAGAATAAGAAAATATCGGCAGATCACTTATCTGATAAATGGTTAAGGTTCAGAATGTATAGAGAACTCCTACAAATCAACAACCAATAGTCCTATTTTAAAAATGGGTGTTTCTTCAAAGATTATAGAAAGCCAATAAACCATGTGGAGATGTGTACATACCACAAGGTACCACCTCACTCCTTAGGACGGCTACCATAAGAAACAACAGAAGGCGGCTGGGGTGTGGCACGCGCGAGGTCCTGGGTTTGATCTTCAGCACCTCATAAAAATAAATAAAATAAAGGTATTGTGTCCAACTACAACTAAAAAATAAATATTAAAAAAAAAAAGAAACAACCAAAGGTCAGCCCTGCTTCGAATGTGGAGAAGGTGAAAGCCTGGTGCACTGGGGTGGCAAGGGAAAATGGCGCAGCTGCTCTAGAGAACCCAAAATGTCTTGAACAGAGGTACCCAGTGCCCGGTAGTTCTACTCTGCGTTACCCAAAAGGACTCACAGCTGGTCCTGAAGAGCTTGCTAGGGCTACCTACCAGGGACAGCTTCCAGGATGGAACTCATTTTCTCACAACCTGGAGGCTGAGGCCCGAGCTCACGATGTGGACAGGGTTGGTTCCTCCCAAGGGCTCTCTCCTCGGCTAATACATGCCATCTCCTCCCTGTGTCATCACACAGTGGCCCCTCTGGGCATGCCTGTCTCCTCATCTCTTCTTACAGGGACACCAGTCCTGTTGGATTAGGGCCCACCCTGATGACCTCATTTTAACTCAGATCCTACCTCCAAATGCATTCACATTCTGAGGTCCTAGAGGTTAGGATTTCAACCTAGGCACTTTGGGTGGTGGAGGGGGACACGGTTCAGCCCATAACATTCAAGTTCACAGCAGCATGATTCACAGTAGCCAAAAGGTCGAAGCAGCCCAAGTGGCCCTGACTGATGACCAATAAACTGAATGTGGCCTATAAGTGCAAAGGAAGAGCAATCGGCCTAAGTGGAGGGCATTTCTGACACGTGCTCCAACACGGATGGACCTCGAAGCATCACGCTACGGCAGTCACAGGAGGACAGTCCTGTACGATTCACTCACATGAAGGACCTAGAATAGTCACAGACATAGAGACAAACCGTGGACCAGTGGTTGCCAGGAGCCGGGGGAGGGAGGAACAGAGTGTTTCATGGGTATGGAGCTTCCGTTTGGGAAGGTGGAAAGTTCTAGAAATGGATATGGTGGTGGGTGCACAGCAGTGTGAGTGGGTGTGCCACTCCATGGCACACTTGACAACAGTGAGATGAGGGTGGGGTGTGGCTCCGTGTACAGCACTAGCCCTGGGCTGGATCCCCAGCACCAAAAAACCCCGAAAAGCTTGATGATAAATTTTCTTGTGTGTATTTCACAATTAAATATTTTTAAATAGGTACAAAAGAAAGAATAAAGATGCAGTGTCCCCTGGACTTGAGGATGGCCGGTGGGGTTCTGCTTGGTGGGATGTGTTCTCCAAGACCAGATGCAGGACCAGGGCCAGGGCCAAACAATGCCTGCATTTTAGAAAGTGCAGGTTGGTGATGCCCCGCCTGCACCTGTCTGTCCCAGAGCCCACCCCACTCACCCTGGCCACCACATCATCAGCTTTTACTGGCTCCAAGGCCCCCTCCCCAGCCCCGTCATCTTCCAGCCCCCTGGACACTTCACGGAGCCTCGTGTTCTGGGTCTGAGGTTAAGGCCTGTCCATCAGCCACAGCCCAAGCCACCCCTGGAGGGGACTTTCGTGCCCCACTCCTTCTGCCTTCCTGCCTTGCCTCTCAGCCTTTCTGTCCCTTCAGTCCCTGGTCTCTTCCTTCCCCTGCCCTGGGGTGCTGGCAGGCAGTGGCTGCTCCTGGACACCTGGCCTGACCTTCTGGGAGGGATGTGGGCAGCGGCGGCACATTTGGGAGGCAGCTAGCCTTCTTCACCTCCTCCCTCTACCCGTGACCGTCCCCGTCCCTCCTTTGCTGCTGGCCCTCAGGAGGAGGACTCCTGGAGGTGGCACCTGGGTGGAGCTGCTCCGCTCTTGTTGACCTTGCACCTCTTTCCCTCCCAGGACCTGAGCTCCTTTGCCATGCCGCTCCTGGATGGAGACCTGGAGAGTTCCGAAAAGCATTCGTCCCGGAAGGTAAGGCCTCCTGTCCTGTCCCAGGGCTGCTCACCGCACACCTGGCAGGGCCCCCGACAGGCGCGGGATTTCCCTCCTCCCTCTTCTCCCTGCTCTGCACTGAAGCAGCCACAGTCTCCCCACCAGAGGAGAAAGGGGAAGACCAGCAGCCAGCCAAGTGCTGGGTACGAGTAACGAGGCGGAGGTCCGAAGCCTCCGGAAGGTCAGGATGCCGTGTCCCAGGGCTCTCCTCCCCTCTGTCTCCTTCCACATTCCGTCTTTAGCTCATCGCTGTGCCCTTCCCTCTGCTGATTCTCTCCCGTTAGGAAGCCAGTCTCCCAGGCTGCTGGCTGTCAGGGTCAGGCGGCTGAGGGGTGCCCGGCCGGGGTGGGGTGGCCCTGGCAGGGAGGGGCGTCAAGGCAGCCTGCCCGGCTTCTCCTGCAGTCAGAAAGGGAAGGTGGGCCGAGGGCTGTGCAGGGCACCCTCCTGCCACCCTCAGACCCCTGTGGCAGGTAGCTGCAGGGGGCTGGCGAGGGGCCTCTGCACTGTCTGGGCGTGGCTGCTGTGCCTGCCAGCCTGGGAGCAGGGTAGGAGTTCCAGTACTGGAAAAAGCCGATCTATTCTCTAAGCATTTTGCATTACATACAATTGAATCAACAAATCGGTTCAGGCCTGTGGGACTAATTGGCGTCAGCTTGGCCGCCCTGCCCAGCCCGGCCCTGCCCTGATACAGCCAGCAGACGTATAGCAGTTATTGTGGCCTCGCCAAAAAAGACTGTCGGAACGGCCTCAGGCCTGGCCGGGGAAGGGACTGGGCCAGCAGGGAGGGAGCCCCAGTGGCAGGAAGGAGCCACCAAGCTCAGGGCTCCCTTCCCTTCCATGAAAACCCACTAGGGAGGGGACTGCAGCTGAAGGGCCCCAAGGGTTGGGTGTCCCTCAGGCCACCAGGCCCCTTTTGGTGACTCTCGAGGTCCAGGGTGAAGTCCTTGTCAGGGTTGAATCGCAGCTGAGCAGGGAAGGCCCTGGAAGGGGCTCCTCCCTCCCCGTGATCTTTCCTGGGAACTTTGCCGGACACCAGTGATGACGCTAGGTGGATCCAGGACAAGGGCCTGACCACTGTCGTCCGGGCTGGCGAGGAGACGGCGCAGGTAGTGTAGGTCCGACACGCTGAGGCCGGAACCTAGAAGCTGCACGACAGGGAGAGCATCCCGTCTCTCTCAGAGCACCTCAGCCTCCTGTTACAGTGTGGGGACAGGGCCTCAGAGGGACAGTGTCTGTGCTGACACCAACTGGAGAAGAGGGAGGAAAGCTAGGACTGTTGCCTTTACTGCCAGGACATTGGCCGCCTCACTCCCAGCCCACCTCAGCCCCGTCCCCAGAGGGCAACGGTCCTTCCTCCTGACCCTGGAAGGTCTGCAGGGCCACTCTGATCCGACTCCAGCACCTGGTGTTCACATGACCCGCGAGGCCAGCCTTCCTGGAGCCAGAGGCAGGAGGCTGCCTGCCTAGAGGAATTTCCAAACTGCCTGGGGAGTGCTTGCCTCTTCCCCTGCCTCATTCTGTCCCCTCATGTGGGTGGCCCCGTTCAAAATGAAAATATCCCTGAGAAGGAGACCCCCATCAGTCTCCACTGAAGGGTGGTCCTTCGTGTCTATGTAGTGGTGGGGAGCCCAGATCCCTGAGGAGGGGAAAGCTGGGGACAAGAGGAGGACAAAAGTGATGAAGGCTGTGACATCTGCCCCAGGAACCTCATTAGGTGTCTGGTACGCCCCAATCACTTCCATGAACACAAGGAGGGCTGAGTGTGAGCTTAATGTCAAAGACATGATCACATTCCTTAAATTTTACTTAGATTAACTTAAATCCAACTCTGCATCACCATCCCATCAGGTTGATGGAAATGTTAATCTCCATTATTCCTGGAACTTCCTTCCTAGGCTTGTGCAAAGGTCCTGGGGATCCTTGGAGCACACACACGTATGTAGAGATGAGGAAACTGGACTTCAAGATGGAGCCAGGCCAGAGTCCAGGTTGCCTGTGGTTACACTGCATCTGGATTCCTGAACCTCAGGCTGGTCCGACACGGCCTCTCAGGGAGGTGTCCTAAGTTGGACAGTCCCACTTCTTGCTCTTTTCAGCTGGTCCCGGCATCTTTGTGCTCATAGCCTAGACCCCAGCCTCTTGGGGAACCCTTCCCTCTGGCAGTGGTGACTGGAAAGGCCAAGTATCCGTTTGGCAGCCCCCACATGGATGGGTACCCCGGCTTTGCTGCCTGAGGCTGCAGCTGCACCTCCGGGCCCCAGTCATTGCCACGGCCATCATTGGTCAACCAGCCTGGCTTGGCTCCAGGACATCCCCACACACACACACAGATGACCACGGGTCCTCCGCTGTCTGTGCCTTGATCCGGGGACCATGGCTGGCTCCTCTGTTCACCACTCTAGCAACCTAACCTCCCAGGGCCAGCTGGGGTGGTGGCCATGCTCACCTTGTGCTGTGAGGACGGAATGGTCATGAGGTCAGACACAGATTGTGCCTGGCCCAGGGTGGGGTGCAGGTGTGGTCAGTGCACCCTGCGCTCGGCAGACCCAGGAAGGGGTGTGTGCACACAGCCTGTACCCGACTCGCAGGGAGCTGCTCACTGGGCACTTTTACCCACTGCTGGCTGTGGGGTCCCCTCTCTGCTCCTCCCCCTGAGAAGGCCAGCCTGACTCTGGGCCCACATAGGACCTAGGACTCAGGGCGCAGCTGCCCCACCGTGAGGGCCTGGCCTCCGTGTGCCTCAGCATGGCGGGCTCCGACTCCCCCAACTTGAGACCTACTTCCCCTCCCTGCACCGTTCCCCTGCCATTCCCTCCATCCCGTCTGATCAGTCCCCCCTGGATGGTCCTGAAGCTGGCCCTTGCTGGGCCCCTCCTTGGTCCACTCCCTCAGGCTCGCACCTACCACTTCCTCTTCCCCGGAGTGGAAGGGAGGCAGCACTAAGAGCCTCAGGGGGACTGGCCTGCACCCCAGCTTCCTCCCTGCGACTGCATGACCAATGGCGCAGGCTGTGAAGCTCTGCTCTGCCAGGCAGAGGCCTGAGCTTCCCCTCTCCGTTAGCACCTGCAGAGCCAGACACACATGGGAGTCTCACCCCACACTTATCAGGTACCGCTGTGTTGCGGCTACACCAGTGGCAAGGGCCAAGGCCATCCTGGTGGCTTCTGCAGGCATGTCTGCTGCACCTGACCACCCCTGCCAGAGGCAGAAGGCCTCCATCCCCCAAACCTCCGGTTCTCACACTGGTGAGGGTGCGGCTCTGCTTGCTGGTCCCTGCAGGAGAGGCTGGGGAGGACCTGGCCTCCACGGCGATTGGCCATTTGCAGACCAGTGTGGAAGGTCTGCTTTCTGGGTTTCCCTTTTGAGGACTGAGTTCCTGGCTCTGTGGCCTGGAATTCTGAATCCAGGATGGAGTCCCACTCAGTGGGACCTCAGGGTCCCTCTTGCCCATCACATGAGGTTCAAGCTGACTTTAGTGCGCCAGGGGGACTGTGTACATGACCCTCTGTCTCAGAGCCCCCGCTCCATCCCCTGGTCCTCCTGGCTCCACCTCAGTCTTGCCCAGCACCTGTCCAAAGCCACCCAACCCCAGGGTCTCCTCTGACCAGGTCTCTATGTAGGTGGGCTGCTCCCCTGGACAGCCTTCATCTGCTTCGTGTTTATGGGTCTTGTCCATCCCCCTCCATTTTCTTCTTGGGAGCCCCCACTTCCCGGTCCATCTTTGTCCCCACCCCCCCAGGGCTGGGTGCTGGCATTTGCTCAGTGCCCCCACCTTCCTGGCAGAGTCCCTGGACATTGCAGGACAGAGGTGAGCAGGATGAAGTCAGTGAGCTGGCTTTCAGGGGTCCCAGGCTGGACTCTCCCTTGGCCCCGCCACGCGACCTGGACTTCGCTTCCATCCCACGCCTGTGTCCCAGCGGCTTCTACAGCATTTGCTTGGCGAGGCGTGTGGTGTGAGGGTAAGGCTGCAGGCCCCTAGGTCAGACCCTCCCCTTGCCAGTTTTGTGACCCCCCCCACTCCCAGCCAGCACCTTTTCTGGCATGGGGCTCAGTGGCACCCAGTGATGGCAAGAGGGACCTAGCAGGGCCTCAGAGTGGTCAACCCAACAGCATCACTGCCTGGCTGGGGACACCCTCAGGGCATCTTTCCTAACCCAGGCTTCCTACTCTTCCAGCCTCCAAATCCCTCCCCACCTGAGAGTCCACACCAGGCCCACTAGTACCAAATGCACAGCGTTGCTGCACAGGTACCCCAGGTGTGCCAAGCACTGTGCCAGGGGCCTCACTTGGGCCACACCCCACTGTCTTGGCACCCTGAGAAAGCAGGCCTGGCATCCCTGTTGTACACAGGAGGCACAGACTGAGCGAGCTCAGAGCCCTTGTCCGTGTGTCTACCCTGCTAAAACTGAGCCAGGACTCAAACGCACATCTCCACCCCATCCTTAGTGGTCAGAGCATCTTGCGATAGCGTCGTCCTTAGTTCCCTGTATGTGTGTCCCCACTGAGGACAAGGATCCTCCACCCCACCCCTTCCTGCTCCATGCCCATATGCCCACCCACCACTTGAAGAACCTCTCATTTTTAAAATGTATTCTCAGTAGGTGGGAAAGTGGCTAAGCTGGATGCTCTATGGACAGATAAACAACTAATTTTCATATTGAATAGTCAAAAAAAAAAACTTGCACTTAGGATGAGACTGGCTTGGGTTATGTGGTCCTTCTTCAGGGTTCAATGGAGAATCCCGGGAGGCTGGACCCTCTGGGGGGTTGGTGGCCACAAGCTGTATTTTGGGAGCGCCCTCTAGTGGTGGGAGAACTTCCCGGGGCCCTGGTCAGCTGGGACCAGGGTCCAGCTCTGAGCCTGAGCTCAGACCCTCCTCACAGCACGGCTCTGGTGTCCAGAGCGCAGCATGCCCAGGGTCTCATTCTTGCCCCAACGAGCCTGGGACGGTTACTGTTCTTTCTCGTTGCTGAACTGGGGAGTGCTGGGGTGCTGTGGTCTGCAGGATGGCAGGAGATTAGCATGATCCTATGATAACTGCCAGCGAGTGCTGTGCGAGTCCCCCCCGGAGGCCCAGCTGGCAGCCTGCGGTCCCACGGACTGACCTTGTTCCACAGAGGAGGGAACCGAGGTAGCCGGGCTAAGGAGCAGGGCACAGGAAGGGGCGGGGCTGGGGTCTGACCCAGGCACGGGGACTGCAGGGCGCGAGCTCCTGTCCCACCAGCAGGATCCCTGAAGGGTTCTCAGAGGCTGCGAGCTGTGGGTCTCGCTTAGACTCGGTGGTCCCGGAGTCGGATCGTTTTTCAAAACATAGTGACAATTTTAAGGCAACAGAGAAGCAAGGCTCTGAAGCTGGGGCCTAGCCAGCTTCCTTCCTGACCTGTCAGCGCCCACAGTCAGGCAGATGCTACGGCAGGTTGCAGGCGGGAAGCTCGACGGCTCCCAGCACCGGGGTCCCCAGCTGCAGCCCAGGCCCGCTCTGTCCTGTGTCACGGGGCTTGGTGCTTCCTCCCCTGAGGATTCCTGGGCAGTCTGGCCCTGAGGAGGACAAACGGGCCCTCGACTGCAGAGGCCAGTGGCAGACCTGCAGATGGTCCGGGAGGAGCCACATCCCTGGGTGCCCTCTCCACTGCCCTCAGCCTCCAGGGGACTGCCAGGATAAGGTGCTGCCCAGCCTGGGTGGGCCGTCCCCAGTCAGGTGCTGACCTCCACACAGTCGGTGGCCACCTCCGGAGAAGGGCTTAGGACCTTTTCTCGGGCAGCTCAGTAAGAAGAGACGACACTGACAGGCCTGGCACAGGGCAGGGTGCCTGGAGCCCTGGTGACGTCCTCCGTTTGTCCTTCTGCAGGTGGACAGCCCCTTCAGCTCGGGCAGCCCCTCCAGAGGGCTTTTCTCCAGAGGACCCCAGCCCCGGCCCTCCAGCCCTGTGTCGGCTCCCGTGAGACCCAAGACCAGCCCTGGCTCTCCCAAGACCGTGTTCCCGTTCTCCTACCAGGAGTCCCCGCCCCGCTCTCCACGGCGCATGAGCTTCAGCGGCATCTTCCGCTCCTCGTCCAAAGAGTCTTCACCCAGCTCCAACCCGTCTACCTCGCCCGGGGGCATCAGGTTTTTCTCCCGCTCCAGAAAAAGTAAGACACTGATGCTTTGGTTTCAGGTGGGGGCGGGGCTGCCGGCAAGGTTCCCGACAACGGCCTCTCAGCCAAGTGTCACCAGAGCCCCGCGGTGTCTGTCAGTGGCGGTGCTGAGTGCACGCAGGCGGGTCTGCCCCCCAGCTAATCTTTCTTCAGAACATCTGTTTCCACCTGTCCTTTTCTGCCCACTCTCACCTTCCAACATGGCATGCTCTGCAGGTGAGCGGGAACTCGCCCAAGGCTCACAGTCTGACTTGTAGGGTCCCACGTTTGCCTTCAGCCTTCTCTGGACACTGCAGGGTGGCACTAAGCCTAGGCCCACACCCAGGGCCAGAAGCCCACTGATATGGCTCTCACCTGTGTGGTTTGGTACTGGGGGGCTTTGGACCGTTTCTGGTGGATCCTGACTTTCTCAGCTTGGTGCGGTGGGAGACAGGCATGGATTTGCTAGAGAAACTGGAAGGAAAAGTGTGTTGGAGAGCGTCCCTTCGACTCAGGAGTATTTGTGAGCGGAAGGTAAAATGCTCTCATTTTAGCAGCCCGGGCTGGGCTGACCTTAGGTAGGATCATAATGCAGAAGATACAAGGTCAGCTGCAAGAGGATGGAGCTTGTCTCCTCCATCCTGCGCCTGCCCCTCCCAGAGCCTAGGCTGACTTAGAACATCCGCACTGGGGAAGGTGCTGAGTGAGAATGAGCTTGCCCTTGAGCGTCAGTGGTCTGGGTTCCTCCTCTGGGGTAGCAGGTGCACTGCAGGGACCTCAGGAGGGAGCAAGGCCAGGGCGGAGTCTCGGTGTTCCCAAGTTATAGGCAAGGGAAGAAGGGGCCCCTGCTCTCTTCTTCACTTTGTCTTGTGTGTGTGGCAGGAGGGGTACTGTTCCTCAGACCCCTAAAGCCACAGTGGCAGCTCTGCTCCTCTTCATGAACCCAGCTGTAACAGGTGTGCTGGGATTGAGGAGGTACAGGCGTGACCAGGAGGGGGCTCTTCAGACAGATGCAATCCGGGAGATTGGTTGGGAGCTCCAAGTCCAAAGCGCGGTAGGGAGAGAGTGTTCTAGCACTGTGTCATGATGCTCCAGGGAACGTTTCCAGCCTCCTGGACGGCATTCTGAAATCCTCACATGTAGTCGTCCCTGGGTGTCTGTGGGGGACTGGTTCCAGGACCACCTACAGAAACGGCGATCTGAGGCTGCTCAGGCCCCTTTATAAAGTAAGGTCGTGCCTGCACACCTGTGCACATCCTCTTGTGTGCTCCGTGTCATCTCTAGATTACTTATAACCTCTAATTACAACATAAATGCTGTGTAGATAGTTGCTGTGTTACTTAGGGAACAATGGCGAGGGGTAAGTTTGTGCCTACTCAGTCCAGACAAGTAAAAATTATTTGGGGTCCCTGGTTGGTTGGATCATGGATGGAGCCTGCAGATGGCATTTCACCATGTGCCAGCTCTATGTGGAGGGGACAGCAGACCAGGTCCTTGTCAGGTGGCCTCCACGCTGTTTTAGATACAACAGAAGCAGGTTGTCTTCTGTTACCTGTTCTGCTGCAACAAAGCATCACAAGTGGGGGTGGGGTTAGAGCAATTGAAATGTATTCTCTAGTGTTCCAGAGCCATGGGTCTGAGATGGAGGTGTGGGCAGGGCCACCCTCCCTCTGAAGGGACTAGGGCAGGGTGTGCGCCATGCCCCTCTGCCAGCTTGGGTGCTGCTGGTGATCCCTAGCACTCCTTGGCTTGGAGACGCGCCACCCAGATCTCTGCTTCTACCACCACGCGGTGCTCTGTCTATCTCTCTCCTCTCCTTATAAGATTGTTCTGGATTCAGGGCCACCCTGCCCCAGTGTGAACCTCATCTAGTTAGGCACATCTGCGCAACCCTCGCATTAAGGTTCAGGAAGGACATGAGTTCTGCTGTCCAACCCAGTCCATAGATTATCTGGGAAAGGCCAAGACCTACAGTGCAAATCACCAGCAAGGGGTGTGGAGGGCGTGTGCTACGGATGGGCAGCCCACTAGGATGAGAGCCGTATCTAAGACAGAAGGGAGCGGGGTCTGGGAGAGCCTGCAAGTGGGCACCAGGGAGCAGGACGGACTAGGCCAGGTCTGAGCCTGCACCCTCTCTAGCAGTGCGAGCTTCCTATAAGGCACTGGGCTTGGGGCCCCTGGGGAAGCAGATGGCAGAGCTGGGCAGGGTTAGTTAGCCCAGTGAATTACCATCTGACCACAGTGGGGGCAGAGGTTATCTGTATCCAGGCGCAGCGCGCAGAGGTTCTGGGACCCCAGCAGTTCCTCCCAATGAAGGCCAGCAATTTAATAAATACCTGACTTGGATGTACTGTGAATTTGGAAGCCAGACATGATCAGGCCGAGGGTGCAGCAGCTACTTCATTGGACCAATCTTGGCCAAGTAGCCACATGTCCCCACCTGAGGTTTAAGCAAAAGACACTGTGCCCAGGTCAAGCAGTTCCCAGCAGATCTGAGGGACCCTGTGGAGCCGCCGCAGCAGAACACCGGGGAGAGGGAGCCAGGCTCAGAGCTGGGCAGACTCGCCACGTGCCTGCGTGGGGTGCTGAGGCCAAGGACTGAGCTCTGGGTCCATGCTGCACACTGGCAATGGCCCCTTCTTCCATGGGGACCTGTGCTCCTAGGAAGACCTCCCTGGAGCCCCTCGCTGGCAGCCACAGGCAAGCAGGCATGTGGAGTAGCAGGGTGGGCCACCTGGTGCTCCCCCACACTAGGGAAGCCCCAGTTGCAGACTGAGGACAGGACGACCCCAGGCATGTCCAGCACCCAAGGGGGCTGGGGACGAGGTTGGGCTCGAAGCAGTTGGTGGCCTCTGGTGCTTCTCAGCCATGCTCTGGAGGCCTTGCTGTGGGTGGGGTCCACAGTGCACCCCAGCTCATGCCCCCTGGGCGGGCTCTGGGAGTCCATGTGCCCTGTCGCCTTCCTTCCAGAACCTAGCTCTGCCGCTTCCCAGCCGAGGCCCCCCGCACAGACCAGGCCAGCAACCCGGGCCTCTCCCCCGAGGCCAAGCACTGTCAGGTGGGCAGCTGCCAGCAGCACCAGCCTGGGCTAGGAGCTGGGCCCCGTGCACCACACAGCCTCTCTGTGGGACCCATGGGGAGTCAGAGTCGACATAGGATGGCATGTTGGGCATGGGAGATGGGCAGGACTTCGGCTTCCTGGGGGACAGGAGTTCCTGCTGCCTCTTTCAGTTCAGAATTCTTAAAGGCCCTTCCATGTCCCCGCCTGGGCAGGGCCTGTCAAGGTTCTTTGCCATCTACCTGGATGGCCACAGGCTGGGCCCAGGAAGGCTGTGGAATGCTCTGAGCTGCTCAGAAGGGCAAGAAGCACTCAGGCCGAGAAGCCCCCTGGGATAGGTGGTCAGACCAGGGCAAGCCCAGCTCATCTCCTGGCCTTTCCCCCAAAACAAGGCATCCCCGCCCCAGCCCTAGTGCTGACGAGGCTCAGAGGTCAGGGCTGCGTCCAGGTGCAGCGTGTGGGACCAGCACCTCGGGCTTCCTCGCCTGGGAGGGCTGTCCTGCTCTCCTTCCGTCTGGTTTCCAGGTGTCTATGGTGTGAGGAGGGCTTGGGGGGCTTCCCAAGGCTTGAAAATCTATTCTTGGATCACAGCACCCAGATATGCCTCGCTTCCCGCGGCCCAGAATGGATTTCACAAAGCAGCCTGAGAGGGTTGCCATCGTAGGGATGGAGGGTCCTTACCTGTGCCAGCCCCACGACACCCACCGTGTCCGTTGCAGGGATGTCATGAAGATGTTGTCCGTATCCATCCTCCTGGGAGGGTTTCCTGTCTGGTTCTGACACCAAGCATAGCTGTGCTGACCAACTGGTCTGTTTTTGTCTGGAGTGGACACTCAACACCAAACGGCCCCGTTTTCCCATCTGTGCTCCTGCAAGGAGGCTTTGACCCAAATTTGTAGGAAAGGCTCTTGGGGCTGCATCATGCCTGACTTCTGAACCTATTTCTGGTCCCCATCCTTTCAGTTTCACCTCCTCCTGCTTAAACAAGGCGAGCAACTTGCAGGGAGGACTGGGGGTATTTAGAGAATCCCAAAAGGAACCCCTGGGCCTCCAGAGGTGGCGGCTGCAGGTGGCCGTGGGTCTGTGTCGAGCTTCCTCTGGTCCCCTCCCCTGGCCCCCAGGGGCTGAAGCCCTGTCCCCATTAACCTTCGCTCTCCCTGGCAGAGAAGGGCAGGCCCCTTGTGCCTTGGTAAATCCATGTCCTGCCTGGAGGCAGATGGGGGAGGGCCGAGAGCCCTTGGTCTGCGGCTTCCTCGTCTCCAGCTCAGTGGCCCTGGGGTCCTGGGGAGGCACATTCTCGTCCCCAGCTTTGTCCAACATAACCACACCCAGGGTCTGTCTCCTCCATGGCCACTGCCCACTGTTCTTGTATACAGAACAGAGCAGCTGCGCCAGAGACCATGTGGCCGCAGAGTGAGACGCCTGTGTGACTGGCCTTGCTCTGCTACCTTAAGAATTTCTAAGTGGCTGTATGAGGTAGAAGTTTCCAGAACAGTGGATCTTTTTCTTCAAAGGTTTCACAGCTTGGTTCAGGGTGATCTTACCGTGGAGATGAGGAAAGGAAAGAACATGTGGGTACATCCATGAAGTGCAAATAATAAGATCAGTTTTTTAAAAAGCAAAACTAACTTGCACAATTAGCAAGGTAGGATCTACAGAATTTTCTGTTTTTAGACTTTGCTGCTGATAATAATTATGAATGAGAGCTCTGCATGTCCCAAGTGGGCTGTTTGTTATAATTCTTCCAATCTTCAGAGCAACCCCTTGAAGTGTATTGTCAAAATGTTTACCACAGTAGAAACTGAGGCACAGAGGGGTTAAGTTGTTGACCGGAGGCCACACAGCTCAAAATGGTAGAGACAGGATGTGAACTCAGATGGTCTAACTCCCAGATCAATTTTAACCCTGAGGCTGAGACTCTGCTTGAAGACACTTACGATATTTCAGCTTGTTCATTTATGTTGGTGTGAAAGCCATACACTTCAGTAGAAATCATACTTAGAATTTTGCATGTTGATCTTCCCTGGGCTGGTGATAGGTGTCCAGTCCTCTCATGCTGGACAGCGGCAGCAGACAGCCGCTCCGTCAGGAGGGAAATGAGCAGAGCTGCTGTGCGAGGGTGTGTGTCTGATAGATTGCTAAATGTGTTTTCAGCTTGTGATGTTTTCAATTTGCAAAGGACTTACTGCGACGTGTCCCATGGTAAGTTGAGAGCATCTGTCTTTCTGGTCTCCGTGTCTGTCAAAGGGTAAGCTCTCCAAGGGGAGGGGCTGGGTTTCCTCCAGGACTATTGTCTTAGTGCCCAGAACGTGTCACTAGAAGCACTCGAGGAATCTTTCCAGAGTAACCACCAGCGACTTAACCAGCCTTTCAGTGCTTTAAAAAATCTGAGCCAGTGGTTCTGAATACAAGACAATGGAACACAGATGAGATTTGTGTAGGTCATATAAACCTGACCAAACTCAGAAGAAATAAAAAATTGACTGTATCAAGAAAACTGCTTTTGTGCCGCCTCCCCCTCTGAACAAAACAGAACCCTAAAACACAAATGTGCAAAACCAGGAGTTTATAATATGCACTATAGTTACAGGAAAATATAAAGGTGGTAAACCAGGAGGAGGTGATGAATTGGTGCAGGACAATAACACTCCTGTATACAAAGATATTAACCAAGCACATCAGGACCTGGTAGGAAACAGGGACTTCTAGCAAAGTCCCCGAGTGTGTGCACCTCTATGAGGGACCTTGCTGCCCTTGTTCAGACGCAGACAACATGGACGTGAGCAGAAGAAGGTGGCCTCTGGCTCTGGAGCAGATGCAGGCAGAGGGCACCCGAGCTCCTCCCCTCGGGGAAGCCCTGGCTTCACCCCCACTGCGCGGTGCCGAGTTTGGGGTGCTGGGGGTGGAAAACAGCAGACTTTGGAAAGACAAGAAACCCTTTGTTGGCACTAGGGATGTGAAGTTTCCTTTGAGAATACCCCAAACATAAAGAAGTAGTGATTTTAGCTTAAAGAAAAATGTAATAACCTCTGCAGAATGAAGTGAAGGTCGCGCACGGTGTGAGTTGCTTTCTCTTCTTACTGACTGGGCGTAGCCTCATAGAAATCAGACAGATCTTAAGAGTCTGAGATGAGGAACAAAGGACAGCCGGTCATCTTTGTAAAGCAAACTGTACGTTCTGGACAGGTGATGGGCTTGTGCCTGGGCTTAATTTGCACAGAAGGGAACGCTGGGGTTGGGGCCTAGGACACTGCTTGAATCTTCAGTTGTGGAGCCTGTGGTCACAGTGGCCCACACAAGACCTCCCCCATTGCCAGAGCCCCTGTGGCTCCCAGCTTTGCAGTGCTTCCTGCTGAGGGAGGGGTCTTCAGTGGCCGGCCCAGGAGAAAACCCCTTCCAGGCTGGCAGACACCCTCCTCAGTTCCAGGTAGAGGTCTTGAAACCTGAGCCAGGGCCTCCTGGAGACTGGCCGATGTGTCTCCTACACACACGCCGTTCACGGGTTGAGCTACAAGACACCCCGCTGGAACTCAGAGCCTCACTCCTGATCCGTGGCCAACAGAGGGGATGAACTTGGCCTCCACGGTCACCTGCAGAGCTTGTGCGTGCTCTGGAGCCAGCAGGTGTGGGGCTTGCCCAGCGCCTGGCTGTCGTGGCAGGTTCCAAGGCTGGACATCCTTGCCAGACGCACCAACAGTCTTCTTGGTCCACACACAAGGTTCCCTTGTGTACAAGCACCACAGCCTTGAACCTGACGCTGGTACTCTGGAGCACGCCCTTAAGGCAGTAGGGGAGGAGCTGCCAGGCCTTCGCCTGGCTCTGGTGGACGAGCAGGGCGTCTGTCACCAGGTGGCCTTCTCCGCTGTGCACAAACTGCTTCTCTCTTCTTAAAAGCACAGCAGTCACTTGAGAGTGAGGGCCCAGCTGACTCTAAGATGGCTTCGCTTGAAGACATTAAGCCTTCGATGGCCCTATTTCCAAATAATGTTGCAGAAGGGGATGTGGGTTTGAGGGACACCATCCAAAGGCTCCAGAGCTCGCTGACCTTCCCGTGGCCTGTCTGCTCTCCTTTGCATGAGTAAAGTCTGTTCTCACACCTTCTTCCGGGGCCATTTCTTCTTGTTTCTCTTAAATGCTGCAAAGCACAGTGGGAAATTACTCCCCAGACACCACCAGCCCAGCCTATATATACACATGGTGACTGCTCACCGCAGTGGGGACAACGGCCCCTCTGCAGAGCTTTGCAGGGTCTGGGGGTGACGGGAAGGTCAGAATGTACTCCAGATCCAAGCTTGGTCTTCAGGATGGCACTAGATTAGCACTGGGTAAAAATCATCACTTGACAGCCCAGGATTGGTAAGAAGGGCAGGGCTGGAGTCCAGGGCCTCAGGGTATGGGCTGTGCCACCCCCGAGGAGCCTGTCTGGAGCTGCCCTGCAGGAGTAGAGGAGGGGCATAATGCTGCAGCAGCAGAGGCCTCGTCTACATGGACAGTGCCATGTGGTGTGGGTTCCTGGCGCCCAGGCCGAGCATGGGGTGGAAGGCTTGGTTCTGACCATGTTCTGGCTTCGTGACCGTCAGGTGGGGTAAGAGTGTCCCTGCCCCTGGGTGGCCCCTCTGCAACCAATGGCAGGGAAGGGCTCTGTCCCCGAGGTTTCCCTTGTGGTCTGGGCAGGAAAGAACTTGCCACGGACGCCAGGTTCTGGGCGCCCTCCAGCCAGCCAGCTGCTCCAAATCCTAGTGGCTTCCGTTCATCATCTGGCCTTGGTGTAGAGGAGGGACCCGCAGACCCAGAGTGGCTGCAGGGATCTTGTGATCTTGCAGGGAGGATTTCTTAGGAGTCACATGTGGTTCCAAGTCGCGTGTGGTCACAGGCGGGTATTTATTTGAGAAAGTGAGAATAAGAGAGGTAAGAGTCAAGGGCAGGCGCCGGGTGCCCTGGACGGTCTTCCTCCAGAAATCCCTCCTCCGGCACTTCCCCAACCAATGGGAACTCTCCGGGAATCCCCGCAAGAACTCCAAAGTAGCTCCAGAACTCCAAAGTAGCCGGCGACCGAGGCAGCAAGAGCCGCCCCAGTGCCCGACAGTAAAGGTCAAATATACAATACAATCAATCCAGCGTCACAGCAATTATATATAGCTTAACTCAAATCATCATCTTAATGGTTCACTGGTGTCCCCTTTCAAACATTCCCTCTGGCAAATGCCAGGCATCATTCTGACTGGCTGTGGCTCTCAAAATCTCTCTCTCTCTCTCTCTCTCTCTCTCTCTCTCTCTCTCTCTCTGGTACTGGGGATTGAACCCAGGGGTGCTTTACCACCAAACTTCATCCCCATTCCTTTTTATTTTTTATTTTGCTGAGGATCCCACTAAAATGCTGAGGTTGCCCTTAAACTTGTGATCCTCCTGCCTCAGCCCCACCAATCGCTGAGATTCTAGCTGCGCGCCACCACACCTCTCTCATGGATCATTTTTTAATGTGTATGTCTGAAGTCCTATGTCTTCCTGCCCATCACTGCCCTTTGGTGTCTTTCCCATGGCTGACTATCCCACCTAGCAGCCTGGATGGTGACACTGGATCCCGTGCTGTCTCGATGGGGAGAATCACCAGCTGACCCAGGCTGTGGCTGCTGCCCCCACTGGGAGCCCTGCCTGTGGATGTCCAGTCACCTGTTGACATGCCCTTTCAACCACCACGCATTCTCGCTCCGAGGCCCTCTGAGTCTGTGCCTGCACAGGCCAGAGCAAGCCCTGCGTCCATCCATCCTGCACTCCTCTTCCCCCGCCCATTAGTAGCTAGTAATGCTGGCAGGAAGGTGTCCCGGGAGCTCAGTCTGTAGGCCTTTTCCCAGGATTCCCAGCTCCACCTGGAAGTAAATCCAGCTTAGGCGGTAGGAGTCCTGAGGTCCACCCTTTGTGCCACAGCCAGAGTGACTGGAGGTGCTCAGGTCAGCCCACAAAGGTGGTTTCGCACATCTCAGCACCAGATCCTCCTGTTCGGGGTCATGTGCCCTGCCTGGCTCTCACGTCACTTCCCCCACCCTCACGTGAACTCCCCTTATCCTGGTGTCTTCTCTGTGTCCCTCTCAAGTGCCTGGTCAAGTAGTTCATAGGCAACCGCAGGCTGGGAAATGAGTACAGAGACCTGCGTGTAATTTTCTTGCATATGCTTTTAAAACTCAGCAAGATGCGTGGACTCAGAGTTGATGGGCTGCTCCACTTGCCAGAGAGTTATGGAATTAACCAATTCCCTCCACCTGTGCCACCTCCCGTGTGAGTCATTTTAACTTGGAAAGCCCAGCTCTCACCTCCCTGGACATCTCTGGGATCCCCCTCTCCTCTTTGGTGGGCTCAAGGTTTCCTCTCCAGGTCCCTTCCCAACCCCTCCCCAAACCCGCTGGGAGGACAAAGTGAGCATCCTGTTCAAACATTGGTATCTCTGATGGAATCAAAGACCTGTGCTCTGACTTCATCCCAAGAGTGATCTTCTCATGGCCAACCAGGCCATGATATGCAGCCGAGGGGCTCAGCCTCTGGGTGACCGCCAGCTCCTGCACGTCTGCTCCTAGTCACTTCTCCAGGAGAGGAGTCGTGGAGTATGACCAGGTGGCTAGACAGTTTGTCCCAGCACCCGTGTGCTGAGCCTGGTTACACAGGGTGCTCACGGGTGAACACAATGAAGAATGGAGCGTGACCCCCTGCCACTCCCTGGGGGAGAGCCCTGTGCCCATCAAGAACCAGTTTGCACCAGAAACCAGGGAAACCTGTGGTTAGGAAACGAGGCTCTCTGGGCACATGGTCTGGGCAATTTACTCTTCCTTCAACAGGAAGGGTCAGCAATTCCTTGCTCTTTGAGAACTGCCCCCAGAGCCATGATGTGTTCTTGGAGATGGGCCATCTGTTCTCTTTGAGGATAGAGCTTCTTTTTGCAAAAAGATCTCTTTGGGTACTAATGTTAATCTATCTTCAAAAGTTAGAGGAAGGTGTAGTAGAAATGTGAAGGACAGTAATGAAGCTTCTTTCTTACTAATTGCAAATTCGTTTTTAAAACTGAGGGTAGGGAAGTGAGAAAATTTTACCTGTGCAGTGGAAAATCAGCTGTGAGAGCACCTGGTGTCATGCTCAGCCTGGTCGTTCCCACCACACAGCTCCCGGCTTGCTTCTGTTTGTGTTTAGGGGGCCGATCTGCCCTGAGTCTCCCCTGCCCAAGCCACAAGGGTCCGGATGCTAGTGGTCACTCTCCTCACCCACCTAGCATAGTGCCAAGTACAAAAAAATTGTAATAGAGATTATTTTTCTGACTTGAATCCCTCTTCCTTTGAATAAGATGTGTCATTAAAAAAAATAAAAATGAATGAAACAGGGCAAGTGAGGAAATGAAAGTACGTGCTGGCCACTCGGAGATGCCACACAGGTTGACTGATTCACCTGTTCAGGGCACAGCAGAGCCATGAATGATGCCAAGGGCCCGAAGCCAGTGATACTCTGGATGACGACGTAACCTGGGAAGCTATCCAAATAGAGCGGCCAGTGAGGCCCAAGCTCGTGACTGCTGGGGACCCAGTGGGGTTCCGGCCTTAGCACTGGAGGCTCCCCTGACCCTGGGAGTTTCCTTTCCAGGGTGACCTCTTGCTGGATTGTGGGATGGTACGTCCCAGGAGGGATAGCGAGAGGGAGGTGTCTGACAGCGGCCGACTCTGTGCTTTCACTGGCCCTGATCCTGGTGCACCGCCGGCTGAGGGTCCGCCTTCCCAGTCCAGCTCGCGGGTCTCATGTTGGTGGAAGATTCCTAGCGTCACAGTGCTGCTGGCTTTTCCTTCTGAATGGCTTTGGCTCAGAGGCTTATTAGTCTGTGGCCCACAGAGACCCCACACCGACACACAGACAGGACCCAGGTCTGCTCCTGGACGGGAACCTGGACATCCCAGGTTGCCTGATGCCCGCTGCTCAGGTAGGATGTCTGCAGCCAGGTGCTGTTGAGTGTCTGAGCAGCGGCTGCCCTGACTCACCTGTCCTGAGACAGTCAGCTAAGGCCTGACTGGGAAAAGAGTCCAGTGGGAACCACCCAAGGGGGACAGGTCCTGAGACATCTTTCTGACACCTGGGTCAGAAGCGAGCGGAGGCCGGTTTCCAGAAAGTGAACCCACCTTCCTCCTTTTTCCCCGAACAGCAGCTCTCGCTCTGGGCGGCTCCCACTGCCTCCGTGGGAGTTTCTCACTTGGATCGGGGCTTCCTGTCTCCGTGCCGGGCTGCTGTGGCCCCTCCTCATGGGCCTCTGGCCCTGATGGGCTTTGTCCTGAGCCCATCTCGACCATTCTTACTCATCTCAGACCTAGGAGGGGACACTTGAGCATGAACTCAGTCGTGAGAGATGTAGCTCGCAGCTCCCCGGCCACCGCGGTCTGCATGCGGACACTAGACAGGGAGGACAAAGGCCAGGCCTGTGGGCAGAGACTGCAGCTGGTTTTCCCCGTCCCGATGTCCTGTTGCCTGGTCATCTCCATCCCCCCAACCCACCAGAGGAGCCCTCGCCAGCCCTGACCTCTGTACCCAGCTTTCTCTAGTCCTTGCTCCAGAGCTGGCCTGTCACCTTGCAGAGACCTTCAGTCCCCTGGGGACCTCCAGTTAGTCTTGACCTTGACCCATCTGGCCTTGGTGACTTCCAGGCCTCCTGGTCAGTCCTGGCTCCTGACTTTCCGCCCGGTGTTTCCAGACACTTGTTGCTGGGCACCTCGGTGCTGATTCTCCTGCCAAGTTTGACCAGGGTCGTCCCTTGGCACCTTTGTCAGGGACTCCACTTTGGTTTGGCTGCTGTGTCTTGACCAGGTTGACCTCTTGGATTGTGTTCCTACCTTTACTTACTGCCCTACCTGTACCTTTCTGTAGGACTCAAACACGCTCCTTGTCAGAAAGCCCCTGCCCTGCAGGTCCCGAGCAGAGTAGCAGACGAGCTCACGGGAAGCTGGCTTTGAGCAGAGAAGGCAGCCCCCTCATCAGGGCAGTAGCCAGGAGTCCCCGGGAAGAGCTCCTGGGCCAGCCCTGGGCACCAAGGCTTTCCTGGGGGACAGTGGAGAAGCCTCGAAGATGCCGCCCCAGGCCAGCAAGAGTTATGGCAGCAAGAGCTCAGGGAGGCAGGAAAGAAGGTAGAGTGTTTCCAGCCACAGCCACTGGAGAAGGTGGGATTCCCCAGAGACTGTTCTAGAACCAGCACGGCCTAACCAGTCTGAGCTGGAAGTAGAGTAAAAGGGTGCAGAACTGGGCAATCCTACTTCCCATCTCTCATCAGCCAAAATCTGCCCTTCAGTGCATGAGCCACCCTGCTGACTTCTACGTTGTGTTACCCAGACCCCTGGATCACCACTGCAGGACCCAGGTCCCTATGGTGCCCGCCAAGGTGGCCCTGGGCATGGTAGGCACCATGAGGGCCTTCCAGGAGCCTGGCCCTAATGCCGGGGAGGCTGAGCCAGCCAGAGATCCAGGTGGGCGAGTAGCCAGGGCTGTCCATTCAGCAAGCATCTGAAGCTGGGGACAGGTGGGGGCAGGAGAAGTAGCCCTGATATAAGTAGCTGACCTATCAGAGACATTGTCCAAAATATGAGTTATACTGTGTTAGCCCACAGACTGACTAAGTCTAGAAGAAAGAGGTCAGGGGTCTGAAGGTTCAGGGTGGAGGGGTCAAATCTAGTGATGGCCCTCTTGCTGACAGCGTCCTGAGGCAGTACTGCCACCGCATGGCAAGAGACAGGAGTGTGTTCTTTGGTCTCTCCCAAGGAGGCCACAGGACTCACTCATGGGGTCCCACCCAGATGACCTAATCTAATCGGTTCCCAAAGGCTCCACCTCTAAGCACCACGGTCAGATTGAATTTCCACCTCCTAAAACCTCACGATGGAGATTAAGCTGCAGTATGGGCTTCGTGGAGTGGGGGTCGGGGGCTCTGTCTAAACTACAGCAAGTTCGTTTGCACTGATCTTTATTCTGGGTAACACCTTTTCAGTACACTGGATTGAGTCTGCCGTGAGTGAGAGACGAAATACTTAGAATCTATATTGAGAGACAGTGAAATTCACAGGGTCTCTCACTCCAGGAAAACCCGTAATTCCTTTTAGCTTCATCCCTGCAGCGTCTTCTCAGTAGTAGCAATGTTGAGCGAGTGCCTCCTGACTCTGCAGAGGCCCAGTGTGTTGCCACCCGCTGGCCTGCAGCGTCTGAGGGTCTGGGACCTGGGTGTGGTGGGGCGCGCAGGATCTCTGGCTCTGGGCTCGCAAGGTTACAGTCATCTCCAGGCTGGACTGGGGAGGATCCCAGGTCCCTCTGTGGCTGTGGCAGAGGACTCTCTGATCTGTGGACCTCCTTGTGATCTCCCGTAACCTCCGAGCCAGCGAAGGGTGCTGAACAGAGCTCCCCATCTTCCTTATAACCCAATCCTAGAAGCCACTCTTGCCCATTCTGCTGTTTTCTAATCATCAGTGAAGTTTCTTCCTCTAACCCAGAGGTGGGGGGTCCGTTTGTCAGACGGAGGCTCCCAAGGCGCAGGAGGAGGGCCCTGCTGCCTGGCTTGCCCGGCCTTCGGACCCCTCCCAGACGCTCACAGCTCCTGCTGCTGCGGGACCCGCTTCTTATCAGTGCCTTGGCTTCAGCTTCACTGTCTTCTGCCTGGACTTACCCTGACACTTGGTGACCCACTAAGGGGAGCATGGGGAGGGGACGGCAGAGGGTCTGAGGACATCAGGCCCATCCTGGCCTGGAGCCTGAGGTCCCATGATGTGGCACAGCAAGGACATCCTCCTGGCTCTCAGCCTCGCCTCGCCAGCCTCCTTGGAAGATCTAGACGGCCCGGTGCTTGACGCTTTCTTGACGAGGACTGACCTGATTTCTGTGAGCCTTGCTGCTGCGTGGGTTCTTGATAGGGTCAGACAGGCTGTGTCTCCTTATCTCTAGGATATCTCACAAAGGACCTGTGGCCTCCCGAGTGACAGGCAAAGGGCTGGGTGATATGTAGAAGTCTGGGGAAGTTAGCTCTCCAAGGAGAAGGCTTGACCAAGTGATAGGCAGACAATGTCCTTCTCCTTCCTGACTCCCTGTGGACTAACTTAAGTACGATTCCTTTCTAGAACCTTCTGGAGGGGTCCTATGGCCAATGAGGACACTTCCTGAGCTGCCCCTCTCTCTCCCTACCCAGCTTGCCAGATGTCAGCGTGGAAACCCATTTCACTGTGGCTTCTCCTGCCCCACCTCACCCTGATCTTGGGTCTTAATCCTTGCCCCGGGCTCTGCTTTCTAGAGGAAAACGGCCAAGAAGAAAATGGAGGTGGTGGAGTAGAGAACCCAGGGGTGGGGCACTTAGTGGTGGCTTTGCCATCAGAGAAGGGAAACTGAACTTCAGCTCACGCTCACTCTGAGCAGATTAAGACAGAAAACTTGGTCTCCAAAAGGTTGTGAGTCATGGTTCATATCACAGAGTGACTTGTCACAGAGTTCAGCCGTCAGCCAGTGCTCCTTGAGTCCCAGTGTCGGGTGAATGTGAATGTTTAGAAGACACACGACAGGTGTGTTCGTTTGTCAGGACGGCTGTAACGGCAGAGATTCCCCATCCGGTGCTGGAGGCTGGCAGTCTGAGGTCAAGGTGTGGGTGTGGGTGTGGGTGTGGGCGGCACAAGCCAGGGACAAGCCTCTCCAGCCTCTCTTCTGACCCTGGTGGCGCCCTGGGCACTCCTCACCCAGCCCCTGCCTCCATCTGCACGTGGCCTTCCCCTCTGTGTCCAGCTTCCCTTTTTAAAATAACCGTCACTGGATTTGGGGTTCCAACCTACTCCAGTATAATCTCCTCTCAATTACTTTTCTAGTGCAGGAAGAAATAGATTCCACTGTCCCCAGAAGTCACTGAACTTGGGGTCTTTGACATCTTTGTGGTGACCTGCAGTAGTGCCAGGAGGGACCAAGTTACTCCCAGGCCGCGTCCTGCAGTGGCAGGAGCTGCTAAGGCTTTGGCCCTATGGGTTTTTTTCAGAGCCTTAATGGATCCAAACTCTCCCTTTCTCCCTCTGCATGTCCGGCCCAATGTCTCTGCCTGCCTACCCTCTTTGGTTCCTTTTAAAGGAAACAACATGTCCCTGGTGACCACATACAGGACGTTGAATGCATCTGGCTTTGTCCTCACCTCCCGCCTGCCCCCACCCTCCCCAACTCCCACCTATTTTGGTGACTCTGTGATTTCTCCTTTCACAAGAGTCTTCCTGCAAGTTCCCTCCCATCCCATTAGGAGGAATGGCTTGTGCCGAATGTCCTTCATTGCCTGCTGTACAGGAAGTTGGAAGAACCAAGCGCAGAGCCGGCTGCCTCCCACCTTCACCTCAAGCCCAGAGGCACCGGCATCTCTGCCCTTGAGAGCCTGGGGAGGGCTGCATGTTCTTCACGGTGTTCTGTTGTGCTGCTAGTCACAGTGTCCAGAAAGAGGACACGAAATTGAGTCTGAAATGGCTGTTTATTACAGTTCCCACAGGGACTCTCCCACCCCGAGGGCTCTGCGCCTGAGAGACGCTCAAAGCCATTATGAGGCACCCATCACCGTGGGAGTCACCTACTGCAGCCACATGGTGCCGTCCTCAACATGGGGTCAGTAGGACAGGACCGCAGAGCAAGATAGGAATAGAGGTCAAGTCATCAGCGGGGTAGTGGGCAATGAGGCAAGAGAAGGAGTTTATCCCAGGAGCTGTTAGGTGGGTTTTTAACACACACATTCCATTGAACCCTCACAGCATCGGTTATGAGTTGACTTGTGCTGAGGTTTGGGTCTTCAACGTCCCCCAAAGGTCCATGAGTTGGAGACCTTGTCCTCCACCTGCAGCACTGTTGGGAGCAGGTGGAGCCTGGTGAGAGGCATTAGTCATTGGGGTGTGAGAGGCAGAGACTGGGGAGACACAGGTGAAGCCAAGGATGGCCAGCAGGACCAGAGGCTGGAAGAGGCGGGGAGCTCCCTGAAGATCTCAGAGGCCGCACACCCCACCCACACCTTGATCTGGGACCTGCATGCAGCCTCCAAGATGGAGAGGGAATTTCCACTGTTTGAGTGACCTAGGTCCTGCAGCCCTGGGACACTAATGCTGTACCCAGGCCTGGGTTTGACAGACAGGACCCCGAGTCTCCTTGGTCAAGTTCAGCGTGGTCTTCCTTTTGCTTTCAGTGAGGGCTGGGGAGGCATGTTTACCTCCGCAACCCCACCCCAGTGCCCCCGACTGGGCACAGACAGTGAAACAGAAGGTTGGAGACCGCCACTCTGACCCACATGCTCTCGACAGCCGTGTCAGGTGGGAGGCAGGACAGTATGAGGGTCTCAGCGTGGGGAGCTGTGTTTGTTGTGTTGGACTGGGACGTGAGAGAGAAGAGACTCCCAAGGTCAAATGCGGGGAGGCTGGAGCTTCTTTCTTACCAGGGCATAGCCAAGGTGCGCAGGGAGCGGTGGTGGGCTGGGGTTAGTGGGCATTTCTGACAAACACAGGGCAGGTGCATGGGCTGAGAGGGGAGAGCCTATAGTGGAACTCCTGGGGGTCAGGGGTCAGGGCATGTGGGGCAAGGGACAGAGCTGTCACTCTCATGAGCTTGTGTCCTTCTCTGGGGTAGCCTTTGTTCTCCACTGAGCTGCTGAGTCGCTCACTTTGGGGAGCACCTCCTCCGCGTCCTCCCAGAGCTGCCATGACCCAGTTGGCCACGGCCCCCCTCTGGACCACACAGGGAGCTGCACGCTCCCGACCCATCCTGTTTGCTCTGGAAGGTCTTCTTGGAAGCTGGTGCCCTTCCAGCGTCTCCCCAGCCCTCAGCCAGAACTCCAGTGGGGCCCAGGTTCAAAGGTATCCCTGACACGCAATGCAAGTGGCTTGTTCAGGTCCCAAGCTCAGTGGTGACAGTGGATATGTGAGCTGGTCTGTCCTGAGACAGCAGGTACTTGGCAAAGTGGGCCTTGCTCCCACGGGCCCCTGGAATTCTCCTGGGAAGCAGTGCACTCCCAGCCACCTAATGGCTTAATGGGTGGACGGCACCTGTCCTCCGTGGAAGCTCCTTTGTGGGGCTCCGAAGGGCTGCGACGCAGTCTTTTCCGTGTCTGTTTGCTGAGCACGTGTGAGTGTGTGTGTGCGTTTCACTCAGGGTGCTGCCCTAGCATGCGCTGGGGTGCCTCCGATCAGTCAGGGACCCCCTTCCCCACACCAGCGACTGGCTTCAGGTGATGGAAGATGTCGTTTGGGAAATTAAGGAAAAGGTGCCTCCCCCAACAGGGAGGGACCCGAGGACAAAACCCCTTCCTTCCTGTGACGGTGCCGTGGGGACATGGTTTCTAGAAGAGGACCGGGCGGGAAGCGGGAAGGTGGTCTTCCATGTGGTCTGCGTCACTTCCTCCAGCCGCCCGCCTCCCCACCTGTCGTGCGTGGCGTTCAGGAGGAAGCGTCCTCGTTGCCTAGTCCCTCTGTGTTCCCCTTGCCTGCCATCAAGGCATCCTCACACCTGTGCCCCAGGGAACCAGAGACGAGGTGCGCTGTTCACCAAATGGCGGTCAGTCGAGGCCAGGCTGGAGGAACTCATCTGGAGTCTTCCAGGGGCGGCCAGGCACGGGAGCCCAACTCTGACTGCCCCCAGGCTGTGAGGGACAGTAAAGCCTGGCAAAAGGTCGGGGAGCGGGCACCGGTGCTCTTTGGTACAGAAGGGTGGGTGAGTGCCCTCTGACAAGGAGACGGGCCAGGGGAGCAGCCACAGAGGTCAGAGGCAGAGGAGACGCAGAGCCTCTGTGGAAGTCAGCGCCCGGCTTTGTAAAAACCCCACGCAGGCAACGTGCTTAGGCGAGCTTCTGGAAAAGTCTACGCGTGAGGTCTGGGTCACGCCTTCTGTGCATTCACTTCTTGTAGGTCTTCTCTGTGACGCCCCTGGATACGTCCCCATGTGGCCTGAGATGAACTGAGGCTCCACAGGGGTGGCTTGGCCACCTCTCCAGGGGGCAGCTTGGCCACCTCTCCAGGATATAGAACCAGCTACTAGAAGATAGAGATGTTCAGTCTCCACCTTCAAGGCAGGATGGTCTTAGTCTCTGTCCCCTTTTCACCTTATGTTCTGAACTTTCAACGTCTGATTTCACTCAGAACCACGTGTGGTGACAGATCCAGGCTGGGTGCCACTGTCCTGGAACAGCCTGCCAGGCTGAAGGATCACTAGTTTTTCTGGCTTTGTGGCCGAGTGACCACTAGGGGGTGACATAGCCTCATGTGCTAAGCCTCGGGTGGCAGGTTAGTCCTGCCCAGGGGAGAGAAGCAGGGACCACCCCTGCCTAGGTTTTTCCAGGGTGGGGACGCTCACCTCCACAGGCACCTTGCAGTGATGTCACAGGCAGGCCAGCTGCCCACCTGACCAGGCCTTTGCGGGGATCACCTAACATTGAGCTCATCCACTCAGTCCCACGAGAACCTGCCCAGCGCTAGGCCCTGGGGATGCGGCAGAGAACAAGCTTCCCCCTGCCCTCAGCAGGATTCCATCCTGGGGGAGAGGGGAAATGGGTGATGGAGGTGAAAACAGGGGTGCAGGCGCTGCTCAGGTAGAAGGTCACCAGAGGCCTATCTGATGGGGACACAGGACACGTTTGGGCAGGGCAGGGTGGAGTCAGGGAGGGCCTACGTGGACTCTACAGTGTGGCACGCCCGGCAGAGGGAGTGACAGTGAAAGTGTCCCCTGAGCCATCAGGGAGTAGGTCACAGTGTGGCCATCGGCTGGCTTTCTACTGCGGTGACAAAATACCTAAGGAGAATCACCTCAGAGAAAAGGTTTATGAGAAAGCTCACGGTTTCAGCCCCTGGTCACCTGGCTCCATCGTGGCAGATGGCATGTGGCAAAGAAGGCCACTCACCTCCTGGTGGACAAGAGGCACACAGAGAGAGAGAAAGGAAGGGTCCAGGGACAACACATACCCTTCAAAGGCACAGCCCTGGTGGCCCACCTCTTCCAATTAGGCCCACCTCTCCCTGTGACCCCACCAGCTGGGACTGACCCTTCAACACAGGAGCCTTTGAGGGAGACTTCAGATCCAAACTGTAACACAATGTGACCAGAACCGAGTCGGGCTGAGAGGGCTGAGGAGGTGAGGTCAGGCAGGTGGGTGGAGCCTTGCAGGTAGAGGCCAAGGTTCGGGATTTAACTGTGTGACAGGGAAGCCATCACAAGTCCTTTAAGGGAATGGCTTGCCCTTGGAGGAATTAGTCCAGCTACTGTGTAGAGAAGAGGTGGAAGTGGGAGACCAGGGGTCACTGAGATTGACCTGGACGTGGTCTCGATGGTCTCCATCCTCCTGGGAGCTGCCTCTGGTCCTACCTTCTCTAGTAGGCTGAACTGGCTGTGCCTGCCTGGAGCAGTCTGCAGAGCCCTGAAACAGATCTGCTATTTTAAGTGTCTCTGCGGCCTCTGTTCTCTGGGGTGGGCTTCTGTTGCCTTCCTGCCTCTTTGTAAATCAGGCGTTGAACTTTTCATGCTCTTGCCTTGATTTCCTGGCGCTCCTCCCGTGCACAGCGCCTTGTCCCCCCTCGTTGGCACCCTGGAGTGCACTGGCGGCTACCCCTGTGGCGAACATGGGTATCTCTGATCTACTGTAAATCAGAAGCAAGGGGCTGGCCTTTTCACACCGCAGAGGACACGCTGTCCTGGAGACCTTGAATCTCTCTGTCCTGCCTTATTCCCTCTGTGGGCTCCTGGGTTTCAGAGCCCAAGTTCCTCTCTCCTTTTCCTTCTCCCTGCGGGTCAGAAAGGCTCTGGCAAAGGTATTCAGAACCCCACAGTCTTGCTATAGTGGCTCTTGGGGACTGTACAAGGTGGCTCTTGGCCAGTTCTCCCTGCCCCCCCTCATGGAGTAATAAATGGCACCTTGTCTTACTGGGCAGTGGCCCGTACCTGTAACCACACCGACACAATTGGCCCCACTGGGCATTGGGCATTATCTCCATCCTGCTTGGGGGAAGAAAAGAAAGAATGAACGATTGCAGACCTGGGCAGCCACCTCCTCTGATCCCACAGAAGGCAACTGTAGGCCGTGGCTGTGACACTTGGTAGGACGAGCAAAAGAAGAATGTGGAGAGTGCGCCCTGCACCAGGGAGCCAGAGCCGCCCAGGGAAGGCAGCTCCTGCCACCCCAGGAAGACACTGCTGCTGCCGTCCAGTGTGTGCGCACCGTGGCTGGAACCCGCGTTCACCCTGCGCTCTGTCGCTGCGTGCTCTTACCGTGCTTTATCAGCCCACAAGGTCAATTTCCTGGCATTGGTGGAGGGGGGACTACAGTTTGGAAAATACCCCCCAGAGAGTCAGAGAAGCGCTGGGTGGGTCTGGACAGCCTGCCAGGCGGCATGGTCAGGGCACAGGGGATTGGGTGGAGGGAGCGTTGGTTTGGGCCAAACTGTGCAAGGGTAGACATTCCAAGACCGGCTCATGGCCACAGCCGGGTCAGAGTACTTTGAATCTCCAAAAGGACTTTCATTTCTCTGCAGTTAAATTAGGACACTGGTTCCACCAGGAGAGACCAGCCTGGGGCAGGGTAGCTGCCTCTGCCCTTTGCCCTTTCTGTATTTGTGGCTCTTCCTCAGAGGGGCTGCCATGAGAACCCTTTGAAATTCCAACGAGCTTTGCAGAGGAGTTTATTTAACTTGTAAAACTTCGGGTCCTTTCACACATTTAGTCAGCCTTGGATCACAGACAGCCCTTCCTTTATAGCCCAGCAACTGGAGTTTATTTTTCAAATAAAAGTCTGTTTTCCCATAAAACGCCAAAGGTTTTGTGCTGTGTGTGGAGAATGAACTTGAGCCTTTAAGACTTTAATTTGGAGTCTCCAAGTCTTCAATTTACATGCCAAGGGCTTCCCAGCGCTGAAGATGGCCCTGCCCCGGCTTGCCCCCAAGAACAAACATGGCCGTGGGACAGCTTGTGTGGATAAATGGGGCCCATTGTGCCTAAATATAGAGCAGGACCAGAGAGGATGGCGGGCGGGAGGGTTCAGTCCTCCGCACTGGGGCGGGGGCACGCTGGTCACTGGCAGCAGGCCCTTAGCTTCCTCTCGAGGACGGCCAGTCCCTTCACGGGCCAGTCAGGGTGCAGCCCCTGCGAGCTGGGAGCAGACGGAGCTTACTGCGAGGACCACAGGGTAGCAATTACGTGGTTATAGGGTTAGGAAGGCGAGAGCTGGCAAGAGCCGGGGAGGCCACCTGAGATTAGTGACCAGAGCCTCTGCCACCCGGGGAGAGGTGAGGAGAGCAGGCAGTGGAGGGGAGGGGCACCTGGTGGGAGCTGGAAACACAAGCCAGTTGGTCTTTCCTGAGGGACGGGCCCCGGGAAGGGCCTGGGCATTGCTGGGGACAGGGGTCCACCTGTGCAGGGGAGGGGCGAGGGCCCAGGTACACTGGGACCAGGGCTGGGGTGAGCTCAGGGCCTGGGCCACAGTGGCCTCCACCCGGGTGCCAGCGCTGCAGACCTGGGGCCTTCCCCTTCAGTCCCAGGCAGCTGAGGTGGTGAGGGGACACTGGTAGCACCTGCGTTAAGGGAGCCCTGGGCCTGGAGGGACACCCAGCCTGTGCCTCCTGCTCTGTAGTCAAAGCTTGATGAAGGCCACAGAGCACCGAGGGAGTGTCCCACAGCTACGTGCCCCTTGTTTTCAGAGGCGGCTGCAGGGCCTGTGGGTCCGTGCTGGCACGAAAGAGGCACAGCACACAGTGGGACTGCAGGGGACACAAGGGCCATCACCGGCCTTCCTGGGAGCCGGGAGGAGGAGCCTGAGGAGAGGGAAAGTGGTGGTGGTGGAGGAGCAGGAGGGGCTGGGGAAGAGATAGGGACGGCCCCTGAAGGGGACACCTTGGGAGGCAACAGGGAAGCCTCTCCCAGGAGTGAGGGCACTTCCCCACCCCGGAGCCTCCCACAGCCCCACCATTCCCTCCCGTTCCCTCCCTGCTCCGGCCAGACCTCCGTGCCAGTCCCCTCACCCCCTTTTCTGGCCCCCAGGTCTGATTTTCTTTCCTTTCTTCTTGTGTAAATCAGCTCCTTTGGGGTGTCCCCCACTGCGTGATGAGTGGTGGTGCCTGGAAACAGAGGCACAAGTCCCAACCCATGGGGTTGAGGCTGAAGAGCTTAGTCCCTGCCACGGTGGGAATGAATGGGGACTTCCCTGGGTGCCGAGGTGGCCGGTGACCTCCGGCAGGGCCTCTTGGCTTTCTCAAGTGACACATATTAGTGGTACCAAAGAACGTGGGGTCAGCTGTTAAACTGAGGGGGAGAACTGGAGGCTGTGAGGGGCCTCAGGCCTGTGGAGCCATCGGCTGCCCTGCTGAGAGCAGGGTGCACTTTCTCTGTAGGCCAGGCAGTAAATAGCTTCAGGGACCCCGTGGTCTCCTCTGCAACTCCTCAGCCACGGACGATGCAAACTGGCGGGCAGAGCTGTGTTCTCCTCAGCCGTTCCTTCAGAAGGGGGCCAGCAGGAATGGCTCTTGGGCACTAATTTGCCAACTCCTGTTCTGAAGACATACACCTGATGGCGTCATCCACAGTGCGGACCCCGGAGCCTCCCAACAGGCAGAACTTCAGATCCCCTCTTGTCAATCCCCAAGGCTCCCCGGACTGGCCGTGGCCGGCTCTGACTTGAACTTGGGTGTGACCTGCCCACCTGGCATCCTGCACTCTGGTCTCTGAGATGCAGAACACACCCTCTCAAGGTCCCCTGCTCCAAACAGCCTTGTGCCAGGCGTGAGCTGGGCCGCTCAGACTCCAGACTGCCTCAGTCGGTCCCCAGCCCCCTCCCCAGGGTCCTGCCCCTGGAGCCAGCACTCAACAGCAGGCCAGCGTGTGGATGGGACCTGCCTCTGGCCCCCACCAGGACAGCCCCACGACTCTCACAGAGCTCATGGATCTGGTTGGCCCCCCTTCGGCTCTGCCCAGCCTGCCCCCCTCCTCCCCCGGGGCCAAGGTTGGTCTGGAGAGTGCCTCTAACCAGTGACCCACACACTAATTCCATCCTAGTCTGCCTCTCAGGAATCTGAGACCCTTCCTCCAGGTGGTCACAGGGTGGCCCCGTCACTTCAGGGCTCTGCTCCACGTGCCAACATCTGAGTGGCCACAGGAGGGAAGGGGGTGGCCTGGAGCCTGGCCCTGAAGACAGGTAGGAACTGGTTGGGGAGGGGAGGGGGCCTGCCTGTGAGACCCGGGAGAAGGCAGGCCTGGAGGCAGGGACACGGGGGATGGCAGCAGAGCCCAGCCCTCGCCCTTGGCTGCTCTCAGCGTCTTGGACCAACAACTCTGAGTCTGTCCCCAGATGTTGCCAGAAACCAGAGTTACTGTGAGTTTTGCCCGGTACCCAGCAAAACAGGATCTGCTTTGGTTGGCCCAGGTCCATGGGCACAGCTCCCTTGGGGCAGAGAGGCTGCCCCCACCTTCTCCCCACACTGGCACAGCCAACCTCGCCAGCCAACCTCGTGCCCTGCCCCTGTGATTGCGGGCTGCAGCTGGAGCCTTCCAGATCAGGGCAGCTGGCAGGTCTGAGTCCTGGGGCTGAGCAGACTTCTGAAAAATGTGACTCATCCCGCCTGTCCGCAAAGAAAGGAAAAGTATGTGTGGCATCTGAGTTTCCTGAAAAGTTCAGCCAAGGCATGGCAAGGTCTGTGACCCGACACCCAGTGTGGGCCTGGGGGGCGCCCCCTGGTGGCTGCCATGCACATGTCCCCTGGAGGGAGCTTGTGTCCATACTGGTTCCAGCTGGGCTGCGTGTGTTGGGGCAGTTATTATTATTTTGGAAAAGCCAAGGAAAAAAATTCCAGAGGAGTTTCCTTTCCTTGACAGATTATAGAGTTCACTAGTCCTCTTGGGCCTGCTGGAGCAATGATCCTGCCATATAAGACAGTAAAAGTCGCTGCCCATGAACGTTGCCCCTTGTCCTGGCCTCTTTATTTCTTAATTTCTTTTTAAAAATAGCATTTTGTTGAGACAATTTCAAACTTGCTAAAAAAAAAGCAAATAAGAGTTTTCAGATACTCTTCACCCAGATTCCCCAAGACATCTGCTTATGTCTGAGCCCGCTTGCTCTCTCCCTCTCTCTCTCTCTCTAATGTGTTTATGTGAACTCTGGACCACTAAAAGTAAGTTGCAGACATAATGTCCCTTTATCTCTGAATACTTCAGAGTCTATTTCATAGAAACAGGGTCATTCTAACCAGAGTGTAATTATCAAAACCAGGAAGTCAGTGTTGGTGCAAGACTCTTGGCTAAGACCAGGCTTGGTTTGCATTTTGCAATCTGACTCAATGACATCTTCTCACGTGAGCACATCCGTGGTCCCTTCTCTTGAGCCTCAGGCGGGAGCAGCTCCGCGGTCGCGGTCGTCTGGCCGTGACCTTAGCGTTTGCCAAGGGAGTGCAGGCCAGTTGCTGTGCGTTCCGCCCTCTGTCCCGGGTTTGCTGACACTTCCTCCCGATCAGACTCAGGTTTAGCGGTTTGGCAGGAGGCCCCGTGTCTGGTGCCCATGGGCCGCCTGTGCATCGCAGCAGGGAACCTGTGACTCCACTGGACACCTTCCTGGTGGCGTGAGTGCTGGTCACTTGGTGTGGGGGACACCGGGCCCAGCAAAGCTCTCCACCATAGTCAAGGGCCAGGTTCTCTCTTGGAGTTGCTGGGTGTTTCTGGGGAGCTACTTTGGAATTATGTAACTATCCTCGTTCTCTCCAACTCTGGCTTGTAAGTTTCAGCACCGATCCATGATTCTTGCCTGAGTTTCCACTGTGGTTAATAGAAGGCAGATTTCTGACTTTAGTCCCTGTTTCTAGGCTGCTGCTCAGAAGGAATTTTGGTTCCAGGAAGGCTTTTCCTCTTCTCCCTGGGCACTCGTGTGTGTCTGGCTTGTGGCCTTGTATTTTATTCGCTGGGTTATGATTCTCCATTATTATATTCTGAAGCTCCACTTGTCCTGCACTTGGCCAGCAGGAGCTTCAGGCTGGTCCCTGTGCCCTTCAACTGTCCCCACCATGTTGTAAGCCCTTGCTGGTTTTCTGGCTCCTCGGACACATCCCCTGCTCCAGCCCTAGGACCCACCATTGCTCCCCAGGGCCCTCGTTACTTCAGTGGCAAATGGTGTTTGGAACAAAACCTCCTGGCTACTGGGGTGTTGCTGCTTCAAGGCCCTCTCAGCAGACAAATTGGGAAAAAACTTAATAGGAGAGTAGAGGAACAGAATAGAAAGGTCCAGGCACACGGGCGGAGGACGCAGCTGTGAAAAAACGTGGCTCTTGGAATCAACCCAGCAAGAGACGCGAAGAGATGGTTCTCAGCAGCTCTGAGCCTGGCCCTCAGTGGCACGAGCACACCTAGTCATCTTAGAAATCCAGTGGAAGAATGAGCCTGTGTTTTCCTCCAGCGTCTCTGGTTTAACTGCTGTGCTGTGTGCACACTGCATAATTTGCCACCTTTGCTGTGTTCACTCTGTGGTGTTCAGGCATTCCCGGTGTTGTGTGACCGTCACCACTCCCCAGGTCAGAGCTGTCTCGTCACTGTGACAAAACGCCCAAGACAAACAACTCCAGAGGAGGAAAGGTTCATTTTAGCTCATGGTTTCAGTTCATGGTCGCCTGGCCCTGTTGCCTATGGGCCTGTGGCAGTGCAGGACATCTAGGTGGGAGCATGTGGTGGAGGAGGGCTGTTCCCCTCATGGCAGCTGGGAAGGAAAGAGAGAGAGGAGGGAGCCAGGGGCCTAATACCCGCTTCGAGGGCACGGCCCCAGTGGCCTGTCTTCCTTCTGCTCTGTGCCACCCCTGAAGGTTCCATCTCCTCCCCATGGCACCCCCTGGGGGCCAAGGTTTTAATACATGAGCCTTTGGGGACTGTTAAGACCCAAACCATCGCCATCACCCCAAATGGGAACTCCTGTCCATCCGCCTCCACTTCCCACTTCCTTCCCCCCGGGCCATGGCCCTGTCTCTGAGGATGGGCCTATTCTGGATGTTTCATGGAAACAGGATCCTGCAGCTCAGGGCTGTTTGTGTCTGGCTCCGGTCATTACCCTTCTGCTGTGGAGCTTCGTCCCTAACAAGTACGAGGGGCTGAGGGAGGCGGAGACCAGCGGTCACGGTTCCTTCCACACGTCTTATGGCTGAATGGTGGTCCGTTGTACAGGTCTACCGCTTTTATGGCAAAGTCCACATATCATCCATTAGGGACACACGAGTTGTGTCCACCTTTTGGCGTTCGTGAATTACACTGCAGTGAACAGTCATGCACAAGTTATCTGAATACCTGATTTCCATTCTTCTGGTAGATACCCGGGGTGGAATTTCTGGGTCATACGGTGACTCTGTCTAACTTGTTGAGGAATACCCACACTGTCTTCTGCAGTGGCTGCACCGCCCCTCCAGCAACACAAGAAGGTCCTGGCTTTTCCATGTCCTCGCCAACAGTCACTTTCTGTTGTTTAAAAGGGTGGTCATCCAAGTGGATATGAGGCGATGTGTCACTGTGGTTCTGATTTGCAGTTCCCTAGTGGTGGTGAACATCTTTTCATGTACTTCTCTGTGATTTGTATATCATCTCTAGAGACATGTGTAATCAAGTCTTCTGCCTGTGTTTAATCATGGTGTCTTTTTGTTGTTGAATTGTAACAGTTCTTTATATATTCTGGATCCTGAACACTTATGGTTTGTCTTTTAATTTTCTTAATGATGTCTTTTGATGCACAAAATGTTTAGTTTGGATGATGGCAAAGCCTTGATGACGGCAAAGCCTCGATGACTAAAAGCACCTCAAAGTGTAGCTCCTTGGTGCTTGACCCATGTGGACACTTGCACCTGTTGAAGTGAAGGAAGGGAAGAGGGGAGGGGAAGGTGGAGATGAGTAAGTACAGTTCATTCCTCAAAGGACCCATGCAGGATAGAGATGTGGACAGACAGGAGGTCCCGGAGCAGCTCAGTGCATGGGCAGGGGGTGCAAGGACAAGGTCATCTTTGGACCTGTGAATGGACGCTTTTGCTGTTTGACACCGTGTGACCCCCTGGAAACCCTTGTGAAGTGGCTCAGCCTGTATTAGGACCTCTGTACAGGAAATGTGGCAGGCTCATCTAAATGGCTCGAAATTACCTGCTGATGGCTTGACCCAAATTGCTCTCGGGGCTACACTTGACCTGTTTTGAGGTCTGCGTCTGTAACAGTATGTCTCACTATTAGGGAGAAGCAGATCAAAGGCAAACTCCACTCAGCCTCACGTTCCAAACGAGTGGTTTCCCAAGGAGTGTGGTGCAGGAGCAGCTGGGGTCCTCCGGAAGAGCCCCAGATTCCAAAGGCCGTGTCTCCCCTCAGTCTCTGGGCCGTGAAGCCGGGCTGGGAAGACTGGCTTTCTGTCGAGGCTACGGATTAACCAGGTCTTTCCCTGCCAGGGTGGGGCACACACCCCTCTCGTTTGTCATCTTTAACAGAAAATCCAAACGCTCTGCGTTTAGAGTCTTGGAATCTGGTTTTCGGAAGCCATTGCTCTGTGGCCCTCTTTGAGCCACCGAGAAGCTGGAATGAGGAGCAGGTTCCTGCCAGTCCCCACTCTTTCTTTGGAGGCCATGAGAACCCTTGATCGGGCATGCTGTCAGGAGGATTTTGGCTGGTGGGTCTCTAGTGACCCCCGTGGACACCAGAGGCCTTAAGAAGGGATCAAGTAATGCCCCTCTGAGAGAGCCTTCCCAGACATAGGGTACCCCTGCAAGATTTAAGGAGGTGTAGGGGTTTCGTGCTTTCTGGGTGCTAGCTACATCGTGGCTACAGGCCAGCAATAATTACTGCCTTTGTTTTACACCTTTTCGGTACTTCCTATGTTTTTGAAGTTGAGCTACCCCGTGGTCACTGCCAGTTCTCAGTGGGCTCAGACCCACTGCTGTGAGTCGAGCTGTGTAAGCTGAGGTGGTTTGTCCCTGCCAAAAACATCACCCTCTTGTCACTCAGTCTCTAAACTCCAGTTCCTGTGGGTGCCACGAGACTGTGCATGACCATGAGTGTGTCGGGGTGACGTGGAGCCGCAGGTGCCTGAGTCAGGTGGGGAGGGGCACTCTGCAGAGGCGGAAGTCATGGCAGCCCCTGCAGAAGGGACTCAGGAGGCCCCAAGAAAGTGGTGTGGGGAGCTCACTCAGCGTCAAGTGCAATGTGACCTTTAGAACTTTCCATGAAACATGACACAGTATTTTGCAACCAGCAGGCGAGCTCTGGCAGACCCGTGCTGAGGCGTGTGGCTACTCCCCGCCTGGCTCACAGGGACCGCGCCTCTTACACCACGGGATTTTGACTGTGTGGCGCCTTGGGTGACCTGGTGCTCTTCAGGTACTGCCTGGCGGTCCACAAAGGCCTGAGAGTGAGTTTCAGCTGCTGTCTTCATCTGCTTCTCCAACACTCCTGCGGCAGAGAAGCAGCAAACCAGGGTCCTGAGTGTGTCTGGATGAGGCTAAGGCTGCTCTCCCCTGCTACCCTGGGATCCTGGCAAGTCACTTAGTGCCCTGAACCTCTGTCCCTTTCTTCCCTAACTGAACGGTAGTGGCTGCCTCCTCCTCCTGGCATGTTGAGAAGACCCCAGGAAAGTGCTTCGGGGAAAGTCTTCCATGCCGTCCATGGCATGGGCATCACGGAACCTGCCAAGCCCTGCTCTGTGCCAGATTCTATTGCACAAGGCCCACAGGCCTCCTGAGCCCTGCCCCGGGCGTGGGAGGCACCGGTCTAGGGGGCGGTGGGAGCTGCTCCCCGTCAGGTTGGTCTGCCTCCAGTCTCAGATGCTTCTCTGCCCCCAGGTCACTGGGGAGCACTTCTGAGAACTGTAGCTGCCCATGACCACATCCAGAGTGGCTTCAGGGATAAGGAGGGCTTGGGGTCTTTTCTGAAATTTGATTTTAATATAAGTGGAAGTTCAAGGTAGAGTGGGCTTCAGAAGGACCATCCTGTGGGTATTCTGGGACTCTCCCCAAGTCCTGCCTGGTCCGAAGAGGCCTCTGCTCTCAGAGCTGCTGCTGTGCCATCACATGCAGATGCGTTGAGGCTGGGAACCTGCCGCCATGTCCATAACAGGCCCGGAGTCAACCTGCAAGGCCTGGTGGGGCCTCGCTGAAGCTGGACAGAGCCAGCCCCTGGGCGGCAGGTGCTTTTAAGCAGGAGACTATGCCCCACCCCCCACACCTGCAGAGAGCCCCCAAGAATTAAATGGCTTCCTTGTGTGTTTGGGCTTACCAGGGTCTCCAGGGAGGTCTCACACATCAGAACTGTGAGAGCAGGTTCAATAATAGTGTGGTAGTGCAGCCCAAGGCCCGCTGGGAGTGAGGGCACCATCTATGCACTAAAGGAGCAGGCCACACGTCTGGCCCACTGCCTGCAATCCCCTCGGCCTCCCCTACTCTCCTGCCCCCAGAACTGCCAGCTGTTAGATGTGCTGGCTTTTGACAGTCTTGCCACATCCAGATGTGTGGAGGCCGCACCCTGATAAAACCCACATTGGGGTAAACTGCCCCCGACTTCTGGGCATCCATGGTCCCAGGCAGTGGGTGTCCCATGGAGAGAGCTCAGAGCTTTGGTTGGCCAGCACTGGGCGGGGTGGTCACTGGTCAGCAGCACCTCCCTTGGCTCCAGGGAAGTTGTCTATGCATCCTCCAGGAAGGGGATCCACTGCTCCCAGGGGAGGAGGAGGACACAGCGAACCTGCCTGTGGCTGTTCCCTGGCTGGCCTCACTGCTCCCCGGCCGCTGTAGGGCATTGATGTAAGTGCTATCTCTGCTTTTAGGGGCAGGATTCCTGTCATCAGGGGCTTTCGATCTAGTGGGGGAAGAATGCACACAGAGATGCAAAGCCACAAAGCAATCTGGGAGCTTGGGTGTCTCCAGGGATGCTCTTCATGCCAGCCTGTCTGTAAGCTGTCGAGTGTAGGTTTGTAGTTGAAGATCTAGAAGGGGCGGGGGGAGACACCTAGAGGGCACAACCTAACCTGTGATTCTACCCCCTCCAAATCCTGTAAAACTGGTATCAACATGGTGGTCTGGCCACATGGGAAGTGCACCTGTTGCCCTATAGCTTGGCCCTAAGGTTCACGCCAACAGCAGCATGATTTTCAGTGTGGACCAGAAAGCATTTTAATACAGTTCTGTCTTGCAAGACTCGAGTTCCTTCTTTTTTCAGGGTTTCCCGAGGTGGAAGCCCCCCCCCCCAGGGTGCTTCTGCTACTGAACTCACTCTGCTCATCTGGGAGCCTCACGAGGTGGGAGCTGGGACAGGAACCTTAGTACCGTCCTCCTGTGAGCGGGAATCTTCCCCAGCCTGTCAGTCAAGTGGGTTAAGACAGGGTCCCCCTTGCTTGTCCTGCCACATGAACAGGACCCCACTCCACTGCCTCAGCGTTTGTCTCTCATTGTAGGATTAAGACCTTTGTTCCCAATTTAAGGAATTTCAGGCTCGTGTGAATCCAATCGGGAGATCCCAGTTGGGAGAGACCATTGGTTAATCTTTGGAAACTTGCAAGCCCCTGCATGCCTCCTTGGCACCTTGAAGAGGACCAAGGTTGGAGCATTTACTCCACAGACAAAGCAAACACTACACCCAGCCTCCCTCCCTCCCTCCCCGCCTCACGGGAGTCACCACTGAACATCTTCCAGTACAACTCTGCTCGAGCACTTGGAACCCAGTGTCACCCACCAGCTGCTGGGTACAGCTGGCCCTGGGAGGAACATGGTGAGCACTTCCAGAGCATGTGTTGTTAGAGTTAGCGACTCCCCTCACCTGTCACAGACCCCACGTGGCCAGCCAGTCTGTGTTGCAAGGTAGACTTTGATGCAAGTTGAGATATTAAAATGTGTGGTTTTTTAATTCCTCTTTTGCCTTTAAATTTCCCAGCTTGAAGCTTAAAAGTTAATGTGAAAAATGTAGAGAGAATGTCTCCTTTCCAAACATATGTTGTCCATGGTGCTTGAAGGCCCTGGAGTGGACACAGGGGCTTTGAACTCCTATTGTCTTCCAATGTGTCTGTGCATGTGTCTAGAATGTCCCATGAAGTGGAAAGACGGGGATCTTGGGATCGTTGCATGTAGGCTTATCTGAATCAGGGTGAAGTCCATGTCCTCCTGGCTGGTCAGCGTGTGATCCCATCAAGCTACTTCTCTGACTTTAAATGGTGTTATAACACCTGCCCTGCAGCTTCATGGGGGGATGAGATAACACGGCAGTTGTAGGGTGGCTAGCACCCCATCTGGCCCACGGGAGGCTCTTGATGAATGGGAGTTCTGATTTGTTTTGCTAATTAAAGTATACTTCTTGTAGGACAAGAATGTCTTCAAATTATTGCTGGTACCTAATCCCCTCAATCAACACCAGTGCAGTTCGTTTAGCAGAGGTTTAATAATCACTCGTTGAATGAATGGCCACCATATAAATTTCGATTCAGGACCGCCCTGCCACCACCATTATCTTCTACATGAGTTTGAACTCACTTGCTTCTAGTCACTAAACTTTGAAGTAGTGTTCCTTCCCACAGATTGGATTATATAATGGTGTAGGAACTCATAGGTATAATTTCTTGTCAAACAATCAAGACAAGACATATCATAATAAATACCTATTATTTTCGTCTACCAAAAAACAGGGAAAGAATTTCAGATTGGCTCGTGCAACACTGTTTCATTTAATCTTTTATTCAAATGTGCCCCTTCATGCTGGCATGATTGGTTAGTGTCTTTTTCTTCAGATCTTTTGCTTTGTTTTACTATTTATCTTTAAATTGAGAGAACAGTTGGGTTTTTGTTAGAAAGTGAATTGATTTTTTTTTTAGAAAATCTAAAACGTGAAAGCCCCAAACCTACTCCCTCTTCTTTTTCAGAGTTTACTCACAGTGAGTTTGGGCTACTGTATTTAACCAGAGATGACCTGCTGGCACATGGGGGCCCGGCCAGCAGCCAGCGGTGGGTTTGGTGACTGGTTTCCAAGGCCACGTCCTTGACAGGCTGCCTGGGCGGGCAGCCCCACTCCATGCCCCACATCTCTCAAGGCCAAGCCAGTTCCTCTTTCCAGGCAGGGCTGGCAGACCCTGGCCCTCCCCCGTCGTGCTGATGCTGCTCACGGTCATCCCAGCCTCTCGTGCCCACTGATGGCACGCCCACGGTTCTTCCTGCTGTTGGCATTGCCCAGCCGTTCACCTTGGCCTCTCCTGCACATTGGCAAGTCCCCGGAGGGCAAGGCCTACTTTGCATGTTTGTTCCTGTGCCATGGATACAAACATTTGATCACAGAATCTATGGTTTGGTCCCAGCAGGAAAGAGGACCCTGACCTTAGGATCCCCGGAGGACAGTTGAACACAGGAGCTGCCTTCAAAGGTGCAGCCCCCAGAGCCCCAGGGTGCCACAACATCTTGAGTTAGTATCAGCAGAGCTGCCACCACTGATGAGCCCAGAGGATGAGGGAGAAAGGACCCCATCTGAGACTGAAGACTGGGGTGTGTTTGCCTGGCAGGAGCTGTGTCCCTCAGACACATGCCAGCCCAGAGTGACCTGTAGGGAGGTGGAGGGCTCCCAACTCAGGCTCAGCTCCTCCTGTCCCTGATCCCCGCAGCTGCTCCTTCCTGTTGGCTGTCTGAGCAGAAGCTGGGGAGGAGCAGGGTGTGGATGTAACCCATCCTGCAGGGAGCTCAGAGAGCATCAGCAGGCTCAGGTACTCTGTATAGCACTTCCTACCTTCAGGTACCTGGCTGGAGAGGGGGCTGCAAGGATGTGTGGGGCACTCCTTTGGGAGTGCCCAGTCTTCTCTGTGGCATGGGCTACTTTGACATACAGACCTGGAGGGCAGCGATCCCTCAAGGGAAAGGAAAGCCCCCCTCTTCTAGAAATGATACAGGAGGGCTCATGGGGGCGGGGGGATTCTGAATGGAGCCGTGTTTCACAAGGTTTCAACAAGTGAAGTTGGAAACCAAGGGCACCAGGAGGGGGAGCAAAATCCAGTAGTTTAGGAAATTCAAAGTGCGTCCTGAGGGAGGGACCAAAGCACCTTGGCCAGAGCAAGGGGCTCACAGAGGACAGTGGGAAGACGACCCCACAGCTTCGTAAGGGCTGGTTCAGGCCCCACGGGATTTCCTGACCCCGCAAATGTCAAGCACAGCTCTAGTAAACAGTCGTCCCTTGATGACCATTAGCTTGGTTGCAATGGTGCAAAAGAGGCTGAGACCATGGCTTCTCGACCAACTCAGCAGTGATAGGGTCAGTCTGGACAAAAGGAGGCCGGGTCCAGGAGCGGGGAAGCAGACTCTGAGCTTGCAGAGGGGTTGATCCAAAGACTCGAAGGAACCTGAAAGGTTGGAGCTAGTCAGTTTGCCCTGAGCCCCTCCAGCTCCTGGGGAGCAGTGTGGGTCCCCTGGCTGCGGTTGGAGCCCCCTGGCAATGGCAGGTCTGGGGCAGAAGCTGAGGTTCCACACTTCCCTCCTACTGTGACATCACTTGATGGCCTCTCCAGTGGCCCCGCCAGCTTGGTTTCTTCTCCATGTTGCTCCATTCTGGGGCCACGGTTATCATGGAGGATTCAGGATGAGCTCTGCCAGACAGAGACAGAGCCCTGGAAAGCAGTCAGCTTCTGGCTCACGGTGGCTCCAGGCCTGAGTCTGGGCCCTGGGCATTTCCCTTCTATGTCCCTCACTGCCTGGTTTCCAGGTGGCAGTGCTGCCGCCGAAAGCGTTCCCACCCACCAATCTTCAGTGCAAGGTTATTTAGCTGATGGTCGCAGGGACAGTCATTTTGGGGAGAATCCTCCCAGGTTCCATGACCATTAGGAGTTCAGACTGTTGGCACCAGACTAAATCCTAAATGACCTCAATTTGACCCCGTTAAAAAGAGGGGAAACCAAGGCTCAGAGATGGAAAGTGACTTTCTCGAGATCACAAGCCTGACTGGTAGCAGAGCAGGTGATTTTCTCTATAGCCTAGTGAAGATATATGGAAAAAAACTGACATTTTTTCCCTCTTTCATAATTTCATACGTTTTTTTTCAGTTAAAAACATACAATTTTTTTATTTATTTATTTATTTATTTTTTGCTTTGTTTGATTAGGTCAGAGGTTTGACCTAGGAGCCAAAGAGATTAGATCTCCAGATCTACTTCTGCCAGGCAGCAGAACCCTAGAAAAGTCGAAGTCCTATGCTGGTCCTCAGTGTTCCCCCTTTGTGACTGGAGGGGTTAGAGCTGATTCCCTCTAAAATGTCCCCAAGCTCTGTCATTGCGCAATTCTCAGCAAGTCCGAAGCTCAGGTTACGCGTTCGCTGACCGCCTTCGCTGAACGCCTTCCGCCAAATTCCAGGGCAGCCCTGTCCCCTCCTGGAAGCTGATCTTGTTTCTTTCCCTACTGAGCCCAAGTGGACTCAGCAATTCCAGCCCGGGCACTTGTGGCTTCTCCACAAGTTGCAGCCGGAGCCTCTGACCTGCGGAGCCCCGGAGCACATGCATCAAAATAGTTGTGTGATGTCATGTCATAATGGGAATGTGCTCCAGCCAATTGGTGCCAAGAATTGTCTGCACAGGGTAGTTTCCTTTTACAGTCTTTTTAAAGAGACATCATGCAGATCTGCACATGACTAGCAGGCTTGTGCTTCCTCTGCCTACTTAGTCTCCCCTCCTTTTTTAAGTTTAAGGAGGAAAAAAAAAAAAACCCTGGCGCGTGTCAGTGAGCTTCTGACCTTAACTACACAAACAAATCCCCTGTGAAGTACTGTTTGTGCCTCCGGCGGCTTCTTGCCTACTTAAGGTCAGACAGCAAGACTGACACCCAGCTGCTGCGGCCGGGGTGCAGCCCCGACAGGACTGCTGAGCTCGGAGCCTCAGGGACGTGGGCAAGAACCGCAGCGGGATCACCCTGTGAGCAGCAGAGCGGCTGGCCCTGAGAGTGGGTCCCCTCCCACGTTATCTGGAGGCCCCCTGTGAGGACGCATGACCCACAGCTGTGGCTGGGCACGGGCTGCCTTGCGCAGCAGCAGTGAGCAGTGGCTGCCGGCGTCCTCCACCTGCTGACTGATGCTGTGCCCCTCCGGGTGACCTGCCACCTGGGCTGCCACAGGTTCTGAAGACCCTGGTATGTTCACCTGTTGCCGTGCCTGTGGCCACAGCTCCCCATGAAGCGCTTTGGAAGTCTCAGGGGCAACAAGAAACCGAAGGACCAAAACCGAAGCACCCAGAGGCGCCAGTCAGAGCCCCATGGCCTTTTCGGTAGGACCCTGTCCTTTCCCTGCTTCTCTGATGGTCTCTGTGGGGTGGGGGGGAGCCCTGGGGAGTGTGTGGCCTGTGTGCACATCCAGGGCACTGGCCGTGGCCAGCTGCTCCCCCTTGCTCCTGGAGTAACCGTGGGGCAGTAGCTGGGGTGAGACGCGACTCCTTACCGAGGGTCCTGCACTGGGCAGCCTAGCGCCACTCTTTCTAAGGTTGTTCCCTTCCTCCGGCTCCACCTGGGCGAATGAGGTTGAGGGAGTAACTGGATTGTCACTCATTGAGAGGGAAATGGTTGCTTGGGAAAGCGTGAGGGTGGATGGGAACTGTTAGTTTAAACCATTGAAAATGAAATGTTCGGCTTTGGGAAAACTGTCCTTGGAGGTCAGGAACAAGGGGTCCCACCCACCCCCTGGTCCTGTGGCTGAGTGATCTGGTGGATTGAGGATTAGGGTGGGACAGAAAATGCCTGCCTAATCTGTGGCCCGGGGGGAGAATATTGCTTTGTGTTCTTCTGGCTTTGGGGCCTTGCCTCAGCAGGTTCTGGGGCTGAGGACCAGCGTGGCTGGGGTGGATGGGGAAGGCTCCAGGATTCAGTATTTCCGGGCAGCAGAAGTGGAGGGGGTGGTCGGGTCCTCAAGCCCTGAGCCAGGCAGGTGGGCTCCAAAGCTCTCTTGGTTTCACGGGGGCCCACTCAACCTTAGATGGTGCATGTCATTTTTGAAGGATCAGAGGTAGCCCACTGCAGGTGTCGATTCAGAGAGGTGCACCTGAGCGGCCCCACCGTGAGGTGGAGAAGCAGGGTCCCTGCTCTGGCCGGGGGTCAGGCTCGGTCACAGCAGAGCGGGCCAGACACAGCCCCATGGGTGAGGAAAAGTGGGGAACGGTGAGGGGATGCCCACTGAGTCCCTGTGTGGAATGTGACGTAGCAAGCAGCCCCAAACTTGTCACGTGTCCAGTGCAAAGATGACTTTGGCAAAACATCTGAGCAGGAAGCGAAAACAAGGATAGTAAGAAAGGAGAAAAGGTGATATAAAATCTGCCCACCTTGTGGCCTTGCCACACCCGAATCAGCAGTGCTCCCCAGGCAGCCTGGGGCGTGATCTGGGAAAAGCCAGCGGGGAAGACCGCAGTTGTTGAATTCAGAGCGTTTCCAGTCTCGAGAAGGAGAAAACCTATAAAAGAATAGCATCTCTCTGAGTGAGCACAAGGGTGAGTCTAGAGGGTTAGGCCTGCTGGCCCCAAAGGGAGACGGGCTGCAGCCTTCCTGGACGGGGAACTGAGTGATTGGTCTAACAGGAAGGCTCTGGTTTTAGAGAATAAAGAACTAAACACTCATTCGCTATAGAATCAAGTCTGAACCTACTGTTGAACTAAAAATCTGGCTTGTTAGTGGAGACAGGCAGGCGGGCCCCTTATTAGAAGCCTCTTGTGCCCGACAGTGGTTTCTCCCTGGTGTTTAAGACCTGGCTGTCATCCTGTCTCCTGCGCGTCTGAGGTCAAAAATCATATTTGCATCTTCCTGAGTTTCAAAAGTGCTTACATGCAAATGCGGCTCTGACCACAGGGTCGGGGAATCCTGGCCCCTGGAGCCTTCTCTGGGGTTTAAGGAACAAGTGGGAAACCAGTGTCCCTGCTCGGGCAGGGCCACGCAGGGGCGGGAGCCGGGCATGTCGGTTCATCCTAAGTCTGTCCTTTGCTTGTTGGAGTCACAGTGAGAGCAGCCGAGAGGTGGGCAGCAGATGTGCCAGCTGCTCTGCAGCTGGGTGTAGGTTTGAGGTGTGAGGAAAGCAGCCTGGGGTGCCAACCAAGCTTCCCTCCCAGCTCTGCCACGCCTGAGGCCCAGGTGAGGGGTCCCTCCGTGCAGCCATCCAGGTTCCCTTGACTGTGACTTTCTGCTTCCAAGGCCAGGGACCTTGTCTGCCAGAAATGTTCCTCTGGAGCTGGAATCCTGGTCCCCAGCATCCCGAGTTCTCCATAAGAAATGGCCGCCTTGCAGTGACTTGAGAACGCTCCACACCAGGGCTGTCCCCAAGTCTCCAGCAAGCACTGCTTCAGGGTTTGGGTTTTAAATCCCCTTCCAGCAGCTCCCTCTCCTGCCAGTTATTGCCATGGAGGAGAATTGGGGATGAGGCCTCTTCTCGGACCTCGAGAAAGCTGCCGTGAGGGGCGGTGAAAATGCCTGTCTTCTACGCATCTTCCAATTCCCCAGAACGAGACCCACTTAGGAAGTGTGTGCAGACCCCCTACACCGCCCTACAGCTCTGCCATCTTCAGGGACTGCTGTCTCTCTGGTCCCTGCAGGGTGGAGCCACTCCCTTGGGGTCCAGAGCACTTTGTGTCATCTGGTGGCTTTCCTGTCATTGCTCCAGTCGAGGGGCGCATCTTTGCTGCACACATGTGGTACCTGCACACACGCCCACACTCGCAGAGCACACCCACACGTGCATCCTCACGCACACTCACCTGCACCCCACACTGGCGCTCCTTTCTCCTCCCAGCTGCCTGGAGCCCAGTCCTGCTGCGAAGCTGGGCAGGGATGGCTGCAGCCAGAGGAGACGCTCTGCCTCCATCTCTGACAAGGGACAGCTTCCAGTTCGGCCTGTCTGTCGCCTCCTTGGTAGAGAGAGATTTGGACTGTGCTGACCAGAGTCTGTGGCAATGATAACAGAAATCACAAGGTGGAAGATTGGGGCCAGATTATGCTGATCCGATGAAGACAACTGACCACAGCAGCGTTTCTATCACTGCGGTTAAAAATAGAAACTCCTGTGGCCTTCTGAGGGCTCTCTGAGGGTGGGCACCAGAGGCAGGACGCAAAGGCAGCATCAAGAATGGGCGTTGTTTCAGGGCTGGGCCTATGGCTCAATTGGTAGAGTGCTTGCCTTGCATGCACAAGGTCATGGGTTCAATCCCCAGCACCACAAAAAAGAAAAAAAAATGAATGGGCATTGCCCCCTTGTTCTTTGAGGTTCTGAGTGAGGCTGCAGACCCTGACCCCGACCCCCTTGGCTTTTACAACCAGCCTCTCCCCTCTCTGAGCCCTGTGTGGCATGTCCTTGTGAGGACCTCTTGAAGCGCATCAGTGTTCTACCTTGGATCTACCTCGAAATATCTCATTTTTGAATTCTCTGTAATAGTGTTTTCAAACATAGGAGTGGGGAGAACAGTTCAAGGGCACCCAACTTCAGGCACAACCGTGGCCAGTATCATGCCAGTCCCACCAGCGTCCACTCTGTCCCAGCCACACTTCCAGCTCTGGGTGCAGCAGCTAGCCACGGAGGATCCTGAGTGGGGCAGGGCTGCTGTTTTGTTCTGGGGACGTATAGACAACAGCATGCCTGCCGTCCTCACCATGCTGGGCTCACAGCTCGGCAGCGTCCAGTACTCATACTGGGCACAGCCACGGCCACCTCTGTCTCCAGGGCTTGTCCATCCTCCACAGTTGGACCCTGCACCCAGGAAAGGAAACCTCCCCCCCACCCCCGGCAACCCCATTCTACTCCCCGTCTCTGTGGACGCTGGGGACCTCAGGAGTGGGACCATGCAGCGTTTGTCCTTGTGTCCAGCTAGTTCTGACAGGCAGACTGGTTTCCTTGTGAGGTCCAATGGCAGTGACACCAAGGAGGCAGGACGAGGGATAGAGTGTGCTTGCTGGGCAGGGAAGGCACAGGAGCAGGACACGTGGATGCTCATGGTCAGGGCCTTTGACAGGCAGAGAGACCCGGGCCCTGGGGAGAGAGGACTCTCCGGTGTTGGGGAAAGGCTGTGTGACTGGACAGCAGGAGACAGCTGAGCACTCCGTGGAGCATGAGGTGGGAGGGCCGGGCAGTGGCCACTTTGGAGGACTCTGGCTTGTACTGCATGAGGTGAAGTCCCTGGGGGGCCTTTGACCAAGGCCCCCGTGGAGAGAGGACAGAGCTGGGCCTAAGGCCCCCCCCCCTCCGTGGCCCCACTTGCCCTGCGGCTTCCCCACAGGCAGGAGGCAGGGCTCCACCTCAAGCACCCAGACCCGACAACCATTCTTCCTGCTAAATTTGTGTTCACACAAAGGACCTGTAGTGAGGCGGTATCCTAATGTAAGGCTGGGTCTTCAGGGGCTGGTGGTCATGGCTGGGCAATGGACAGCTGTCTGTGACAAGGGGTGAGTGTCAGTAAATTTAAGGGCATCCCGCCTCCTCCCATCCACCCTGCTGGGAGCCGGGCTGGAAGTTCATTATACATCAGCCCTGCACCACTCTGCATGGACAAGGCCCTGCCAGCCACAGGTGCCGGGACTGGCCCAGCCCTTCCAGTTCACTTCTCCCCAGGACTGTCCTCAGAGACACTGGGTGAGTCAGGTGGCCATCACCTAACAGGGTGGCCTACAGCAGAGTCACTCAGAGTGTTTCCTGGGGTGACTCTGTGGCCTGCTTGGCTTAGAACAAAGTGGCCTTGAGGGTGAGGCAGGGCTGGAGGAGCCAAGGGTCAGCTGGTCCTCCCCCCCGCTCTGTCCCACCCCAGTTCCCAAAGTCACTGTCCTGCCCATGGCACCATGAACTGGGGACATATTGGCAGCCAGGAGCAGGCTGTGTGACAAGGGTCAGGCAGGGGGTGCTCGGGCTTCCTGAGGGCAGAGTGCCTTCCGGGAGCCACTTTCCCGGAAGGCCAAGTTCTGAGTGGAGAATCTCAACGCTGGACAAACAGTGCTGCCAGCGCAGAGGTCTGAGGGTGTCGGAAATACTAGGACAGAACTGCAGAGCCTGGTGGAATGAACAGAGGAGCTAGGCAGAAAGAAGCTTCTGGAAAGGAGACGAATTTAAGTAACAGTGACTCTGGATAATAACGGAGAAGTGTCCCATGGCTTGGTGCCCCAGGCTGGGGCTGGACATCTGCCGGGCATCAGGCAGCCCCTGCTCCTGTGGCCCATGCCCTCCAAGGCGAGACCTGGCTCAGGGGAGGCCTGTGGGCCCAGGGAGGCTTGGTATCAAGATGATCTCCCGAGCTCCCAGCTCCTCCGTGCACCAACAGCTTGGCACATTTAGAGCAAGATGGATTCTATCCTGCAGTAATAACCTGTCTTCTAATGATTGAGAACAAAAAATATGCAAAGTCTAGATACTCTCAAGAACAAATCAACAGTGAGTGTTCCCTGGGGCCAGCATGATTCTTGTGCCATGGTGTATTCTTGGCCCCACGCCTCAGCCTGGATGCCGCTGCCCCTCCTTGCTCGTATCTCGTGATGGGAGTGGTAGCCCAGGGTGCAGCCTGGGAGGGAGCGTCTCCTCTTCCCCAGCCCTTAGCCAGGTGCTCTGCTGGGCCTGAGGGAACCCGTGTGAGTGTGCCCCACAGGACAGGTAGGGTGGACAGGTGACCACTGGTTGTGCATTGGAGTGGACCCTGGGGCTGCAGCAGGAAGTGGCTCAGGGGTTCCAGGTGGATCCCGTAGGGCAATGTGGTGAGTCAGGTGACTGAGACGCCTGGCTGGGCCCCACTTTGGTCTGGCAGAGATAACACTAATCAGCTGAGACTAATGACTTCCTAGATGAACAACAAACGAGTGACAAAACTACCAAGGCTCTCCACACAACTGGACCTCTGCAGAGCCCTCCTGTCTACGATCCAAGCAATCTCCAGTTCCTTCTTTCCAGAAACTTTCAGGTTTGCTGGGAGACAAGCAGAGTCCCACCCCGCTGGCTGTGGACTCCTGAGTCTGGACTGCGAGGGACCCGAGTTGGTTGTCCTCCCAGGGGCCCTGTACGCAGGACCAGGAAAGAGACACCTGCAGAAGGGCTTCCGTGGCAGCAGATGGCAAGGGTTCCTGAGACATTCCCAGAATTCCCAGAACATTCTAAGTTCAGCGTCTGCTTCCCTTGGAGCATGTCTGTGGGCCACTTGCTGAGTGAATAGTTAGGGGAACATTGCGGTGTGCGCCAAGACAGGGCAGAGCCAAAGGGGACTGCCCGGCCAGCATCAGACCACAGGAGACGTTACTGCAGTGTAGACTCACGACTCGGGTGGGGTGAGGCCAGCAGTCAGGAGACGATGCCACTGAGAGTTCGTCACTCACTGTCCCCCAGAGGAGGGGTATTATCTATGCCATGGAGGGGTGGAGGTCACACAGGGAAGCTCCAGGGCCTGTCAGGAGACAGAAGGTGCAAGGGAGAGGGTGGGCGGAGCCTTCCCTGTGGTTTCCATGGGGAAGACGGGTGAGGCAGGCGACGACTGGCATGTGTGACATCTCGGGGCTCAGGGCGTGGGGCTGTCTAGTGTCTGGTCCCTGCCTTTGGGGGACTAGCACTGGGGATGTGGCCGCCTGGAGTCCAGGGCTGGATAGAATGTGGTGCAGAGCAGGGGCGCCAGGTTGGTCAGTTTGCATGTGACAGGTGGCTCCAGGTGGGCCCTCTGCTGTGCCCAAGGACCTGCTAGCCCTGGCCAGGGCAGTGGCACAGGCCTGTGATCCCCACAACTCTGGAGGCTGAGACAGGAGTGTCAGAATTTGAGGCTAGCTCATCAACTTAGCAAGACCCTAAGCAACTTAGTGAGAGCCTGTCTCAAAATTAAAAAAAAAAGAATTAAAGGACTGAGAATGCAGTTCAGTAGTAAAGCACCCCTGGGTTCAGTCCCCAGTACCCCAAAACAAAAAGAACTGTGGCTGACCTGGGAGGGAGCGGCAGCCTTCCCCGGCAGCGTCAGGCCAGATGCCAGAACAGGAACCACAGAAATTAAAGGAAACACCCTGAGTGCCAGGCGCTGCTCCCATAGGTCTCACTACCTGGAATCTCCAGGTGTCTTCCCCTCTGCTGGGCAGGGAGTCGGCCTTCCCCAGGAGGATAAGCCTCCCGGCAAGGAGGCCCACAGGAAAGGCTGGTGGCCCCCAGCTCTCATGTCCTGGACTCTCCTGGGCCTCATGCCTCTCTGGCTTCTCCGTGACTGACTTCCCTCTGGGGGGAAGTGTTTCTCTGCCAAGATGAGATCAATTCCCTTTCTCTAAAGGTCACCATCTGTCCTGGCCTGAGGACCAAGGTGAAAGGCCGTCTGTTCCTGGCAGGGTTGGCCTCACATCCTCCTCCACCCACTGCGGGCCCCAGCACGGCAGTGTGGCTGTCGGCAGTCAGAGGCCCAGGGCTGCTGTCCTCCCGTCCCCGGGTAGCGCCCCAGTGCACTCCGCCGCAGGCCACAGCTCCTAGCGAGCGGCTGGGGGTGGGTCAGTGATACAGTGGGGACAGCAACGCTAGGAGAACAGTGTCGTGGACACCTCATGGCCTCCCTGCAGAGCCCAGGGATCATCGCCTGTACCCTGGAGGGGCGAAGAACCTCGACAGGAGGGACCTCTGTGTAAGCCTGGCTCTGCTTGGCGGCCGCTCACCCCACCTGGGATCTCAGCTCTGGGTCTCCCCCGCCCCGACCTCGAGCTGGAACGTTCCGCTTCTTCCTGTCCTTGCTTCCCGCTCCGCCCCATGATTCCTCTGTTACTGCTGAACAAACCTGTAGAGCACATCCTTCCAAGGGGCATGGCTCGCGCTCCAGGAGACAGTTGGGCACCATGACGACATGGACCCACCTGCATAAACATATCATTAGACGCACAATGCAAATATGAGTCAAAGCAGGAGGCCAGAATGAGATCGTGTCCAGGGTCTGGTTTGGACGTGGAGAGTGGAAGTGGCCACTGTGGGCAAGGCCGCCCTGGAGCGAGCCCGCCAGGCATTGAGGAGGACGCAGGAGGCCTGGAGAGCCGTTCCAGAGGTGCTCCTGGCGGGCTTGCAGCCTTGGCTGGAGCAACTTGGAGGCGCGGTGGGGGTTTGCACAGCAGGGACACAGGCCCCCCTCATTTGCACCACTCAGCACCATGTCCCTCTGCAATGTTAAGGGACACATGGCACTGCCTTCACCTGGCTCCTAACTTTTCCTGTGCCAGAGACTTTGGGCCTCCCCCAAGGAGGGTCCTCACTTTGTGGCTTTGTAGAGTCGGCCTTACTAGGGCCGGCTCACCCCTGCCGACGCGAGGGGGTTTTCTCCTAAGCGTGACAACAGGATCCTCGAAGCCACCCTTCTGGAGGTTCTAAGACTGGGGTTGACACCAGCTTCCATTGCCCATCAGCACCCCGGAGCCCAGGAGGCTCTGAAGAGTGACCTTTCAGGGTCTCCTGGCTGAGGGGTCCCTGACAGCTCCATGCTTGACTTAGGTCAGCTAAAGGAAGGGGCTATGTGTGCTGGGGACACCCTTCCTGGGGCCTCCTCCTGAGCAGTGGCTGGCTCAGTTTTACAGTAAGACCATAACTCAAGACAAGCATTGGTCGCCTCGTCCAGGCGTCTCATTTACTCCTGAGGGTGGGACGCCGTCTCAGAGCCCTGGTTATTACCTGTATTCTTGTCTTCCTCAGTAACAGGGCCCCAGTTCTTATTTTATAGCAATACCTGCAGCTCGGTGGGCCGTGTGACTAAGCTGTTCAGTGAGCTATAAATGGAAATGTTGTTAAGACTTATAAGAAATCTGTTCAAAGAGGGAAGAGGTGAGTCCCCATTTGTCTCTTTATTCTTCCCCGTGTCTTGAATGTAGATGTGATGGCTGGAGCGCTCTCAGCCATTCTGAACCCTATGGTGAGTCCTGAGATTAAAGGAGAATAAAGTCAGGAGCCTGGATCAGCACTGGGCAGTACGTAGTAGACCCAGGTGCCTGCCTGTCAGGCATCCCCCATGTGAAACAGGAATGAACCTCCTTCCTCCTTAAGCAACTCTCAGTTTGGATTTTTCTGTTTGAACTTTATCCTAACTAACACAGCCTGACTCGGAACTTTACCCCCTCTAGCTACATATAATTACTTAATGACCGAGGATGTGTGTCACCGGGGCAGGGGTGTGGAGTTTCTCCCCATGTGTGGGCGTGGCTCCTTTAGACTGAGGATGCTGAGGCACAAGGTGAGAGCCGCCCGGTCTGGGATGAGGACCAGGTCTCCAAGGCCATCCCAGGGCCTTTGTCCAGCTCCGTGTTCCCTCGGGCTGTGTTTGTGTATTCAAATGAATTGCTTTCAGAAAATTCTGGTACTTCTATGTTTAAACTAAAAAATGGCAGACAAGCTGAGAGACGCCTCAATACAGAGATAGCCGATGGGCTTGGAATCGCTGCGGCCCCTTCCGTGGACGTGAACCTGTGGCGTGGCTCGAGGAGGTCTGGGCACCCAGAGAGCACTCAGCTTCAGGCTGTGGAAACCCTCAGTCCAGGGTTGGAGCTTGAGGCCTGGGCTCCTGGGAGGAGCTCGAGGCGGCCGGGTGGCCTGGGCTCCCGGGCAGCTGGGACTGAGGTGTGACTGCGCGTCTCTGCTCGGCCAGGCGTCGCTGGCTCTTCTGCCTGGTGAACGTGCCTTTGTGTGTGTCCTGCCCCTGGGAAGGACAGATGGCCCGTGGCTCGGAGCTGCTGGACCTGGTCGTGGAGCCAGGGATTGCCAATTACAGAGAAAGCCTGGGTCGTGGGTGGGGCTGGAGAGGCATCAGCACTGGACCCTGCGGGTGAGGCTGGATGGGTGGACAGCTGGGGGTCAGTCACAGAAAAGCCCAGAAAAAGAAGGCAGAGCCAGGCTTTGGAAAACCTTGAACGTAAGCTGGAAAGTGTGAGCCCTAAGAAACTGCCATCGGGCAGGGGAGGGACACTGTGGACGTGGCTCTGCAGGAGGAGCCTGGCCTGCGGGTCCTGGGGGGGCCTCGGGTCCTGGGGGGGCCTCGGCCGCCGGGCTTCACCTCGGGAGCAGGTTTCTCCCAGGACTCCTCCTCCACCTCCGATCCTGAGAGTGGGGTTGCAGCCATCTGGTCTTCCTGAGCTGGTGTGACTCTGAGCATGTGTCCCCTGTGAAGACAGCTGTGAGAGGCAAGAGGCCACCCAGCAGCTGGGCCCAGAGGACCAAGGAGCTCGAGGGAATCACCTGGGAACAGAGGGAGGCCAGTGGGGGGAGGAGGCTGGGGCCAGGATGTGGCTGAACCTTGAGTGCTGGCTTGGATTGGGTTGTCACCGTGATGGGGCTTAAATGATGTCTGTCAAGGCAGGTCAAGTGGATGGTGGAGGGTGTGATCCTTTCACAGATGGGGAAACTGAGACCCAGGGAACCCAGAAAGATAGCAGTCACATGGGGCAGCCCTGGAAGAAAAGCTGAGGGTGGGCCCATCTCCAGGCGGTCCTGGGTTCAAGCCCCAGCAGACATCTCTTCCATTGGGACACCCTTTGATGACCCTTGGCAAGGGAGCCACTGTCACCTCCCACTCCCACACAATCACACGGACAGCACCCACTGTGTCCTGGGGGCTTAGCCTGGTGAGCCCCAGCTTGGGCCCTAGAGTCGCCAAGGTTGAAGGAAAGGGGCCACGGGAGTGACTGCAACCTAGTGTGGACCTCTGGACGGCTGTGGCCAGTGAGTCTAAGGAGGGGCGTCCACTGGATGCTACAGAAGAGGAGCAGACTGCTATGCCTCAGCATGGTTTCTGTGGGCCAGGCATCCCCACATGTGCCAGTCCTGGACAGGGATAGCCTCACCTTTCACAGCCACCTCAGCGTCCCCTCCCCGGGTGGGTGGAGGCTTGGAGTCCTCCCCATCCTGATGACCAGGGCTGGGCGGTTCTACCTCTGATCCCATAGCAGCCATGTGGGGCCTGGTCCTGTCCCCCAAACCCCACACCTTTCAGTACCATCCCCCCTCATTCTTGCTGGTGATACTTAGTTAAGAACTTTAAATATTTTATAAGGCCGAGTTGACTAAAGGGTAAGCTCACAGGATCATACTTTTCACTGGTGGTGACTTTGCACCAATCCAGCATACAGATACAGCCCACCTGCAGTAGAGATGCTTCCTGGAAGCCACCCTTCTTGTCACTGCCCCCGAGATGAGCGCTGGCTGGTTTTGAACTTCATATGACTTCTCTCTATCTGTCTTCACTTGAGTGTTGTGCAGTGTGGCCACGTGGATGCGTGGAGTTGAAGTTCACCCTGTTGCTGTAGGACGCCCCACTACCTGCACAGACCAAACCTGTACACCTGTCAGACTGCCGTAGACACTGGGGTTTGCAGGTGGGGCACTGACAGGATGCGCCTGGGGTCATCTGTGTCCCCTCGTGGGCCTTTCTGTTGGACTGGAACCGGGTGCTGGCATAGGCATGCCTGTGAGCAGCCTTAGCAGCGGATGCGGAACCTGCCGTGCGTCCTGCCTCCCTGGTTGGTCCTCGGGCAGGGTCTGTGTCTGTACTCCCTGTGCTTCCTGCCTGTGCTTCACTCGGCAGATCAGCCCCTTCTGCCTGTCACCCAGCTCTGCACAGACGCAGGGGTCTTTCCTCACCTGGGGACTGAGATTTGGCATCCATCCTGAGGGGTCCCCTGGTTCTTCGGTCTGCGAGTGCCCAGCATCCCAAACCCTGATCCACTCCCTCACGAGCAAGACTCAAGTTCAGCCCGTCCACAGCACCTGACGAAGACAGCAGGCGGGGATCCCAGTGGGGGGACCGCGTGGCTCTCCAAGGCTACGTTCTTCCTGGGGCTCCGCATCGGAGTTTCTGTAGGGCTGGGAGCTACAGCAGTTCTGGGTTTGCAGCCACCCTCTGTTGCTATAGCAACCCCTTACACCAGCCTCACCCTATAAATAGATCACCTTCATCCCTAGGATAGAAAGATCAAGGAAAATCAAAGCAGGGGCGGGCCTTCTCCACCCAGCTGCCAGGCCACAGAGGGACTCCGGCTAACAGCTCAGGGCCTCTGGAACCAGCCCCTGCAGCAGGAAGCCCAGGTGGATGGCAAACCTGCCGCAAGCATCCTTGGAACGGCTGGGGCGTGAGGTCTTCCCCACACTCCAAGCCTTCGCTATCATCTTTCTAATCTGGACCACAGAATTTTATAGCAAATCAGAGTCTTATTTTTTGTTTGTTTGTTTGGGTTTGATTCCGTTTTTTAATCTTAATTCTTCTCCAGGACGGTAAATATTTTTCAAGGGCAGGGACTTAATTAGCAAGATGGCATGAGAACCAGAATTGTGGCATATGAAGAGGAGTTGAAAGGCTTGGGAATGTCAGCATGGACTGGAGGGACCTGGGGAGGGGCAGGGACAGTTTTCAGGTATTTGAAGGGCTGCCCCACGGGAGAGAGATTAGCTGCCTCCCTCTCTGCCATCCAGTGGGAATACCCTGGGGACCAAGCCCCTGCTCCCTGATGGTGTGCACCTGTTAATGCCTCTGATTGCATTTCCTAAGGCATCAACAGAAGAGAACATTTCAAAATGTCTGAAAGCTAGAAAAATGTCCTGGAAAGGGCTGCTTTGGGAAGGAAGCAGGTGCTTCTGGGACCCATTTGGACCCATTGTTGCTGGCTCCAAATCCTGGCTGTGGGCTCATTTGCCCCTCCACCTGGTCTGAGAGTGGGGGTGGGTGCTTCCCAAGCTGGCTGTGGCGTGAGGCCGTGTCCCCCGGCACCTGTCCTGCTGCACACAGCAGATGCACAAGGCTCTCCTCCTTTTCGCTGGGTGGGTTTCCACAGTGGCCGGGAGATGTAGTGAGACACCCTCTGGGCTCCTGGCAGAGAGAATAGAAATGGATGTGGGTGGGTCTGAAAACTCAGCTGGGGCTGTGGAGCAGCCAAGGCCAGCGGTGCTGGAAGTTGCCCTTGGATCTGACCTTCCTGGGCAGCCCCTGTACTCCAGTGGAACCCTCAGTGGTCCGCCTTCTTCCTTTTCACCGTGGTAAACAGACGCAGCATAAAAGTCTCTATTTGAACCATTTGCAAGCGCGCGGTGCAGAGGCATTTGGTACTTTTGCTTGGTTGTGTCGTCAGTGCTCATCTTTCCCAAGCCAAACTGTCCCCCTTACACAGGAACCCACCCCCCTCCCTGACCCCTCCCCCAGCCCCTGGCACACACCACCCGGCTTTCTCTCTGACTTTGATGGCTGTGGAACCGTGTATTCTTTTCCTCTGAGCCTGGCTTGTCTCACCCACCATGAGGCCTGCAAGGCTCCTCCACACTGTGGCTGAGGCCAAGTAACACTCCAGTGCATGGACAGACCCCATTTTGCTCATCCACTCATGCCTGGACTGCTTCCCACGCTTAATTGTCATACCCACTGGGGACATCAGTCTTCTCCCCACGGAGGTTGCGAGTGAGGCAGTGATGGTCCTTCCTCGGGGCTAGGATGGAGTGTGGAGTGCTGAAGGGAACTGTCCCACGGCTGCACACATCACCCCACAGGCCCTCCCAGTGGCCCTGTGTGGAGGTGGGATAGGGATCCTGTGTCTCCCTCTCTACCTGAGGTGCCTCCAGCCCCAAAGCAGCAGGAGCTGAAGTTCCTGACCCCAGGCAGCCCTGCTAATTGATCTGGGGTGCAGGTTGAGTGATTCCATGAGACCCAGGGACACAGCGAGCAGCTCCCAATGTCCCCAGAGTCTGAGTGTGTAAGATAGAAGTCCAGGCCAGTTGCTGTTTGGTCCTGCATCCCCCATGGTGACCCTGTTCCCCTGGAGATCTTCTACCTCTCTGGGCTGGTGCAAATCAGCCCTCAGCACCTAATCATGAGAAACAGCCTATCACACAGTGCCAGGCACCCGGCGCCAGGCGTGCATAGCTTTGGGTTAGGAAATGTGCAGGGTCTGGAATACTGGGCACAGCCTGGGGAGGGAACCCAGCTTCCCTAGATGAGAGGAGAGCGGAGGGGCCCACAAAGCCCAGGAGACTCCTGGGAGGGAGGCCGTGGCTCTTGGAGACTCCAGTGAGCAAGAGCCCTGGCCTCCAGAAACTCACATGGGCTTCCATTCCCACAGGCTCTGACCTCCCCCGACTCAGGAACCGTCCAGGGCCACCACTTCCCCGGAGGAAGGGGAGCAGGTGTACCGTCTACAGACCTCAGGGCAGACTGGCACTGCCGCAGTCTGGCTGGGCACACAATCACGAGCCACCACACAGCTTGTAGATTCAAACAGCAACTCTTTATTCCCGAACTCACACCAGCCGTCTACAATCACGTTCTGGGGAAATCCACGTTCTCTGCCCAAATCCACATCCACTGGGCTTCTCTCTCCCAAAATATACTGTCTGAATCCCGTGAGAACTCAAGGGGAACTCAGGCAGCAGGATACGCCCTATTCCCAGCAGGAATAATCTTAAACCTTAAACCTGGAACCTAAACCGGGAACGCCCTAAACCTGATTATCCTAAACCCGGAACACCCTAAATCCGGATCCACCCTGGTCCTTGAGCAAGGTCACCTACATGCAATGTCACTGCAAAATGTCCTATTTCCACGAGTCCTTCCACTAAGCAACATGGGGTACGCTGACAAGGAAATTATCATACCTACTTGGCTAATGGCTCCCAGCATGGCACACCATAGGTTGTGGGTCCTGGGCATGGAGCTTCAGGGACAGGAAAGGGCTCTTGCAGTTCACCTAACTAGTCCCCTGGAACTTGGTGCCTAACTCTAAGTGGAGCTGAAACCCCAGACCTGCTTCAGTGAAAGGCATCCAAAGGCTTTGGGAGGTGGGAAAGTTTGCTGTCTGAGCCCTGTTTGCCCACCCTGAGAAGGCCCAGAGGACGCGCCATTCACTAAGACAGCAACGAGTAACTTGAGAGGGAGCCCGAGTACCCCCGAAGAGCTCTGAGGTCACCCTTGTGTGTAGATCAGCAATGACAGTGGAACCCACTGCCACTGAATTGGGAACCTTAAATTCAATGGGAATAACTGGAATTCTGAGATGGCATGGGACAAGTGGCAGGTGGGTGTGGTTGCCATAAGGGACAGCAGAGTCAAACCCACCATCTGAACAGTGCAACCAGCTCAGACCTGTAGTGCTGGAGAGTTAATGGGGAAGATCCCTGAAATGAGAGACAGGTGCCTACTAAATTCTAACCTGGTCTGTATGACAGCAGAGTTCAAGGTCCAGTGAATGAAAGTCCAACTCGAGTCATAAAGACAGTCACAACCCCCTCACAACTCCTAGACTTGGGCCAGTTCACAGACCCAGAACCCCCTAGTGAAAGGGAAGCCGGGCATCTTTGCAGAAGGACCCCAGTGCACTGCTGAAAATTTAAGCTGCACTTCTTTCTCCCAGCCTTCCCAGGGAACCTTCCATCTCACCAGGGTGAGTGTGCTCAGGAAAAGTGTCACATTAGACTCCTGAGATGGCAGGGCACGGACCTTAAGTCACCACTAATTCAGACAAGGGGCTTGTGGCCGGAGGAGACCGGGGCCCAGAAGTCTCCAGCTTTCCACAGCAGAGGGGAGACCAGGACAGGGCAGACGCCTTGCCTGGAGCCAGTGGGGGGTTAGAAGGCACTTGGGGAAGTGAGGACCGTCCTCTAATCAGAGCCAGGCAGGCTGTGGCTATCTAATCATTTTTGGTATGTGCAAGTAGCACGTCCATAATAAGAAAGTGCCAAGTGACAGCCCGTGGGCCAGGGTGGGTGTTGAGCTGTCACTGACAGTGGGAAGGCCAAGCACATGCTCTCGCACCCCCTGGCCATGCTGAATCCTTGCAGAACAAGAGGACCATTGGCCCGGCTTGTCCCTACCAGAGCCCTGCTAGGATTCCAGGAGAGGGGATGGGTCCCACTTCCTGCCCTGTCTGGGAAGGATGTCCTTCACCAGAACTGAGTCCTGCATCCATGTGAGACATGAGCCCTGGGGGAGAAGGAAGAGGTGACCCATAGTGCAGCCTTCCAGGGTGGATTTTTGTTTGCATTTGTTTTGTTATTTGTTTCTGCAGTGCTGGGCTTGACCCCGGGGGCTTTGCCCATGCTAGGCAGATGCTCTACCACTAAACTCCACCCCAGTCCTTGCAGGGGATGCAGCCCTTGCAAGATGCCCTGTGTCCAGGGAGGAAGAAATCGGCAGGCCAGGGGTGAGTGGGAGATGGGGAGGGGGGGTGGAAGAGGAGGAAGTTCCAGTCCTGCAACCTTCCGGCTTTGTCCCTGCTGGCCCTTCAGCTCCTCCAGCTCCAAGTGGGGAGTAGTATGTAGCTTTGCTCAAAGAAGACTCACGGTAAGGAGAGGCCTGGTCCCTTTCTCCAGGATCACAGACTACTTGCGCAACAACCACACAGGCAGATCCTAGAGCAGAGGGGAGCTGAGAGGCCAGGCCCAGCCTCCTGCCCTCAGGTAGGCAAAGGAGGCACCTGGGGCACAGAGCAAGGGATCTGCTAAATTGCTGAAGTTCAGAAAATCAGCTTCAATCCCTAGAGCACTGTTGGGGATTTTGGTTTAAATATATGCATAATTAAGTGGGTGATCCATGTGCATGTTGAAATATTCAAAAAGGACAAAAATGACATGGTAAAAAGGAAGACACCCTTCCATTCCAGAGCCCAGTCTCCCCGTTCTCTCCTCTGGCCAGAAGCAAGTTACTTCTCAGACGAGCGCCCCACTTGTCCCCACAGAGGTGGCAGATCACAGTGTCCCACAGCTTGCTTCTGAACACATTACCCGCGGCAGCCTGCATAACACAGAGAGTCTCCAAAGGTTAAGAAGTTTATTTAGGAGTCGCAGGGCCTTGCAGTGGGACGTGCCTGTCAGAGTCACCTGTGTGTGTATTTGAAACGACTGAGGCAAGCGGAAGTGTCTTAAGGCTAAATGAGGAGGACATCAGATATTTTGGAATAATCATCCTTGACTTCAAGGATCAGTAGCAAGGGTGACATCAGGCTGAGATGGAGTGGGAGGTCGGCCTTGCCCCGTGCTTTGGTGTGAGGTGGCGGTGGCCTGTGTGCAAGTCTAGTTTCCGGCAGAGTCGCTTGTGACAGTTCTTATTGTCAGACTTGGACACGTCCTCTCCTTCAGAACCTTCCAGCTTTGCTTATTTCATTGTATCTATTTACTGTCACAGGGGCTTTTGACAAAAGCCACTCCATTTTGACAACGGTTGGTGGTGGCAGACATCTCCCCTTTCTTTCCTCCGTAGTGTAGCTAGTCTGTGAATCGCTTCACCAGTCCTCCATTAATGGAGCTGTTCTCCATCCTTCACTATTTATTTTTAAAATGTTGCACCGTAATCCTGGCACAGTGACAGGCACTTTTGGTCTCAGCTCCTCAAGAGGAACCCTTGAGCCCCAGGTATTCGAGACCAGCCTGGTCAACAGAGTAGACCTTGTCTCAAAAAATTGTTGCCACAAATATTGTTGAACATGCTTTCTGTGCATATTGTAAATTTATCTGTGGAATAAAGTTCTAGGAGTAAAATCACTGGGTCAGTGCACCTATGTTTTTGTTTTGGTAGATAGTGCCAATCACCCTTCACGGAGTCTCACCAACCGCACCCCTCAGCACGGGGCAGCGCCGCTCCCAACATGTTGCTATCAACCTCTTGATCTTTGTCCATGTGCTTGTCTTAGAAGTGAAAATAGCCTTGCTGTAAGAAGAGTGGCATCAGTTCAGGGCCCATTCCCCCCTCCATCCACACATATTTCAGGGAACTTCAGTGACGCTGTCCCTCCGCATCCCATGGCTACCAGAACATTCCACGCACATCATCCTGCAGACCTGCTTGGCGGCCCCCATGGGGGACGTGGGACAGGTAGTCACTCTCCAACCCCATGGAGCACCACAGGCCCGGAAGCAGCAGAAGCTGAAGTGCATGGCCCCAGACAGCCCCTGAGACGAGGCCAAGGGCAGGAGCAGGAGCTGCCTGGCTGCCCCCTTTCTCCCTGCTGCTCCCCCCAGCCTTCACAACGGCAGGTGCCACCCCGTCGCCCGTGTCCCCAAAGGCAAGGGAAAGCTGTGAGCTGCAGTGGAACCCCAGATTCTGCGGCCTCCAAGGTTCAGGTCAGCTGGCCCAACACCTCCCTTGCCCGCCCCCTGCCCCCGGTTGACTTTCACCCTGGGCTGCAGCTGCCTGGACTGCTTTGCCCTTCTCTAAATGCTCTGTGTGCCCTTGGGGCTCTGCTTTTTGCAAAGCTGTTCCCTCTGAGTCACTTCCCACTCATTCCGCTTCAGGGAGTCCCCTGCCAGGAAGCTGCTGGCCACCCCTGCCCTGAGGCCACCACAGCCCCACACCTACAAAGTGCCTTTGTCCTTGGTTTACTCATCTCTCCCCTGCAAGGTCCTTTGGTCTTTTTTCCTCACCTGGAGAGTCCTTGGCACCCAGCCAGGCAGGATGAAGAGTTTATGGAAAGAAGAAATGAAGGAGCACAGGCTCCTTCCACCCCGGGAAATCCATCACACTGTGCATTCCATGTCATTTATTCTCCCACTTGGATCTCTCTCTGTCTCTCCCGCCCCCCCCCCCTCCTCTGGTGGTGCTGGGGTTGGAACCCAGGGCCTTGGGCATGCGAGGCACTTGCTGTACCACTCAGCCCATATTTGGACATGTCTCATCTATTGCATGACATGTGGCCCTGGGCAAAGGTCCCATCATCTGGCTGCAGTGTCTTTCATCTGAGCATGCTTCCACCTGGCTTCCCTTCAAATGTCCGCACCAGGCCAGATGCCTCAAATTTTCACTTTTCCACTCCTTTTTAAAGAACACGTGACTGGAGCGGTGCTGAGATGCACTTCACACACCCATCACCGGCACAGTATGCAGCCTCTGGTTCCTGTCTACGGTGCACAGAAAATGCTGGGATCTTCAGTTTTCTTGAGGAGTTGTTCACATTTTGCACACTTTCTTCACCCCAAGAAGAAACCCCGTGCCCTTTAGCCATCACCCCCCTTATTCCCTCCCATCCTGGCCCCTACAGCCCCGGCCCCTGGCAACCCCTAATCTCCTTCCATCTCTCTGGATGGGTCAGTGCTGGACACTTCACATTTGATATGTGGCCTTTTGAGGCTGCTTTTCTCACTCACAAGGTTTCCAACCATTTCCTCTTTACCTAAGGCTAGGTGGGCAGGCATTGCCCCAGCAAGGTTTGGAGACAGCAGATAATGTTCCCCTGAACTTAGCTCCTTAGGAGCAAGAGTGGCAGGGGAACCAGCCTGCTAGGGGCTGAGGCCCTTTTCTAGAACAGCAACACCCCAGTCAGGTCTGAGTCTGCACTGTGATGAGGACACACTGAAGGCTCACCGTGCCGCAGGCCCAGGCCTCCATGTGGAGATAGGCCAGGAAGAGTTTGTAACGTGAGTGATATTAACATGTGACAAGTAACAGCCAGCTCGCCCACAGATGTGACACTACGGCCATGCTTGGGCCATGCTTGAAGGATTCTGTAGCATCCCTTGTGCAGGAAGCTGCTGCCCCGGGAAGGCTGCAAGGAGGAATGGCCTGGAGCTGGGACCGAGGGTGGCAGGTGCAGGGAAAGAATGCAGGGCGGGGAGTGTGTAGTGTCTGTACGGGTTCCTATGGGGCCCGGGGACATGGTTCAGAGAAGGACAGGAGGACCAGATGATATGTATATAAGCAAACACCTCCAGCCTATATGCCACGGAATGGGCCTTGGCCGAGGTCAGGAATACCTGGCAAAATATCTGCCTCTTCCTGATGAGCCAAGCTAATGCTCAGGTGTTGGAGACGCCCACCTGGATGCTCCTCGGCCATCTGGACAGCGCATCCTCCACCGGTCCTTGTGGACCCCAGCACATGGCCCTGCTCTCATGGTGGCAGGCTCTGGGGAGCCTCGAGGGAGCGTGGGGCTCAGGGTGGCACCACTCCTGCGTGGCTGGCCCATCAGCCTGCACTCCTGCATGGGCCCTTGAGGGAGGAAGTGCTCATGGCAGCCAGGTCACCCCCAGCTGTGTCCCGTACTGCGTCTCCACCTGGCTCTGTTGGCCCTGGCTGGCTGTGTGACGTGTCCTAGATGGAAAGCAGTTCAGAAAGACAGCTAGGACAGTGTGGGACGCAGGGAGGGGGTTTCTGAGCCACAGAGGGACAGGGTCCAATCTGCGGGCTGCAGGCTCTGCAGGACAGGCACTGGTCAGATGTGACTCGGAAAGGGAGGGTCCTGGGCCACAGAGGGTCCTGACTCCTGCCAGCAGGGTGGTAATGCTGAGGAGTGAAAGGGAAGAGAAATCAGGCAGCCCAGGCTCGGGGGGAATCGTGCCCAAGGAGACTGGATGTGGCAGTGGCCAGAGCGTGCAGAGCCTTGGAGGCCATCCCTGGGGTGGCCGGCGGCTGTGAGGTAGGCGGTGGACTCTCAGGCCCTCTGGGCAATGCGCCCAGGCTGCCATCCTGCTGCAGACGGGCTAAGGGCTTGGGCCTCTCCAGGTACTCAGTGGGCTGTTTGTCCTCTGGACTGTCCCTTGTCCCGTCCGGCAGGACACATCAACGTGGGCAGCGAACCTAGATGGGGAGGAATGAAGGGACAAGAGACACGAAAGGTGACAGCAAGACAAAAATTCTGATCAAGCTGCAAACTTTTATTGTTCACACAGGGGTATTTATATGCTGGGGATGGGGAAGCTCTCTAATCAACAACTGCTGGATGTGGGTGGTAAAACTGCCAGGTGCAAGATGTCTGATGATCCTGATAACCGCAGGATGTTCCAGGGAGATAGGTAGCTGCAGGATGCCTCCCAGGCAGGATGTCTCCCAGGGGGCTGTCAGGCTAATCTTTGAAGGAGAATTTCCTTCTAGTCCCTGACAGTCCCTGGCCCGGTATGTGTGTTTGTAGCTGCGTTTCTTTAATGAACAGATCCCTGAGGAGAGTAAGGACAGGAGCACTTCTCTTAATCTGGAAATAGGCAGAGACTAGGCAGGGCACAGGGTTCTATTCTGGAAGGTGACTGACCCCAGCCAGCAGGGAGGAGCAGGCAAGAGAGGGGTGACATGGTGCATTGAACGGTTCCCTCATGGCCAAGGGGCTAAATTCTCAGGCCCTTGCTGTCTCCGAGATACCCATGGCAGAGGCTGGGACGTTGCCCCTCACAGTGTGCTCCAAGGGCTGAGGGTCACCCTCAGGTGTGAGCTCCTCTTACTTCAGGCTAGGGCTAAATGGACACATATCATTTCACAGAAAGTCCTGGGGCAATAAGGTGTTGGAGCCCTGTCCACAGGGAGCTTGTCCACTACAGCTGTGGCCCAGGAGCTGAACCCTGGGTCCCCAAGCTCTGGCTACCCCAATTCATGACTGGCTCAGCAAAGGCAGGGACCCCCTGATCTGTCCCCTCTGCCATCTCTGACCCCTATATTCACCTGTGTCCCACCCCCACTCCCTTGTGTCCCCTTCTATCTGCCTCTGTCCCCTGTCCTCCTCCATCTACCTCTGACTAAGCCCCCTCTGCCCTCTCTGTCTGTCTCTGTCCTCCTGCATCCCTCTGTCCCCTCTGTCCCCTTTTATCTACCAACCTAGTATATTCCCCTCTGCCATCTCTGTCTGTCTCTGACCTCCTGCATCCCTCTGTCCCCTCTGTCCCCTCTATCTATCTACCTAGTATATTCCCCTCTGCCCTCTCTGTCTCTGTCCTCCTGCATCCCTCTGTCCCCTCTGTCCCCTCTATCTACCTACCTAGTATATTCCCCTCTGCCCTCTCTGACTGTCTCTGTCCTCCTGCATCCCTCTGACCCCTCTGTCCCCTCTATCTACCTACCTAGTATATTCCCCTCTGCCATCTCTGTCTGTCTCTGTCCTCCTGCATCCCTCTGTCCCCTCTGTCCCCTCTATCTATCTACCTAGTATATTCCCCTCTGCCATCTCTGTCTGTCTCTGTCCTCCTGCATCCCTCTGTCCCCTCTGTCCCCTTTTATCTACCAACCTAGTATATTCCCCTCTGCCATCTCTGTCTGTCTCTGTCCTCCTGCATCCCTCTGTCCCCTCTATCTACCTACCTAGTATATTCCCCTCTGCCCTCTCTGTCTCTGTCCTCCTGCATCCCTCTGTCCCCTCTGTCCCCTCTATCTACCTACCTAGTATATTCCCCTCTGCCCTCTCTGTCTGTCTCTGTCCTCCTGCATCCCTCTGTCCCCTCTGTCCCCTTTTATCTACCTACCTAGTATATTCCCCTCTGCCATCTCTGTCTGTCTCTGTCCTCCTGCATCCCTCTGTCCCCTCTGTCCCCTCTATCTACCTACCTAGTATATTCCCCTCTGCCATCTCTTCCAGTTTCTCTGGGGCACCCATGTCCTCCTTTATCTGCCTCCCTTCCCCCTCTGCCACCTACATCTGGATGGGACTTGGGCCCAGTGCACCTCAGCAGCCCTCCAGGGGCTCCGGTGCTTGGCTTCAGGGCATCCAGGTCTGCTCTATCTATTTCAAGAAAATTGTTTCCCACACAATTGTGTCAGGCACAGAGGGCACTGGCTGCCTGTGGACCAGCCTCAGAGGCGGAGGCCTCCGCTCACTGCCGACAGGGACGTGGCCCAGCTGTGTGGATAGACCTCGGGCTTGGTTACAGCTGTGCTTAGTTAATGAGCGGATCCCTGGGGACAGCAGAGACGGGGTGCTGGCAGAGAAGAGTCTGGGTGCAGAGAAACAGCGCTGTGTGCTTTTTCTCTCCGCTCTCGGGTCCTCAGCTACCTCTCCTTGAGGTCACAAATGGCCACCTTGGTATGTCCACGCTCAGGGTGAGGGAAAGGGGAATGGAGACCCCTTGCACACTGTGAAGGGGAGGTCCTCCCTCCATCTGATTGGAGCGCCCCAGAAGGGCTCCCCAGGCCTCTCCCGACTCCCTCTTGCCCGTGAAGCCTGTCCCTGGAGGGCAAGGAGCCCCTGAGCCAGCCCCTGCAGCGCCAGCTCCGCCAGGAGGGAGAACTCGGCAGCAAGGCCCGGCTGCAGGTGGAGGCCCCTCCAGGCCCTGTTCGGAGCAGCAGGAGGGGCTCCACAGGCACCACCAGGCCTGGAGGGTGACCTGCAGGGTGCCCAACAAAGTCGGGGTGGGGCAGAGGATGAACTGAGCCCAGGCCCGCATGGGTTCCAGACAAACCCCATCTCAAGACCAGACAGAGCCAGACCTGGGGACGAAGCTGCACCCTACGATGCTGATTGTGGGTCCTACAAGAAGCCGAGCCCCAGGACGGGATTCCACTGGCAGATTAATAGGAAGGACAAAGGGAAGAAAGTGAGAACAGACAGAGCCTCCCATTCCTGTCTCGCAGGAACAGGCTAATCCTGGTACCCCATGCTCAGTCATGGCTGTGAGCAGCCAGGGCACAGAGAGAGGCAGGAGGGGTGGGGGTAGAGACCCAGCCTCCTGTGAAGCAGGAGAGAAGCAGCAGTTGTAGCCCAGCTACCCAGCAGGAGGTCTGGACCTGCTATTTCCTGACCACCACTGTCTCTAAATCCCACCTACCCAATCTTACAACTTGTATAAGAAATCGGACCAGGGGGCCAGGGGTGCAGCTCAGGGTTCGAGTGCTCACCTCGCACATGCAAGGCCCTGGTGTTGGGTTGATCCCCAGCACCATGTCCAAAAAAAAGGAAAGAAAGAAAGTGGGTCTTCCACTGAGGTGTGAAATCAGGAAGAGCAGAGAAGAGGCCAGGCCCCCCTCAGCCTTGCCACCAGGCCCCCCTCAGCCTTGCCACCAGGCCCCCCTCACCCTTGCCACCAGGCCCCTCTCAGCCTTGCCACCAGGCCCCCCTCAGCCTTGCCACCAGGCCCCTCACCCTTGCCACCAGGCCCCTCTCAGCCTTGCCACCAGGCCCCCCTCACCCTTGCCACCAGGCCCCCCTCAGCCTTACCACCAGGCCCCTCACCCTTGCCACCAGGATCCTCTCAGCCTTGCCACCAGGCCCCTCTCAGCCTTGCCATGGGGCCTTGCTGCCTGGACCTACACTACTCCATTGCTGAGCTCCTTGGGAGATACGGCGTGTCTCTGAGCAGCCCGTGGGTGGGAGCAATGTGCCATCCTGTCTCTCCTCTGTACCCACCATTTCCAAGTCCAGTGTCTGTTCTCAGGGCTTTGTGAATATTTGGGGATAGATTGTTAGGTCTGAATACAGAGAAAAGGGACCCTCTGTAGGTGAGAAATGGCTTGGTGATACAGTGGGCTGGCACCTGGGGACAAGCAGGACAAGCAGCCATGTTCATCCCTCAAGACCCCTGCTGGAAAGGTGGCGGTGAGGCAGGCCTCCTCCAGGTGAAGACTCATAGGCCTCAGCCTTGGCCTCTGCAGAAGGGGATCCCATCCAGCCTCGTGTCAGGTCTTAGCTCAGGCCTAGAAATTTGTTCTAGCTAGTTTTAGTGAACACAACAAAGTATTAAAAGATATTGAGTAGCTCACAGAGTCCCCATGACACAAAGAACCAGTGTTTTTCCAGGAAGTACCCACAGTGGCCTTTGGAACAAGGATGGTGGAGGCCCACGTAGCCTGTGCTGGGCCCTGGCTCACCCTGAGGGCTTCTACCATGCTATGGGCTGGGTTGTGTGCCCCAAATTCATGGGTTGAGCTTTAAGCCCCAATATGACTTCAGAGATAGTGCCTTCAGGAGGTAATTAAGGGCAATCAGGATCGTAACAGTAGAATTCTAATCTGATAGGACTGTGGCCTTATGAGAAGAGGAAGGGACAAAGAGCTTTCTCTCTCCACCATGTGGAGGCACAGTCAGAAGGCAGCCATCTGTCAGTCAGGACAAGGTCCCTCACCAGGACCCAACACACTGGCACCATGATTGTGGGCTCTCCACCCTCCAGTGCCATGAGAAAATAAGCGTCTGTCATGTAAACCACCCTGTCCATGCATCTTGTTCTGACCCCTGAGCTAAGACCGCCACCACCTCCAGGAGCCGGGGAGTCTTCCTGAAGCCTGCCTCTACGCGGTGGCCACTGAACCTGGCCAGAGCATCCGAGAATCCTCTAGGTCTTGTGGTGGCATGTCATTGCTACAGGGGGACTAAGGAGCAGGTTTTAGGAAGCCCCCGCGTCAGAGCCCTGTACTCCAGCAGCCAATCCCCAAGAGCTGCAGAAAGATGCCGGGTGGGCCAAGAGTGGCAAATGCCCACTCTCAAGTCCACACAGAGTAGACTTGAGGCAGGGCCCAGCAAGGTCAAGGCCAGCTGCCGAAAGACCACTCCCACCTGGGGACACTTCTTCAGCTCCTTACACCTTTCAGACAGGTTTGTGGTATGGTTCATAGAAACTCAGCCAGATCCCAAGTTCTCTCCTTGCCCTTGGCACACACACTGGGCAGTTACGTGGCCCGGCGAGGGTACACCAGTGTACTGAGGCCCCCTCACTGGGCCGGCAGGATCCAAGGTTTGGGAGCAAAGGCTGCAGAGTGGTCACTGGTCCCATCTGGGTTGGGCCCTCAGCCAGCGACCCCCTCCCATGAGGGGTGTGTGGGGCTTGCCCTTGGGTGCATCTCCTCTCTGTTCTCTTCACCTGCAGTTTCTCCAAAAGGCCTCTGCTTACAAAATTACGGTAAAATATCATTCTTTCCTCCCTGCAGGTGACCCCGGTCACCTTGAGTGGAGTTGTGGGTGTTCCCAGATTCTTCAGTCTTTGGGGTAACACCCGTCAGTGGTCAATCGTACCCTCTCTTTGTGTGTTTTAGGGCTCTCCATGGGCAGTTTCTTTCCTCCTTTTGTTTCCCCAAATTCTTACGGGGCAGGTCGCCACTGCCCTCCCTTGCTGCCGCCTCTCACTGCCCTCAAAGGCCATGGATGCCGGGGTGTGAGGTCAGTATGTCCCTGCTCTGCCCACACTCACTGGACGCCCGAAGCAGAGTGGCTGTTGGGCTGGGGCTATGTGTTTTCCGCAGGGCTCTGTGTTGTGAGACTGTTCCCTTAGAGGAATTCAAACCACTCACTGATCTAATTTCCTATGCTATGTGAACCGTACGTGGAGCCCGTCATTACTTGATTGGGCCTAAGCTCAGTTTCCACCTCAACAAAATGGGGCAATGGTGCTGCCTTCATCCCTCGTGAGTGGTCCTCAGACACCCATGATGGGCAAGGCTGGCTGAGCTGTGCAGTGTGGGGTGCAGAAGCCCGTCTGTGGCTGGCCGGCTGTGGGAGCCTGCGGATCCAATCCCTGCCTGGACCACAGGGGCTGGCTCTGTTGGAAATCCACACAAAGCATCACCACCCCACCATGACTGTTAGCCAACCCTTTGACAAACATTGACTGGACATCTAACAGTAAACATCCTCCCTTGATCTCTGCTGCTTCCTACTCAAGAACAGGGAACCTCAGTTTTAGTACATATGTGACTCAAGGGGGTTAAATGTCAACACGAAAAAAACATCCTGTTGTGTGTACAGTTGCAAAGGCTTAAACTTCCTGCTTGTCTAAAGAGAAGGGAATGTCCCTGGGCCCTGCAGGTCCACTGACCAGTTGAGTGCCTCTCCACTCCAGGCCAGTCTTGCTCCATCTCCATTCACACCCGCATGCCTGTCCCGGGATCTTTTAAAAGCAAATCCCAGACATCATCTTATCTATAAAGACAAATATGCCTTTAAAACATGCCTTCCTGGAGTCCTAAGAAGCCATAGACAGGAATGTCTCTCTGTGGACAAGGAGGACCTGTGGTCTGACATCATTGTGGCCCTCCCTGCCCTCTCTCGCTTCCTCTCTCCTTTCTGCTCTGGTCTGGCTTGGGTGCTCCTCCTGTCAGTCCCTGGCCTTATCTTCAGCGCTGCCTGCCCCACACATGCTATCTCCCACCCCCCTTCATCCTTCTCCCTTGATCACAACTCTAGTTGGAATGTTTAAAAAATATCTGCTTTTAACTGAGTAGGATTTAACATTGCGTCCTCTTAACAAGTAGATGTTTGACAGGTTATTTCACCTATGAAAGTAACCCACAGTCTTGCTTCTCACGAGGCCCTAGATTTCTTCTCTGTTGGCCATTGGCCCTAAACAGAAACCCAGAGGGGACTACCCTACCTCCAAGGGACAGGAAGGAAGGCTCTCCTCCAGAAAGCCCCTGCCGAATCGCCGTCTGGGGTACCTTCTTGGACTCAGGTGGCCTAGGAGGTCGGGGAGCCCTGGCAGGTGCAGGCACTTGTCCGGAGTCATCTTGCCTATTCCTCTCAACAGCTCTGGAATTAATCGATCAAAAATCTGTCAGAGGCCTGGGGCTGGGACTCAGCGGTAGAGCGCTTGCCTAGCATACGAGGCCCTGGGTTCCATCCTCAGCACCACATAAAAATAAACAAATAAAATAAAGGTACTGTGTCCAACGACAACTAAAAAAATAAATATTTTTTTAAAGAAATCAGTATTGCTTTCCAACCAACTCCAACCTCTTCTGCCTAATGTTCGAATCCACATTCCGATGGGGACCTCAACTGAGAACACAGAAAAAACCTGTTTAGTCACCCACCTAGGGAAAGGCGAGAAAGGACCCACCAGGGGTCTCTAACCCCCACCAGGAGACCCCACACTCCACTGTCTGTAGGAAACCCTGGGAGGAATCGATGGGGAAAGTACAACTCTCAAACTTGAACCCCCACAAACCTGGTCTGGGGTGGGGTCCAGGAATTTGCATTTTTAACAGGACTTCTAATAAGTGCTTTGACACAGATGTTATGGTGGCTACTCTTCAAAGCGGTCCCCGTGAGCTGGTGGAGGTGGGTGATAGAAAAAGGGAAGCTTGTTACTCCGTTTTATGGGTTTAAATTGTTTCATAGTGAAAAGAAAAGCAATCCAGCACCGCACACATGTGAGGGACCTGGCATCCAGTTCTTTTAAAAACTGCTGACTCACAGCTTGGCTTGGAGGCCAGGGTTCATCTCCAAAAACTCCCAGCTAAGAAAGAGTCTGCTGGGGGCTGGGATCAGAGCACAAGATAACAAAGCCCGTAATTCCTTCCAGCCCCAGAAGACAGTTTGAGGGATTTAGGTTTGCAAACTAGCATATCCAGTTTCTAAGATGTTAGGCTTCGAATTCTTTCTTTGTTGGCCCCCTGCCCTTCTGGGGTCTCTGCCACCCCCACCCCCCCCCACCCCCCAGCCCCCAGTCTGTCCCACATGCTCCGTTAGCACGCCTTGATCCCACAGTGACATCAAAAGGGGAAACCGCTTCAATGTCAGAGCCAGGGCCCTCCACCAGGCCTGGAGAGGGGACGGAGAGGACGCCCTGCTCTGAGACTTCCCCCAGCACACAGGGGGCGCCGCGAACAGAATTCGCTTTGGCTGCTGGGAATCTGCTGAAAATATCCCGCACCTAAATGGGTGGCGGAGGTCGGGCGAGGAGGGAATCTGCGTGCCGTGGCACTTCCTCCTCCCAGCCCTGAGCTGGCTGTGCACCTCCACAGGCCCCAGAGCTTCTGGAGAGGATTCTTCCGTCCTGGGGTCGCGATCGGCAAGCTGTGGCCCTGGGGCCAGCGCATGTGTGGTTCACACTTGTTCTTGTTACTCAGCGTCTACTCCCTGTTTTGGTCACAGGAGCCTAGTTTTCGCCTGAGTCCCCTCCTGGATCTTGCAGCCTTAAGCCTGTGTCACTCGGGTCAGACCAGTGGGCACTTCCCACCCCCCGGCCCCATGGTTATTTCTGCGTGGTGTCAGCTCAAGAGCCCATCGGTTCTGTTTTGCTACATCTGTGGGGGAAGGGGACCTTCTCTTTCCCAGAAGGCTAGAATGAGGGGCATCCATTTGTAGCCACCGGGCCTGAGAATGGCGTCACTTCCCGGCAGTAGAGGCAAGCGCTCCCGCTGACTCTTCCTCAAGCTGCACAAAACAATGCCCCAGCTAGAGGACCACGGCCCCTTGCGGCCACGGCCAGCAGAGCATCCTCCCTGGGAGAGGAGCCTGACCCCTCCTCGTGCATTCTCCCCAAACTGGCAGAGCTGCCAGGAGGACATGGGCAGGGAGGGTGAGCCATGCCCAGCCACGGGTCATGTCGTACCATCTGACAGGCTCACTGTGGAGGGGGCCAAGGAGTCCCAGGTAGCACCTGACACTCAGCTGCCCCTGCCTCTAAGCAGTCACACCCTGACACTGTATACACACAGCTGGTCTGTCACCTGTCACCAGAGAGGCGGCCCCGTCACCAGGTGGAGTGAGCATCAGCCCCAGGGGCAGCACCAGGGAGTCTCGGAGCTGCTGCCAGGACTGGGTGACCCTAGAGAATGGGGGCTTCTGGGTGACAGTAGCCTGCCACCAACCCTTGGCCTGTGTCTCCATGTCCACTGGGTCAGTACCAGGCTGTGAGCAGAAAGAGCCCGTCCTGGGTCTGAGGGTTTCCAGATGGTGGAACAGAATGCTGAGGCCAGTGGCTCTCAGCAAAGCTGGCCTGAGCCCCCAAGAGGGACCTAATGAGTAGCCCTCGATTTCCGTTCCAACACTTTTGAGAATGGCTAACTCGTTCACGTGCTCTTTCAACAAAGATTGTTTAAGTCTCTACAGGTTGCTCAGCCTCGGGTGCGTCACCTATGAGATGGAGGTAAAATGTATTGCCCATATCTAGGTTTATGGGGCATAAAGGAAGTAATAGAAAGTGATTCAGTGTATCAACCTGTTTGAGCATCAACTCATTGAATATTTTCTGAAGAGCATATACTGAAGTACTCTAATTATTCCCATCACTACTATGACCTCTACCTCTATGCCTTGTCTGTCAGTCCTTCATGCCTAACACATTGAACACTCTGCAACTAGCACTGTTAGTACTCTACACCTAGCACTCTCAGCACCCCATGCCGAACACTGATAGTCCTTGATGCCCAGCACTGTTAATATGCTCTGCCTAGTACTCTACACCTAGCACCTAGTGCTATAAACCCAGCACTGGCAGCACCCTATGCCTAACACTATTCTAGGCCCTGAGGGCACAGAAGTTAACAAAAAAAAAAAAAACATTTTGCCAGGCCCCTCAGAGGGGCTAGTTGAGGTGGCAGGGCATACGAGGTCATTACACATCCGTCTGTGTCTTGGCCCGGGAGTGATAGGGAGAACAAAGGAAATGGAAACCCCGTGAGTGCGCGGTGCGCGAGGCTGCTGGGTGGGCGGCGCCTTTGTGAGCTGGACCTGGGAGAGGAATAAGGACGGGAATATTTGGGGAAGCCACACTAGCAAGTGCCTAGGCCCCGAAAGGAAGCACCGCTGTCACCGAAGCCACCGGTGGGCAGGGAGGCCCCGGGGGCCGGGCGAAGGAGGAGGTGGGAAGGGAGCTCCGGCGAGGCAGCGGGCAGACTGCAGGGTCGCCCAGCCGGTGCCTGAGCTGCTGCCACGTGTGATGGGCAGAGCCTGGAGCCCAGGAGCACAAGGCCGGCTCCTCCATCGGCTATGGGAAGAGGACAGACTGCAGAGGGCAGGAGTGAGCCGAGGCCTGGCCTGGCAGTTCAGGCAGCAGCAGGGCTGTGGCTGCGGTGGCCGCACTGCAGCTGTGTTTGACCAGGTCACCTGGTAGACATGCAATGCTGGTGTCAGGGAGGCCTCGGGCCATCAAGTGGGGTGCCAAACACTGGGCAGGAAATGTCCAGGCAGTGCAGGGAGAGGTGGAGGGTCTAGGACTAAGGACGTGTGCCAGAGACTACTTTGAGGCTCCTCTGGAGAATCACTGGCCTTTGTCACCTCTGTACCTGCACATCAGAGCCTGAGCTCAGGAGAAGCCAGCGCCAGAGGACAGTCCATTCTATCAAGATGGTGCACTGACTGGGAACTGGGTCCTACACGGCCACTGGTTCCTGCCTCTGGCCTCAGATCATCCCCTGGACTCTAGACTGCTCCAGGAGGCTCTTCTGTCAATGCTTCTCCTCCTGAAAGTCCTTCCAGAGTGTAAAGTGGCCACTGAGTCTCCTGTGCACCTCATGTCACTCAATGTCACACATCACTCAGTGATAGGGCAGTGGGGTCCCATCTGGGGCACTATTCTGTTTATTCAGTACCACATGAGCAGGCTTCCTCGCTAGGGGGACCCCAGCAGGGCGACTCTGTTCCCTTGACCTAAACTGGCTCAGGATCTGAAAGTCCAGCATCACAAGTGCCTCCCTTGCTACCAGGAGAAGACCAGGGACATGGAGCAGTGTTTGTGCTCCTTAGAAGATCGGGGTGCACTTCCACCTCCACATCTTGTCCTCTTCTTGGGGGCAGGAGGGTCTCAGGTTGGCACAGGAGCATCGAGGGTCCGTAACAGGCCTCCCTGAACAGTTTTGCCGAGGGCCGTGCCTGACCCTAGCAGGTGTTGAGATGCCACATTTGTCCCACCTGCTTCTCTTTGTCCCACTTAACCTTTGCCATGTCTAGCAACAGCTGGCTTCGTGGAGTCACTGGAAGTTTGGAGCCAGGAGTCTTGGTTCAAGTCCAGCTCAGCTAAGAGCCCCTGGATGACTCTTCATCTCTTGCTACTTTCATTTACCCAACTTTACAACAGAGGCCGCGCCACTGAGGATGACAGTGGCCGATTCACGCAGAATGGTGTTTCGGGGCCTTTCTTTATATGCCCCCTTACACCCACCCCTCCAGGGTGGGTGAGACTTTCTGGCTAAACATCAGTCCTGTTCACACCTGGCTCTCCTGCTGTGGGTGGGCCAGTGCTGGCGTCTACCTGTGCTTCCGCTGGGCGTCACGGCCCCCTGGGGAAGCCGGGCTCCTCTGAAGGCTGCACAGCCTGCTCTGAGCCCCTGGGTGTGGGCCCCACCCTTGGACCCGCCTTGTTTAACTTGGCAGCTGGGGGCGCACTCAGCTCCTCTGCATCCTACCACTCTTCAGGGCAGAGTTGGGCTCGCCCCAGCTCCTCTCAGGGCACAGGGGTTAGGTGCAGCACTGATGGCTGTGCTTTGTTTTAAGAACTGAGCAGCTCAGGGAGCACCCCCTAGAGAAGGGTACAGATGGCTGTCACCAGGGAGATCACCTTTGGCGTCTAATCTTCATTCCTCTCCCCAGAGCTCGACTCTCTTGAGCTTTGAAAACCTTTGGGGAGCTGAGAAGCATGCTGGAGGGCAGATGGGCATTTCTAGGAACGTCCCTGGGTGATTGCAGGCAGCAACACCTCTTTCTCCATCCCTTCAGGGACCTGGCTCTGCCATTCCATGCTGGTGACCACCGAGAACTGGCCTTGGGGGTCTCCGGCTCACTTTAGAGTGAATAGGGCACTGCCGTTAGTTTTCCTGCAGAAAGCTGCTGTCTAGACGGGACAAGGACACCGTGTGTATGGGAAGAGTCTGGGAGTGGGGGTCTAGGCTTAGTGACATGACCCAGTTGCTGGGACTTGCCCTCTGACCAGGTGCTAAGTGTCTGAGGTAGCTTTTGGCCCCTCCCTGGGTTTTTCTTTCTGAAATGGGGAGAATGAAGTGCCCAGGGAGGCTGGAGTGCCCAGGCGGTGCAGACGCCAAGGCCCCTGTGCTGCCTTAGCAGAGCCCAGCCTCTGTGGCGGAAGCAGGTGCCCAGGGAACCATCTTCCCCTCTGTGGATGCCTCTGTGGTGTGTATTACAGAGCCGTGTTCCTTTCAGTGCCTGCCAGCCAGCTGGCTCCAACTGGGCTGAGATACCTGGGCAGCCACAGTGGCCCCAAGGCCAGGTTTGGGAAGCAGACGCAATTGCCAGAACACAACCCAGAGGAAGCCTCTGTGGAACTTCTGCCGGAGCCGCCACCGTGACTGGCGCAGCCACACCCAGTCCTGCAGACAGCCCAGAGGGGCTGGTGTCTCTCCTCTGAACACAGTCCTTGGAAGAAAGTCAGAAGGTTTCAGCTTGAAATTCTATAAAAGCCATCATTTGCATTTCAAGTCTTGAAGCAGGAAGCAGGTCCTGGAGGCTGTTGCTCACACTCCGCCCTGGTGGAGAGCTTGGCTTGTTCCTGACACTTAGTCTTTGCAGTGAGTCGCTGTCCCTAGTGGGGAGACCTCTGACCTTTCCAGGACCCTGCTTTCTGGAGAATCTGACTGGTTCAAAGCAGGGCGAGGCCAGAGCCTGCCCTCCTGGGCCCCTCTGTGAGCAGGTTTCTCAACTGCCTCACCTAGGCTAGTCATGGCCACCTACAAGGACAGCTTGGCTGTCCTTAAGGAGGACTTAGCTTGGAGGCAGGTGCAGGATGGAACAGTGGTTACGAGGTTGGCCTTAGCCAGACTTCCAGAGTTGATGGGAGCTCTGGCACCAGCTCAGAGACCCACCGGCTGTGTGCATTGGGCAAGTTCCCTGGTTTTCCCTAGGAGGAGGGTCTGCTGTGCTGAGTCACACTGGAGTGTGTCAGAAGCTGGCTTCTGGCTTTTGTACAAAGGAAGGGGGCATCTAGTCCCCACCTGCCTTGCACTGCACAACACAGTTCCATATGAGGGTGGCTTCCTCTTTACCCTGAGAAGCAGGACACAGGAGACCCAGACTCCGGGCTCAAAACTACCCTCAGCACTGAATTTGGGAGCCAGAGAGTGGGGTCTTAACATTAGTGAGTAGGAATGCCGAGTCAAGGCAGCTGGGGAGAAGGCGCTGACCCAGGAGGGCCACCTTGAGGCCAGCCCTGGCTATTTGGTATGACACCCCTTGCAGAGTGGACAGGAGGGGAAAAGTCAGCCCCTGGCTCTTGCTCCAGAATGTGGACCCCAGAGTCTGAGGACCTAAGCAGGGAGACTGGAATCGATTCCGATGCTGACATTCACTCGAGAAGGACCTTGGGAGCAGATCCTGGACGAACACAACTGTCTTCTCTCTGGGCCCCTGGGAAGACCAGCCGTCCTTAACTTGTACATCTTCCTTTCTGAAGAGTCCCAGTTTCCCTCACGGCTGCCCACAGCTGCTCATGTGGCCAGACCCAGTCAAGTCCCTTGTCCCCTTAAAATAAAAAGCAACTCAGGAGCTGGCCTGACAGGCCTCCTGAAAGTCAGACTTCAGATGGAGTGAGGGCAGGGCCCTAAGCGACATCCCTGTCCCTTCTAGACAGAGACACACCCACCCCGCATGGACCATCCAGAAAGGCCCCCAGCCATCTCCCACGCATTCTTTCACATAGTGTGTGGTTACATACCCATGCTGTTCTCAGCTCCAGGGTTAGAGCAGGGAGGAGGACAGGCAGCCTTTGCACTCTCTGTCTGTCCCAGTCGGGGGTCCCCAAGCCCTGTGTTGTGTGACCCGCAGATGTTTGTGGACAGATGCATCTGTGTGCTCAGCCTGCTGGGCTAATCCTGGGAGGGGATTAGTGCTCCCCAACCAACTTTCCCAGCAGGATTAACTTCCAATTCTTGTACATCTGTGTGCACGTGTTTTACGACCAGATTGAGAAAAGGAACAAACGCGATAATCTCTTGTTTTCTTGGTGTCGCTCAAAAGGAAATGGGCTTTTCTCTTATCAGTTGGAATGAAAAGGAAACCTGACGTCTCAGCCAACTCTGATATCGGAGGTGTTTCCAAAGCTCGATGACCTGATGGCTTCTTAACAGCTTTTAGACGCCAGTGCCCCACCACCGCGCAGCCAAAAGCTCAACCCAGTTGCGTTTACATTTATCCCAATGTTGAAAATTCCTCAATTGTCACAAATGTGCTCAGCATCTGCTTCCTCTTTCAGTGGGGGCTCCCTCAGGACACCCAAGAATACCTGCTCAGTTCAGGGGTGTTTCCTATTTTGGGGCTTCCAGGGCCGTCCCACACGTGTGTGTTTGGGGACATGCTCTGTCCAATCAATCCCAGGCTTCAGAGTTGTCCCACCTGGTGGGCTACTTACCAGCCTCGGTCCTGCTACTCTAGCCTGGGGGATGAACACTCTCTCTCCCTGGCCTGGGCACCTTGGAGTGCAGAAGGTCATAAGTACCTACTCACAGGTGTCTATGTGTGTGGCATTGGCCATGTTGGCCCAGCACATTGGACGTGTCCCACAAATGCCCAGAGTTAGCTCCTCCCCTCTCCTCCTCTCCCTATAATATCTTTTGCACTGAACCAATACAGCAAATAAAAGCAAACAGCAGTTTTTAAAATATATTTTTAATTGTAGATAGACGCCATATCTTTATTTTATTTATTCATTTTTATGTGGTGCTGAGGATCAAATCCAGTGCGTCATGCATGTGAGGCAAGTGCTCTACCACTGAGCCACAACCCTAGCCCCAGCAAGCAGCAGTTTTTGTGAACACATGTATAAGATGTTCCAGCACATTCTATAATAACCCCAAAGTGGAAATGACCGCCTATAGCAGCAGAAATGATCAAGACGTGGCAGTAAATTTGTGTGATGGGCTATTCTATGACAACATGAATAAACTGTCTCCGGCGATGTGCTGTAGTAGCGCTGAATCTCACAATATTAAGCAAGAGAGGCTGGATGTCACAGCATACAAACAGTATGGTTCCGTGTGAATAAAATACAAAAACCCACATGCGGAGTTAGAATCACAGTGGCCGTGGTGTTAGGGGAGATGGTTTGTGCACAGCAGGAAGCCTGAAGGGGGCTTGTGGTGGGCAGCAATGTCCCTTTCCACAACGCTCTCACTCACAATCTGTGTGATTTTCTGTGTTAACACTCTGATTAAACATTTTAAAAACAAGCAACAAGACACCATGGGAGGAGAGAAGTTCTCTGGGTAAATTTCTATGGCTATAACTGAGGGGCGTGAGCGGCTGCCAGGCCTGTAGCCACAGCTAGGAACAGAATCCCTGCCATCCAGACAAGACACTGGGGGAGAGAGGGAGAACTGATTCATTTGCCCGTTGGTGAAGTAAGTTGCAAACACATTGAGAAGCAGCCAGAGCGCCCTGAGAGCAGGCTTTCTTGCTCGGAGCAGCCAAAGCCTCTTTGCAAGCAGAAGGCCCAGAGCAGAGGGGCCCCCTTTTCCCTTTTCCTTCATTGCCTCTGGCACCCACTGATGAGTAAATCAAAGCAGTGTGATGGCACTCAAACCAGATGATGTGGGTGGCCAGAAGGGAGGTGGCGGGCTGGTGTGCTGCTTGGAGCTGGGATGAAGAGAGGAAATGGCCCCTGGAGAGGTGAGCAGGGACCAGCTGTGCCTCAGCACTTCAGCATTCACTTTGCTTTGAGGTCTCCAGATGTCACCCCAGCTCCTGGCATCAGGCCCTGCAGGCTCTGGCCCTCCCCTTATTCCATCCCCCGACACCCCCAATCAAAACTTAGCCAACGCGGCTTCTGAGTCCCCTGGGACTTCACTCTCATAATTAATTCATGCTCAGGTCTTATTATCTACCAATATGATGGGGCGCTTTCTCCTGAGAGCATTTTAACTTGGGACTCTGGGCCTACAGATGCCTCCACCCAAGGAATGAATTATTAACAAGTGAGTGTTAAACTTCAAAGTCGCGTTTGCCTGTGCACAGAATGGATGTGGCGGTGCCCTAGCAGATGGGGAAGGAAGATGAGCATGCATAAAAGATAAGGAAGACGAGCAGATGGGGGCCAACCCCCGCAAGGATGCTGGAGCAGCCTCATTCTGTGGATCGGTTTCACGGGTTCAGGGTGGGTGGGTGGGCCCACCTACCCCCTCGGCTACCTCCTATACACACGATGAAAATGCTGGCTAAATGTCAAAGTCGGCTCCCCTTGTTAGGGACAATGGTCAAGGACCATTTGGTTTCCCTTTGATGATGAGGGACCAAGAACAATGATATGAAGACTGTGGAAGATGAGATTGGGCTACCCCATGACTGTTTCTGAAAATCTGTTAATCTTTGCTTCTTCCTTATAAAATGCATGCTGTGGTGCACTGTCCAATCCGAATGGTCTGCAAAGCGGAAGTGTTCCTTATCTGTGCTGTCTAACATGGTACCCCCGGCTATTGAGCGCCAGAAATAGGGACGTTGTGACGGATTAGCTCCCAGGCCTGCGGCAGCACAGCATCACGAACTGGGTGGCTAGGAACAGCAGAAACGTTGCCTCACAGTTCTGGAGGCAAGAAGTCTGAGATCAGAGTGTCCAAATGTGGTTCCTCCTGTAGCTCTGGGGAAGAAGCTGCTCCATGCCAGTCCCCCAGCTTCCGGTACTTCTTGGCAAGCCTTAGAGTTCCTTGACATAAAACCACAGCACTCCAATCTCTGCCTCCATCTTTACATGGCCTTCTGCCCCAGTGTCTGTGTCCTCCTCTCATAAGGACACTAGTCACTGGATGAGGGTAACCAAGTGTGACCTCATCTTAACTTGATTACAGCTACAGCGGCCCAATTTCCAAATAAGATCACATTGGCAGGTCCTGGGGGTGAGGACTTCTGAGTATCTTTTTAGGGAGACACAACACAACCCATTAACAGCATCTAAAAAGCTGAATGTTTAATTTTATTTAATTATAACTATAAATAGCCAGATGTGCCTAGTGGCTGCCTCTAGAACAGCAGAGTGAAGGCCAGGGAAGGGAGGCTCCCAATCATTCAGTCCAGGCCAGTGTCACACAGGGGCTGCAGTGGGAATGCTCTGTGCCAAAGCCCCTGAGGAGTAGGAGTGGGGTGGGGGCCAGCTCCCACCCGACAGAGGAGGGAGGAAGAGGACAGGCATGGATGGCATGCCCACTGGCCGCCCAGGCTGCCTGCATGCTTTGTAAACTGGCCTGCTTGGAAATGCCCAGGGCAGGCTGTGTGACCCCTCCTGGTGTTCCCAGGCAGGATGGCTAGGTGTAGGTATAGTCAGAAGAGTGTGAGGGTCACCTAGGGCTCGTCACAAATCCTGACTCTCCCTGGACGGAGCTAACGGGGGTGGGAATGGAAGCAGCTGTGGCCCAGATGCTGCCCAGCAAGCTGCGCCTAGGGCCTGGGACGCGTGGCCCAGGGAGTCCCGGTCTTTACCTGGAACACAGATGACCCTTAGAGCAAGTGTCCCATGGGTGTGGTGTTGGTCTTGGACCAGCAGCCTCGGGGTCACCTGGAAACATGTTAGAAAAGCAAATTTCTGGATGTTCGCCCAGATACAAAATCTGGACCTCTAGGATGGGGCCTGAAAATCTGCATTCTAACGAGCAAGCAGGGGATTCTGGTTCTTGCTAAAATGCTGGCCCCCTGGTGGCCTATAGTTGGCAGGAGTGAGTCACCGGGGAAATTTGCAAAAGGTCAGGTTCAGGTGCCACAGCCCTGGGGGTGCTGGGGTCTGCATGTCACACATACACCCGGCAGAGTCCAGGCTGCCAGGCCTCAGATCACATCCTGGGAGCAGAGTCCAAAACTTCCACAGGGGCTGGAACCCTTCTCCACCCCTCTCACTGTTCCCAGTGCCCAGAGCTGAACCTAGCTTATGTTTCTTCCCTGTTCATTGGCCTTAAAATATTTGGGTGCAGAAGAGGGAGCTGGTAGAAGTCACCTCACACTGTCCTTGTGGGAGAAGAAAACATCATTTGCAATGATGATTCCAGGACCTGTTTCCTACTAAGTACTAAGACAAAAGCCACATTGCTCAGAGCTGCACTGTGAGATTTCAGGGGAGCTATTTCATTAATCTTGTATGAGTAAAATATCGGCAGGTCTCAAAGTCTCATATTGAGGCTTCCTGTTTCTGCAGTTTGGGAGGACCACTGTGTGACAGTCCGCACAGCAGGCCACTGTCCTTCCACCATGTCTCTTGCCTACTCCCCGGCCACCCCCCATTGTACCTCAACTCTAATCCTTCTCCAAGTCCAGCCACTTCCAAGACCCACGCCGCTCCTCCTCCACTCCATCCTCTGATGGCCAAGAGCATTTTTTCTAGATACCAGGCTTCATATCCTACTTAATTTTCATTTCTTTCTTTCTTTTTTTTTTAGATAGAGAATTTTAATATTTTTTAGTTTTCGGCGGACACAACATCTTTGTTTGTATGTGGTGCTGAGGATCGAACCCGGGCCGCACGCATGCCAGGCGAGTGTGCTACCGCTTGAGCCTCATCCCCAGCCCTAATTTTCATTTCTTTATGAACTTTTTTTTTCCCCAAAGAGGATTCAAGGTGTGCTTCAATCCAAGGGAAAGTCGGCATTTCAGCCCCGGGGTTGAAGCCTCTGCCTGTCTCCCCGTCTCCCTGTCTCCTGTCTCCCGGGCCTCAGCCAGCAGGGGCGGAGAGCGGCCTTGTGGGGGATGTCAGTGACTTCAGGCAGACCCCTACCTAGGAATAGGAACTGCAGGCAGGTCATCCTGATGTGGTGGTGTCCTCCACTCTCTCACTGAACTGCTGGTGACCACTTAGGCTTGTCATTCGTTTTCCCACTGTAGAGCATGCAGCCAGTCAATGATGTGAGCCGATTGCAGAGATGGCACCTCCACCTCTGAGTGCTGTGCAGGGGGCCAAAGGGCCAAGTCCCAGGTCTGCACAGGACTGCAAGGGGCTGGTGCCGGTGTTTGCTGCATCTGTCCATCTGTCCTCCTGCTTGAGATGTGGGTTCCCTCTGAAGTGGTCCTGGACATACGGCTCAGGGCAGGGGGTTTGTTTGGGAGATGACCCCAGTAAGGACATTGAGGGGATGGAAAAGTGGAAGGGAGAGCAAGAAAAGCCCACAAAAACACCCCTGCTAAGAGGGTGGCCGTGTGGACAGCTGGAGTTCAGCCTCACTGGGTCCTTTTGACATATGGGCTGAGTATGCCTCAGAATTATCCCCTGGTGGACAGAAAACCAGGGGACTTTCCCCCCTCTCAGGTGGCCCAGAGCTTGTGGACGAAGGAAACTCTCTGGTGCCGAGGGGCATACCCACCCAGCTGCAGGAGAACTCAGTGGGCAGCACCTAAGGCACAGGGAGCACCAGCACCCACTTCATGGGGGGTTGGAGGGGGGAAACACCCAGACCCGCACATCCTTCTGCTTTGCCCCGGAACACACCATCCGCCTGTGCACCCATGGGGGCCCAGGTGAGAGGCCTGCAGACATGCTCCTTGAGGCCTGGGTTTGCCGGACCCTCTGCGCTCGTCGGTGTCTGTTCTGGTGACCTTGAACTGCTGGGTCCATGAGGTAAAAAGCCTAGATGCAGAGAAGCCCCATTTTTGTGGCATTTTCTGGGATAGGGCTCTGATTCTCCAGGATGCGGCTCCAGACACCTGCCCACCTCTGTCCCTCCCGTGTTACCCTCTATGTTGGATCCCTGCCCTCTGCCCACAGCAGTCAGAGGTCACCCTGTCATGAGGAACCCATGAGGGTTGGGCGTTGTTACTCATCCAACTATCCAAGCCAGAAACTGGGGGTTCCCCTCCTTCAACCCTCAGATCCGTCTTTCTACCACCCCAAGTCCAGGTTCAGGCTCAAGTCAGGCTCTTACTGTCTCTCCCCAGGTGACTGCTGTGGCCCTTTGGCCAGGTCACCCCGCACACCCAGCACACAGCTTGCCACCTTCCGTGCTCCTAAGTGCACCCACCAACCACTGCCAGCCCCGGACAGGCAAGACCCCCCCACAAGCAGCAGCACTATGCTGTGTTCTGACTACTTCAGGCCCCCCTGTTCCCAACTTGTCTCCCAGGTTGCACATGGGGAGCCCTGTCAGCTGGTTCTCACAAGTCCTTGGGGAATCAGCTCTGTACCCCTCCCCAGGGAAGCTCCTGTGGGTGCCCCCAGGCTGAAGCCCCTCCCCCACCCACGCTGCCTGACTTTCCTCCCATTGACCCAGACATCCCATCCTGCAGCCACCCTGCACTGGGTCTACCTGCCCCCCCCCCCCAAGGACAGCCCAGCCCATGTTTTCATCTCTCCCACAAAGAATTAGTGGCCAGTGAGAGACAACAGGATGCTGAGCCTGCAGGTGACAGCCACCAGGCTCCAAGGAGAAGGCTTCCTCAGCTCAGGGGAGCAGCCTGCGGCTCTGGCCTTCCCAGCCTGAGGACCTGCGTGGAGACAGCACGGCTGGCCTCTGCCTCACCCTTGCCTTCCACCTGCCCCCGCATCAGCCCTTTTCTTCTGGTGCCTTCGAATCTACTTGACTTAAAAAGAGAACTGAGGTTGGCCAAGTTCCACACCGCCCCCCTCCTGCATCTCAAAGGTTTCAAAGGTTTCAAAACCAGCTCAAGGTTTTAGAATGCAAGACCCTGTGGTTCTAAAGCTGGACAGGACAGGTGGAAGGTTGAGTTGAGGAGGAACAGCGTGAAACCTTTTGTAATTAGGGGGCGAGTTGGTCTCCTTTTAGGGGAATGTTTAGACCAAAAAAAAGAAGACCTAGTTCTGAGAAGAGCCATGATATTCAGGACTGAGTGACATACAGGCCAGGGCCCCCCACTTTCCTGCCTGCCCCAGGCCACCAGAGCAGCCACTTCACCGCACCAGGATGAGCTCCCGGCCGGGCTATCCCTGAGCCCAGCTGGGGAGCCCTGCGCTCCCCGACACAGCTTGGTCTGGAGCTGGCTGCTCCCCTGCCCAGGCGGCTGCACAGTGGAGTGAGCAGGGTCAGGTGCACAGACAGCTTCCTCCAAGAGCACAGTTAGTGTGACTGCGCCTTGTCAGAGTCGGGCTCTGCATATTAAAGAAAAAGGAAAAGAGAGGAGGAGGAGGAATTCACGGGTGAACGAGAACAAAGACCTGCTAGGCCCCTGGCAGCCTGCCAGGGCTGGGAGGAGGCTCCAATGTGAGGCCAGAGCCTTGAAGCCCGTCTTCAGGGTTGTCGGGCAACGCCGGTGGGCATCAAGGCACACCCAGGACCCCAAAGCTGTAGTGTCACGTATACACTGGTGGGCTCACTTCCTCTCCCCCGGGAATCCTGGGATGTTCTTGCTGGGCTGATTGTTAGAGGAATCATGCCCGTGGTTTCCACCTCTCTACAGGGCATTAAAACTGCCAAGTGGGCCTGATTTTGAGGTTGCAGCCCAGGGGTCCCGGCACCTGCACTAAGGACCAGGCTGCTGCTCAGACCACTTCGAAGATAGCCACCTTCACTCAGTCTCTAAAGCTACCCAGCCGGCCTGAGCTGGTGGTGCTGCCCCCGTCCTGAGCTCAGATCTATTTGTCCCTTTCGGCCATTATTAACTGAGGCCCAGGTGGAAATCATCCCTAACTGGCAACAGCGCTGGAGTTTATTAGAGTCCTTGAAGAATAGTTTGGAGGAGGGCAGGGGCCACGCAGTCCAGCCCTGGCATGGCATCCACGCAAGGCTGCTCCCAGCGAGTCATGAAGGAGCATGTGCATGGCAAGGCCAGGAAGAGCCGCAGGTGCCCACTAGCAGTCCCAGCTTGTCCTCTCTGGGAGTCTCTCAAAATAATCCACACTGGGCATTTTGCCTTCTCCCCACAAGGAGGCCCACAGGCGTTTCATCATGGATTTCTTTGGGAAAGGACCAGAAAGGAAGGTGGAGAAGCACCCTGGCTGGAGGTGACAGACTTTGTGACTTTATGGTCAGGGCAGAGGGAGCAGGTTTGAGCTGTGACCAGGAGGAACAGGTGACCAGTGCTTTAATTTACACAACATAGAGTCATTGGACTGCGCGGAGCAGCAGGCTCTATGCCCAGAGACACACCCCACCCCCTCCTCCTGTTATGTCACCACGACAGCCCCACGGGTGTCATGTAGATGTCACATTACCCTTGGCAGGGCTTCTCAGATAGCACATCGGAAACTTGGCTGTGGGAGGGCAAGCATCTCTGACTCCCCCCACCCCTCCCGGCCTCAGGCCTGCTGACCGGTCCTGGGTCCTGTGACCGTGTCCTGGCATCCTTTACACATCCAGAGACCAGAAGGAAGTCACCAGCACTGGCACAGGCTACCACAGACAGCTCCTGACCAGGAGGGACAGGGGTGTCCCCAGGAAACATTTAGGAGCCGTGTGTCCATCAGTTGCTCCTGGTGCTGGGCCCTGGCCCGGGGCCACAGAGGAGGATGGTGGAGTTGGTGGGGTTGGCGGTCTCCCGGGAAGGACACGGCAATAGTGGAGCAGTGGCAAAGCCAGGAGGGAGTGTTAAAGAAAGCACCTTGTGTCCGTGAAGGTGTGCAGAGGGACACGGTGTCGTCTGAAGGAGGAAGGGAATCCAACACTGGCTGCCACGTGGATGGGCCTGGGGAACATGGTGCTGAGAGGGATACCCCACTCTGACGGGGTCCCTAGAGTAGTCAAGTTCACAGACACATACAGTAGAATAGCGTGTGCCGGGCTGGGGAGGCCGGTGGGAGTTGGTGTTCCAAGGTCGGTTCCCGCCTGGGAGATGCTGGCTCCAGTGGGTGGTGTAGTGGCTTCACAGCCAGGTGAGCGTGCTTAGTGCCATTGAGCTGCAGCTTCCAAGAGGTCAGAATGGTGCATTGCCTGTCGTGTGCATTTCTCAAAGTAATTCTTTGAGAAATATCAAGACAATTTTGATCAACAAAATAGCTTACTCTGTGTCTTGGCCTCTGTGGGCTACTAGGGCAAAGGGCCATGAGCTGGGAAGCTAATAAGCACCAGCGCTCAGGTTCTGGGGCAGCAGGCCTGCCCTGGTGACAGAGCACAGGCTGTCTGGGCACAGTGCTGTCCTCAGGAGCACAGGAAGGGGTCTGAGTGACAGCACCTGGCTTCTGAGCCTCCAGGGCGTCCAGAGTGGAGAAACTCACCCCCACCCCCAGCAGCGGCTCCATTCCGTCTCCTCCTGGGAGGAGGCCAGAGGAGAGGAACCCCAGCTGCTGTTTCCATTTGAGGTGGTCTTGGGCCTCAGGGCCCAGGCAAGGCTTCTACTCCCTCAGGAGTGGCCCCAGGCCCCCGTTAGCCACATTCATAGACAAGCCCCCAATTCACATTAGAGCACTTGTAAAAGTCGGGATCACTGAGGTACGCTTTACAGACAATAAAATTTGCTTTGTATTGTTCCATTCTGAGGATTCTGACAAACACAGTTGTGTAATCCCCACTGCCATCAAGATCAAGAACAGCTCCATCACCCCTAGAATTCCTGGGTGCCCCTTTACACTCAGCTTCCCCCAGGCATAGCAAATGCTGATCTCTTTTTCTGTCTCCTCTAGTTTTGCTTTTCCCAAACTGTCATAAAAATGGAAAACAGTCTCTATAGCCATTGGGGTCTGGCTTCTCTCCATTAGCCAAATGCATTTGGGATTCCCCATGTTTTTGCATATATCAGTATTGGCTCCTTTATTCCCAAGGGGTGTTCTAGGTATGGATGCACCAGGTGGAGGACATTTGGGTTGTTTCCAGCTATGAATAAAGCCATGATGAACAGTGGCACTCAGGTTTTTGTGTGAACTTAAGATTTTGTTTCTTCTCTGATGCCATTGCTGGGTGGTGTGGGAGATGTATGTTTAACCTGAAAAACTATCATCTGCCAAAGTAACTGTGACATTTTGCATTTCCACAAGTGATTTCTTATCCAAATCCTCACCAACATTTAGTATTGTTGATTTTTTTTTTTTTTTTTTTAATGAGCGGGTCTCTCTGGTGTGTAGGTATCTTTCTGTGGCTTGGAGTTGCACATTCCTAATGATTAATGATGTCAAATATCTTTTCACATGTTTTTTATCACATGAATATCTTCTTCAGTGAGATATCTGTTTAAAATCTTCTATCTACTTTGTTTTTTCCTTGTTATTGAGTTGTGATAGCTCTTTACATATTCTGGGTCCAAGGCCTTTGTCGCATGATCTGCAAATATTTTCTCCCTGCCGTTTGTCTTTTTCCATTTTCCTAGCCGTGTTTTTTGAAAAGTTTAAGTCTTAAGCATTGATAAAATGCTGTTTACCCATTTGTTCTTTTGTGGGCTATGCCAACTGGCAATTTGGTGAACAAAGGTGTCCCATGTGAGCATGGCACACTTGTGTGATAGGACTATGTGCCAGGCACTGTGCTTCCAAATGGCCGTTTCCCTTCTGTGTACTGTGCACAGCATCAGGACCAGCTCCATCAGGGTAGCCAAGATCAGCAAGGCGTGAACCTTCTGGGTAAGAACAGGGTAGAAAGAGGAGGCCAGCTCATCGAGAGATGAATCCGTAGATGAGGTGTCGGGGAGGGCACGGGGACTTCCCAGGCCCTGACATCCTGCACACAGCAGCCCGAGTCCTCCCTCCCCAGAATCAACAGTGGTGGTGGATGTCTGGAAGCGTTAAGAGTCCCAGGCACCCCAGAGAGGTGGCCCCTTTGTCAGTTCCTTCTGATTGAATTGTTACCTCTCTATTAAAAACACCAGAAAAAATTCCACTATGATTCTGTAATCTTTTATTATGGCCCTGGACTCCTGCGGTTGGTGTCCTGTTGAGGGGTAGAGGTCCATCCTGGGTTTGTGGTTCTGGATTGTTCTGGAAAGGGTGCAGCCAATACCCTCATTTCCACCAGGAGACACGTGACTCCTTCATTGGCAGCTCGCCTGCCTCTCCTGCCCGCTCCGTGGAGAATCTTACCCATTAATCGCTGCAGGCAGATGACCAGTGCAGCTCACAGCCTTTCTTCCTGGTGTGAATGGGGGGAGCTGACCTCTCAGAACAGGCGCAGAGACGAATCCTGGGCTGAGGTGACAGCTGGACGCTTTCCCGGCCTCCCCAGCCGTCTCACTGGCACCTCACACCCCGAGGGCCTGGCGGGGCGGTGTCAGATGATGTGTTGAGTCAACAGAGCCTCGGGAGAGTCCCACGGCACCGGCTCCGGCCAGCACCCTGGAAGGGAATGCCCGAGACTGGCTGCCAGCCACCCCCTGGCCTACCGGGAAGAGGGAACCGCAGGGGAGAGCTGGGCAGGACACTCAGACTCGGCCCTGGCCTCCTGCTGCTGCTGCATGGGGGGTGGTATTCCCACATGGAGGTCTGGGAGCTGTGGTGCACACTCCACCCTGCCCACGCCAGAGAGCCACCAGGGAGGAAGAGCCGCCCAGAGCTCTCTGGATCTTCCATGTTCCTTTCACCTGTACTGAGACCAGAGTCTGAGGCTGGGCTGATCCAAGGAGTCCCTCCAGGTGAAACTTGGTGGCCCAGGAAGGAGTCCAAAGTGGGGGCCCCTAGAGCACAGCTGGTGGGATTGCCCTCAACCAGCGACTCCCACAGTCTGAGGGTGGGGAGGAGCTACTACCACAGGTTCTGTGCAGATTAAAACAGCCAAATAGCAGAGAGAAGAGGTACAATTTCGACGTTAAAGAGCATGCCCTGGACACCTCGCTGTGGAAGGTCCCCGTTACGCATGGCCTGGGTTTGGTCATTGTGCCAATTTTCACCTGGTCTTCAGCCATGATTCCCCTCAGTGTGGTCCCTTGGAGATGTCTGGGGGTTCAGACTGCAGAGCTGGTGCAGCAAGAGCCAGTCCTCCCGGCAGGCAAAGGAGCTGGGACACGTTGTGAGACCCCTTGGAACCCGAAAACCTGGTGCTGGGAATTGGAACCGCCTTGAAGTTATGACAGAAAGAGTGAGCAAGGAATTGAGTACCGTGCGTGGTACATTAGGAATTTCATCAGATGGTCAGAGAACCTGGGACCCAAAACAGTTAAAGAACCACTTCCCTCCCAGGATCTGGACTAATAAACGTGTGGTTAACACCAGGAATTCCAAGAGGGTCTGCGAGGGAGCCCTGGCCCTGAGCGCCCTGGTCAGCACAGGAACGCTCTTGGGGCCTGATGGTCAGTTGACCCTCCCCCAGTCCCACCTCAGCAGAGTTAGCTCCAAGGTCACCGTGTGTTCTGGCTTTGCTGGGACATCTGCCTGAGTGACCCAGTGTTATAAACAAGAGCCTCCGAGACATCGAGGTAGAACTTGTGTAGAAATCCTGTCTTGACCTAAGGACAGTCTGATCAAAGCAGGCACCTGTGGGGATTTCTGCCCAGAAAAATTCTGGCCCCATCCCATGGCCATTCCACAAAGCCTTTCCTGCCCACGGGGCGCCTTGGTGTTAGCCAGGGAGTAGGACGTCCACAGCGCTGACCTCAGGGTCACTTCCCTGACCTGGGAAGGAAACTGAGACTTGCCTCAGCTTCTCGTCTTCCTCTCACCCCTCCCGAACCCGACGTGTCCACCTCAAGTCCTTCCCACCACCCTGCACACACACCCTGGGCAGACCCCTGGTGATGGCTCTGAGAGGAGCCCAGGAATGGAGGAGAGCTGGACACTGGAAAGGCTGCCCAGGGCAGCCCCCGCAGCCCCCCCAGGGCAGCCCCCCAGACTCCACCTGCAGGGGCACATAGCACAGCCCCTATGCACCTCTGACCCCAGGCCCCACCTGCACAGACAATGTGTGCACCGCCCTGTGAACTGTACACGTGGACACTCCACAGTGTGCAAATTCTCAGAATCAGAATGGAGTCACTCGTGTCAAGCCCTGACAACAAGAATAACACAGCCGGGGGATCATGAGGAAGGGACCTCAGTCATGTGTGCATGGTAGCAAGAGTGATCACAAAAGAGTCTGCCAGGACCAGACCTTGCACACAGGCACCACAACCTCACTTGGAAATGCTCCTGCAAGGATGTCTGCCCAGCCCCCGCATGTATGCGCTTGGAAGGACACCACCTTGTCATTTACCTGTGGCCAGGACAAATGGTGGAAAATAGCTTGTGCCATCCTCCTCACTTTGCCCTTGGAAACTGTGCCCAGTCCCCACCTCTACAAACACACACACACACACACACACACACACACACACGTAGTTGAGCATGGCCCCGGCATCCCCATTGCAATGCCCCGCTGCTCCCAAACAGCCGGTTGCATTGACCTTTGGAGAAGATCACTGTTTGTTGTTTGTTGTTTAGGCTCGTGATGGCTGCAAAGTTGGCGCCTGAAGCTCTCTCAAGGCACAGAGCACAAGCACTGCTCTGGGGTCCAAAGACCTATTGCCATGCCCCTGCTTCTGGACCTGGTGTGAACTGAGACTAACACTGTGCTCTTGGAACCTGTGTTTCCTCCATGATAAAAGGAGATGATGAGCCTGTTGTCCCCTAATTCTCTGCCGACTGTCCCTATGATTCTCTCCGTGGGAAACATTCATCTAAAGCACCAAATGATGCTTGTCACATTTGTGATCCCACAAATACTAATAACCAGGGAAGACTGATGTACTAACATTTCCCCTTCACTAACAAATTCTCACAAATTGTTTTCAAAAAACATTTGTGTTAGTCAGCTTTCAATTGCTGTGACAAAATACCTGAGATAGGTCAATTTAAAGGAGGAAAGATTTATTTTGGCTCATGGTTTCAGAGGTTTTAGTCTTTGGTCACTTGACTCCATCACTTTGGGCCTGTGGAAAGGCAGAACATCATGGCAGGAAGCACATGGTAGAGCAAAACTCCCACCCCCTTTATGGTCGTGGCTGGGAAGCAGGGAGAGAAGAAGAGGATGGGGTCCTAATATCCCCTTCAAGGGCTTGACTTCCTCTACTAGGCCTTACATCCTAAAGGCTCCACCACCTCCCAAGCCCTCTGCATGGGAAAACTGCAGCCCATGAGCCTCTGGCAGACACTTAAAGATCTGACCCACACCACCATTTCATAAGGGAAGTGGTTTGTCCCAGAATCTCTCTCTACAAAGCTACTGATGGGAGTTTCCTCTCTTCCCTTCCTCTGAGGGTTGCCTTTTGTCTTCAACTTCCAAATGCTCTGAGCTATTCCCTCTCACTCCAGTGAAGTATCTAAGGTGACATTGGGTCCATGAAGTGGAACTCTGAACTCCAGGGGAGCTCAAGGAGGGTACAATTCTTCCAATGGCCAGGGTGGAGCACGTGGGCCGGAACCACACTGTTGGGACTGACCACGAGTAACCCTGCAAGATTCCTGTCTGCTTCCCCCGCTCCATTTCTGTTTATTTCATTTGGCCAGTTTGCCCATGCAAAATATTAATACACTAGCTCCAACTATTAACTAACTGGGTGCAGAACCGTACTGGCTATACAATGCCCCAGAGAACCATTTCCATTTCCCCCTGAGTTCCTCCTAGGAAAATAAGAACCTCAAGAAATATCCCAAACTCGGGTGGCACCACTCCAAGGGTGCCTGGTTTTGGAAGCTAAGGAGGGTCGGGCCTATTTAGTATTTGGTTGGAAAAAAAAAATACTTAAAGAAGTTTGGGTTTTTTTAATACAAGAAAAATTTCACCCTCTGTACTACTATATAATGCTTCAACTCCAAGATGACTCAGATGTTTTCCAACATATTTCGAATAGTTTCAGTTATAAAAAGTTGTAAAACATTCTCAGTGCCTATAACCAAACTTGCAGCCCCAAACCTTATTCCAAATGACTAGAGGAATTGTGAGCTGAAGGAGGGCAGTGCCAGAGCCCCTGGGTAATCCAGGTGCCAGTGCAGATCCTGAGATGAGAAGTCCACATACACCACCCTGAGAAAGGGGCCCTGCTGGGGAGCTTGGGTAGGGAAGATGACAGAGCATGAGAAAGTTGTCTTGTAGGAAGCGGGTGATGCCGCAGCCTTCAGAGCAGGGCCTCAAAGCCAGCTGGGAAGGTGCAGGGGAGCTCGGGAGAGCTGGTCGGCAGCTGCATGAATGGAGGTACCCAGGGTTGAGCAGGACTCGGGGAACCTCCACCTGGGACAGTCACCAGCTGCAGGAAGGGCGATCTCCATCTGAGACCAAGCAGGGAGCTTGGGTGAGAAAGAAGAGACTTGACTGACTCAAAAGGGAGCTGTGAGAAAGAGCACTGTGGCCCGAGGACCACAGAGCCACGGAGGCTGAGAGCTAGCAACTGCTTCAGAAGTTTCTTAGCTGCAAAATGCAGAAGCTGGATGAAATGAATGGTTCCGTCAGAACCAACTGGAGAACCTCAGCAGACTCAGGTTCCCAGGCTCAGCCCCACTCAGTCCGAATCTTCAGGCCTAGAACGTGGATTCTCAAAGCTCCAGTGATTGTTGTGCCCAGCCAGGCCTGGGAACTCTGGGCTGAGTGCGTCTTGACCATGCCTGTGGCTCAGATACTCTCATGTTGGGTTGAACTCTGTGGGGATGGAGAGTGAGGACTTCCTAGACCAAAGTTTTTGAGCAAAACCTTCCCTCGGGGAATGGAAGCAGAAAAGATTTTCAAAGTTCAAGGGAAAAATATAGGGACTCTTCAGGGATCTTCTACCCAGAGCCTCAGAGCAGATTATCATGGCCTGGGATAAACCCAGACCACACACGTACCCGACATTGGTCAGCCAAACCCTCCCCAAGAACAAATGGCTGCTTAGGTTCACTCCTGGTGAAGTCCCAGGCCACCAAGGCCCAAGAAGCCTAGTTCCCCCTAAGTCAAGCTTCAGCCGGACATGATGGTTCCTTAAAACCAAGAAGGCCTAGAAACTTCCCAAAGCTCAGACCTCAAGATCAAGCCTGAGATTCACCTGGTTTTTGACCCAAGTGTCCTGACGACACAGCTTCCCGTTAGACACAGGACTAAGACCACCTGTGACTTTCCAAGCTCCCTGGCTGTGCCGGACGGCAGCACAGGGAGGAAAGCGCCAAGGGACCCCCTCAGAGCTCCCACCTCAGCTTGTTCCCTTTGCGGGACCTCTTCTTGAGGATAGCCTGCCCTGTTGAACCTGTGGACCACTCCAGGTCAAATTGCCCCCCAGCAAGCACTGGCTGGGCAATTCAGTGTGCTGGGCAGAGAGTGGTGACCTCAGTTCCCTTGGAATTCACAGACAAGGCACAGCAGCTGCTCAGGTGGCCTCAGCACCTGCAGCCTGTGCCACATCAATGTGCCCTGGGGCCCTTGAGACTTGCTGTCTGGACAGAACCTGGCTCCCACCCAAACCCCTCCCTCCAAGTGTGCCTGACCCACACTCTCCACCCCAGCTGGTGGGGCTGAGGAGGCACTTTGTGACCCAGAACAATCTGCTGATCAGCCCTGGAGCACCCTCAGTCCTGCGACCTCTGCCCTCGGGGGTGGGGGGTACCCTAACATCTGACAGTAGGTGAGCAGAGTGTGGTTCCTCAGGGATCCTGCAGGAAATAGCGCAGCCACCATCACGGAGCCCATGGGCACACTCAAGGGCCCAATATCACAGAAGTCACTAATAGGACTTTGGAGAGGGTGGAACACCATTATTATAAATTATTATTATAAACACCGTTATTTTAGTTTGTTGTTAAAATGCACTGGGAGCCAGGAATGGTGGCACATGCCTACAGTCCCAGCAGCTCCAGAGGCTGAGGCAGGAGGATCGCATGTTCAAAGCCAACCTTAGCAACTTAGCAAGACCCTGTCTCAAAATAAAAAAGGGCTGGGGATGTAGCTCCGTGGTTAAGCACCCCTGGCTTCAATCCCCAGTACCAAAAAGAAAAAGAAACTAAAACTGAGAACATTTAAAAATATAAATGAATTTAACAATAATAATAATAAGCTTGTTACTCATTAAAACAAATAACATATTTTTTAAGAGTGTTAAAAAGGTCACAGAGACAAAATGTTTGCCCTCCACAGTGGGCCTGGCTCCTTCCCCAGTGTGCAGTCTGTGGCTCGGTGGTGTGGCAGGTAGAGTGGCCATGGTCTCCTGGGATGTAGCCCACTGAAGCAGGTGACAGAGAAGTGGTCTTGAACAGTGTCCCAGGGACTCAAATTATGGGCTGAAGAGAAAGAATTAAGTGAAGTCCCCATAGGAGGATGTCCTACGTCAGAAGAGGTAGCCTCCCCTGGACTACGGAGTGCATGGACTGATTGGCCTGAGTGTTGATGTGATGTCATACCCAGACCAAGGCTGTTGAGTGAGCTGATGTGCGGCTCATGGAACTGGCCTTCAGGAGCTGCAACTTTCCAAATTTCTGAAACCACCAGTGACGGAAAGCCAGTTAATGACCTTGACTTGGCCTTGACACGCCCCCCCAAAAGAAGGACCTCCAAATTGCATCTTGGTTGACCCTGGCTTGGGTGGGCTGAATGAGCACTGGGCCCTGGACTGTCCAGAGACCTCCAACCTGCCAAAGAGGCTGGTTGCTATCTACCATCCATCATAGCGCCATAGCCCAGGGACCACAGGTCTGGAGTTGGCTGGAGATGAGTTCCACATTGAACTTCAGGGTGGCAATCTCCTGCCCTGAGTAAGGCCAGTGGCCAGAATTAGCTAAGTGGACTTGGGTTTCTGCCAACAGGGTCTTTCCCCATCAGATGGCATCTGCTGTTGCTGGGATTGGGCACCTACAGGTATTGGGCACATACTCCACCACTTAGGGTTGTAGAGTCTTCTGCTTCTGACATTTGGACCTGAGATGCTGAGCTGGGGCTAACCCATCCAAGACCACACTGCTCGGGGCGGGGGGGGTGGAGCGCCGGGGGTCACACTGCTGGGGGGGGGTGGAGCGCCAGGGGTCACACTGCTCGGGGGGGTGGAGCGCTGGGGGTCACACTGCTGGGGGTGGAGCGCCGGGGGTCACACCCAGGTTTGCTGGCTGCAGAGCTCAGTTCTTCCCCTTCCCTGGGCAGTCCTCATCCTGGGTCGAGAGTGCAGGCTGGAGGTTGTGTCCCTCCAGCTGGGACTCTGAAGGGACTTTTCATGCAGCTGTGGGCAGGATTTCAGGAGCCAACGGGAAGAGATGCCAAGGCTTAAGCCCAGGACAAGCAGCAGCAGGAGTCCACACCACCCAGGCCTGAGAGTCAAGGGAGAGAGCTGTTGCTGGAGGCCAGGCAGGTGGGTGCGGGTGGGAAGGGGTGAGCTTCACATACGCCCCCCCCCCCATCTCCAGCCCAAAGCCTCGCTGGAGCTGCGCCCCAGGAGTCCCCGCTGCAGCATCCACGAGCGGTCCCTAGGACACCAAGCTGGCAGAGATGGCAAAGAATGAAGGGGTGAGGGCCAGCGTGGTAGGAGCAGGGGATAGCCAGGCAGAAGGGCAGCAGGGAAGCCAAAGGTTGAAGGTGGACGTGGAGCGTTTGCTCCTGCACAGACACAGCGAGTGGCTAGCTGTGCTGCCACACCCACCTGGAGCCCAGCTTTACACACACCGCACGATGATTCTGTGTCTGGCAGTTAAAGTCCCTTCTGAACTGTGGCACAGCAAGGATTGCACTCTCTCTCTGGCTGAGGCACTTTTGTTTGTCACCCCTCATGGCACCATCCCCTCGATGGCTCCTGTCATTATCCTTTCCAACTGACAGCACCAACCCTCTCATCTCTGTGATGAGTGGTTGGCAGTTTAAACCCCATGTAAACAACCCCCACCCCCCAGGGCGTGCTGGAGTCTCTTCTCCATGCCCCTGGGAACAACAGTCAGAAAAGTGTGGCTTGTCCTCCTTCCTTCTCGCTCCGGCCTGTGTGCGTGAGACGCGTGAGAAGCCTGCCACAGCCGCTGGCTCCAGCTCCTTCCATTCACACAGGAGAGGGGCCCGGCACACCCGTGTGACCATCTGGTCTACCTGGCTTCTTTTTTTCCCAAAGCAAGGAGTTGGTTTGCTCAGGGGCCTATGGCCAGTTAGTGGTCGAGCCAGGCTCCGAGCTTGGGGCTTCTGAAATCCAGGCCTCTGTTTCCCCCTGCAGGCCTCTCTGTCTCCAGGCTGGCTTCACTTCTGTCCAGTGGCACCTCTGTCCTCCCTTCGCCTCCCCCTTTTCTCCAGACGCAGCTCCTGCCAGCACGGCCAGCCAGGCCCTGTGAAGTCACCAGCTCATGGCTCCCTGGTGTCTGGAGCCACTTGCGTGGTGTTCTGTGCGGCTGCCAGGAGCAGTTTCTGTTCACTCACTGGGCCTATTCACAGGGCCTGGCGCGGCCGGGAGAATCAAAGCATTGTCCATCCCCAGGCTGACGGCAGCCCTGCACAAAGTCCTCAAGCAGCAGAGGAAGGGGGTGCCGTCTTGGAAGAAACCAAGTGGGGGAACCTGCCTGTCCCAGGAGCCTTCTTAGGTTACCGTTGCTGCTGCCCAGTCCTGCTGGGGCCCGTGATGGGTGAAGGCCGAGCTCCTCCGGGAGTCTCCGTGAGCCTCCCGGCCTCTGGGCTGTGGGAGGCTCGTGGAGACACCTGGAGACCTCACACCCAGACGCTGCTCTCCCTCCTGCCCCGGTGTGGGTGCGCTTGACATCGGTGCTTTTGCATTGTGGTGCTGGGTCTGCTTTTGGTTTTGTTCTTGTCCCATTTTCTCCAATGGCCCAGAAGGGTGGGGCTTGGTCCAGTTCACCTCAGTGGGGTCCCTCTTCTGCACCTGCACCAAGCTTGGCCCTGGGCACCTGCTGAGCAGACACACGGCTTGCCCAGGAGTTGACAGTTCCCCCACCATGAAGGAATGAGCTGGTCTAGTTAAAAGTTATGGGGAACTCATAGCAGTATCACCCCACTTTCCCCTTTATTTATTAACCATGACACCCATATTTAAAACAGAAAAAAGCTCAGGAATATGATTTTCACCTGCCCCACAGTCCTTTCCTAGGACAACATCCTCCTAATGAAAAGATAGTGTCCACATGCGTGAACAGCCCCTACTTGATCTGTCTCCAGTGGCAAAGTCCCTTGAAGGCAGTAACTGGCTCTCTCCCTGAGAATGTCGTAAATGGGATATCTTCTCGCAGACAGACAGGCAGCAGACAGACAGAGGTGTAGAACGAGAGGGAGGGAGGGCGGACCCGCTCATGGAACAGCAGTGAGCTCCCTGGGCGCGTGCAGAGCTGGGGGGCTCCAGCAGGAGGCAGGCACGCTCTTAAATGTGGGCATCATGGGGGGCGGGGCGTTGGCCCTCTGCTCAATTGTAAAGCAGTGGCTGGAAAAAGTAACTTTCAGAACAGAAACCACAGACCCCGGATGTCAGTGTATAAAACAGGGAAGGGATCCGACGAACATCGTCCCTGCCAGGTGTTCCTTCCCTGGAGACAGCCAGTGCCTCTGGATGGTTCCAGGGATGCTGCTGTTGACACCTGCAGACAGGCAGGATGTGAGCTCTGTGCAGGAACTCCTCTGTCCCTCCTTTGACTCTACAAACAGCGTCATTCTCTACGGACGCCTCTTACCTCTCTGTCTCACAGGGAGAGGACAAGGAGGCTTGTCACGTTCCCATGGGGCCTCTGCTGCCGCGGTGAGGAGGGGCCATGATTTCTTTAACCTCTTCTCTCCAGGGAGGAGCTGGGTCTCCAGGCTCTGCTTTTGAGCACCCCCTGGTAATGTGCACCTCCTGGCAAGGATGCAGCACAGCAGGGGAAGACGCTGTGGAACAGAACCTGCGCGTTTGCAGCTCTGATAGGTGTTGACAGAACGCCTCCCTCGTCCGAGGCGTGTCCCTCCAGGGCTCTGGAAGTGTCCGCATGGGCGTGGTTTGGGCCAGAAGGTCTGAGCTGGGCCTGGAGAGATGGCAGCAGGAGGGAGGTTGGACTTCCCTGCCTGAGGATGGACATGGGTGCTTTCCACAGGGGCCAGCCCCTTTCTCTACACATGAAGATCCTAGGCCCCTGAGCTGCTGCTGCAGATGGCTGGAGCGGGTGGTGGCAGAGGTTTCTGTGGCTCACGCACCTGACCCTTCCTGTTCTGTCTGCCCCATCACATTCCACACAGCTGCCCACAGGGAGCGCCAAGGAAGGGGCTGTCTGTCCAGTGGACATGTCAGTTGAGAGAGCGAGGATCAGAACTTTCCTGGAACCAGCCAGTTCTTCCACACTGGGAGGGTCCAGGATGGTGCCCCTGCTGAGGGCTCTGTCTCTGCAACGGGCCTTGAAGGACAGCCACTGCCCGCGGAGGTCTGAGGCCCCATTGGCCCGCTCTGCAAACAAAGCAACCAGAAACCTTCTGCTCTGGCCTCCAGCAGAGCCCTCTGAAAGGCCCGGGCACCCCTGCCTTGGCAAAGTCAACATTCCTCACAGCTCTGTGGGCATCACAGGGGGCGCTGGTGCCCCCCAGCTGGGGCCTGGCCCAGGGAAGGCCAATGGGCAGGGCTCCCTTCCGTGGCCCTCCTGCCACACCAGGCCCCCCACCATGCACACTGAGCTGGAGCAGATCTCCCTCTCTTCTTCCCCCCTCGCACTCCCCCCCCACCCCCACCCCCGCCACAGGGTGAGCAGAATGGGGGAGGGGCAGAGTCTTTTTTGCCATCAGTCCCTGCTGTGGCAGCTCAGGGGCCCAGGATCTTCAGGATCCTCCTGTGTAGAGAAAGGGGCTGGCCCCAGGGACCTCTAAATCCTGGGCCCCTCTGGAAAGCACCCACGTCCATCCTCAGTGCAGAATGGAGCTCCGTGGGAGACCACTTCCCCAGCATGGGTAAGACCCCGTGTTCCGTCCCCAGTACAAAAGGGGGGGTGGGGGAACAGAACAGGGCTTGCTTCTCTAGACCGTTGGGGAAAATCTTGATTTTTCAAGAGAGTTAGAGACCTCTTGCGTTCTCGATATTTGGCATTGCTCCACCTTACATAGGGTTCCCTAGAAGGACGCTCCTTTAAATAGGTCCCCTCCAAAGCTCCCACCGGGAGATGTGTCCCCAACTCGGCATGGAGAAAGAGAGAGGACTCAAACCTTCCCTCCCTGCAGGACCGTGGACTTGCCCAACCCCTTCCCTGCACCAGGACAAGGGGTGCTGTGGGGGCTGAAGGGTGTGGGCAGGTACCCTGGCCCAAAGACAGGGGTGGGGCCTGCTGGGGAGGGGTCTCGCTGTGTCGGTTTGAGTGTGGAAGCATCATTTGCTGACAGAGCCCTCTAGGGGACCGGGAGATGGCAGCCGAGCGAGCGGGTGCACATGGGTCAAGGTCTGGGCAGAAGTTGGGACCATGGGAGCTGGTGTAGGACTCCGTGGTTGACCCATCCTTGTCAAGGCCACAGTTGCACAGGGAGGCCCTTGGGCCATGCCTGTTGACATCTTTGGCTTGACTTCCATAATTTAAATTTTACTTTAACATTTTATGGGCTTAACTATAAAACATGAGAAATATCTGCAGAAACCCTACTTCTAGGTGAGGTCACATCCACAGGTACCAGGGATTAGGACTTCAGTGTAGGTTTCTAGGGACACAGTTCAACCCATAACTGTTATGTTGTTACATCCACTGGATGTGAGCAATGGATGCCTGCTATAGACAGGCCCCAGGAGAGCTGGAGGCCTGCTGAAGGGGACACTGTTTACTCCTGGCAGATTCCTGTCCACAGGCTCCCTGTACTTCCTTATTGATCCCATTGCCTCCCCCCACTCTTCTCCTCCCTACTCCTGTCCCTCTAGATCTTTGCTTTTCAAGGCCCCTTTCCAGCCACGCTTCCTCCCCAAAATCTTCTCGGGTTCACAGCGCACTGACACCGTGCTGTGTCCTCTCAGAGGTGCACACATCTCATTGGCGCATGCCTCCTGTGCTTCTTTGTGACTCTGTCATGTGACTTCTGCCAACATTGACCTTGCTCTCTACTGAACATTTTTGTGAACTTCCCTATGAGCCGCCTCAATCAATCGGCCACATCTCTCGGCTTGTGGTAGGGGAGGCGAGGAGGGCGGGTACCTGAGTGGAAGGAGAGAGCTGGGGAAGCCTGCACCCGCTCCCCATGGCGTCAGGACCACAGCCCCACAAGAGGGAGCCGCCCAAGCCAGCATGGGTGGTGAGGGCCTTCCTAGACCCAGCGATTCCAAGTGACTAGCAAAGGGTTCGCCAGTGCTCTTCTCTCGTATCAGAACTTAATGATGCAGGTTTTGCCATCGGAGGGTCTTGGCACTTGGGAGCAGAAGTGCCTGCTCTGCCTCCTCCTGGGCCACACTCCTAATGGCCTCTGTCGTCTGCTCCCCACAGCCTCCAGCGTCTCCTCTTCTCCATCGACACCCACCCAAGTGACCAAGCAGCACACATTTCCCCTCGAGTCCTACAAGCAAGAGCCAGAGCGCTTGGAAAACCGCATCTATGCCTCCTCTTCTCCCCCGGACACCGGCCAGCGGTTCTGCCTGGCCTTCCAGAGTCCCTCCAGGCCCCCGCTGGCCTCGCCCACACACCACGCTCCCTCCAGAACCGTAAGTCTGGGCTCTTCTCCGGAGGGAGGGCTGGGGTGTCAGGAAGGACAGGCTGGTGGCTTTCCCCACGCTCTGGTCAGTCTGGTTCGCCAGCCAAGACTGAGAAAGTGCAAGGCTGGCATTTGTGACTTATTTTATCATAAGTCACAGGCTGAGGGGAACCAGTGAGGGTCCAGTAGGGACATGGAAACTCAAGAAAGGGTAAATCTGCTCCATTGGAAACGTGGCCAGGAAAAGTTTTCTGTTCCTCTCAGTTCTTAAAAATCACCCTTGAAAGCTTTATTTGAATTTACCTTGACTGAGATACTAAAATAAAGTGTCAGAGTCAAAGCAAATCAAAACCAAAGGTAGGGGGATTATATTCTAGAGCGATACGATTTAAAGTCTGACACCATCTGACTCGGGTTGCCCTCTTAGAAAGGGAACTTCTCAGTATGGAGTGGGTAAGGGCTGTCCTTGTGGCCTTCAGAGGACTCGCTGAGAAGGAGGGGCACAGGGGGGCTCCCCTTACACCTTCTCCATGTCAACCCAGATGCATCCCTGAGCACAGAGACCCTACCCGCTGCTGCAGCCTGTGTAGCTCAGGGTAGACACCAGAGACCCATTGTGCCCAGCAAGGAACCAAGAAGCACCACTAAAGTCCACCTACGTGGATGGAAGCCACTACTGTGGGTTTCCTGGGGCTGCGGTAGCAAAGTACAGTCCTCCCTCCATGTCCACAGGAAGGTTTGAGGACCCACTGAAGACACCAAAATCCTCTGACGCTCAAGTCCCTCCTGTGGAGAGGGGTAGTGTCTGCACGGCGCCTGTGCACCTCTGCCTGTTTTCTTAGTTGCCTCTAGATTACTCGTTATCGCTGACACCACGTAAATGCTGTGCGAATCGTTGTCCTGCTCTGTTGTTCAGGGATAGTGGCCAGGGGAGTCTGCAACATTCTGTACAGATGCAATGTTTTTCAAATATTTTCAACCTATGGTTGGTGCACCTATAGATATGGAGAGAGAACTGTGCCACAACTGGGTGGCTTCAAGCAGCAGTAACGTGTGGTCTCACAGTTCTGAAGCCCAGAAGCAAGGTTGCAGCAGGGCACACTCCCCGCCAGCCCCGGCGACTCTGGCAGTCTTGGTGTTCCTTGGCTTGTGGTGGCACCTTTACAGCCCCCACCTGCATCTTCCCAGGGCCATCTTCCCTCTGTGTCTGTGGGTCCACTTTTTCTCCTCTTATGAGGACACCAGTCATGTTGGATTAGGGCCCACCTAATGACGTCACCCCAACCCAATTTCATCTACAAAAACTTTATTTTAAATAAGATCAAAGTCACAGGTACTGGGGGTTAAAGGTCAACACATCTTAGCGGACACAATTCCACCCGTAATGTTGTTATCTTTGGGGAAAGATGTGTTTGCCAGGCAGGAACGCACCGTCACCATTCTTGTTGTTCATTCAACCGCGACTTGTGCTCAGCACAGTGTTGATCTAAGTGGCGAGAGTCGGGCTGCACTGCATGGTTTCTGCCCCCGGGAGCTCACGCTCTTGATGGTAGCAGAAGAACACTCAGGTGAGCCTGCTCGAGCAGGAGGCGGGATGCCAGCAGAGCCCCAGCCCACTGCAGGGGCGGGGAGGGCAGACACCCAGGCCTGGGAGCAGCGCACCAGCCCCTGAGCCTGGGTTCCAATGAGAGGACGACCTTCTCTAGAGGAACCGAGCCTCAGCCTGGGGCTGGCAGTGAGTGCCATGGAGAAGGAAGGGGTCAAACGTGGGGCAGGACCTCTCTGTGGAGGGTGGTGTGCTGGCTGGAAGCTCCGCCCTAGAGCTAGGGGCCTAGAGGGAGGGCTCCCCGTGTTCCTGGGTGTGGACGAGAAAAGAATGGGAGAGAGCTGATGTCCCGGGCACTTGGCAGACACTTGCTAGAGATCATAGAGCAGAAAGGACTCCCAAAGGCCCAGGGCCCCGGGGCTGGTGAGTGGGTAGTGTCACCAGAGCCCCCTGGTGTGGCAGCCTGGCAGGAGGTGGTAGGAGGCAGGAAAGCTGGGACAGGCGGCTCTGGATACGGAGCAGAGCAGGGCAAGGACCTCGGAGGGCCAGGAAAGGAAACGACCCGTGAAAAGACAGGGAGGACGGGCTCCCCTCGCTGACCAGGGATGACCAGCAGAGCGAGGACGCGGGCTGCAGCAGAAGCCCCGTCACTTGAATTGGAGCTGGCTGTAGCCTGTTCCCTGAGTCCATGGGGTTTCAGGGCAGCAGCTTTGTGCAGAGGACCAGCCCAGAGGCTTTCCCAGTTTAAAGAGAACCCAGGGAGTGCTGTCGGCTTCTGCCAGGTCATCCCCATGGTGCGACGAGAGCCTGAGTCTGCACTTTCATAACTTAACCTGGGTGGTTCACACAGCCCTGAAGCCCTGGATCGAGGCTGGCAAATGTAGTTCCTTCCCAGCTGGCTATGTCTTTGGCTGTGTCTCAAACTCAGCATCCAAGTGGAGCATCTCTCTGTTCCCAGCACACAGCTGACAGCAAGAGTGTGACAGCAGGATGGGAGTTCAGCCCTCCAAGCGCATGATGGGTAAACATGGTGTGCTGTGTGCACAAAATGGAATATTGATAGGCCCTGAAAAGGAAGGAATTTGGACCCTGGGCTGACACCCATGAGCCCTGAGGACCTTCTGCAGTGGGGACAGATGCAGCAGGATTTCACTTTCCTAGAGACAGACAGTGCAGCAGGTGGCCAGGACTGGCAGGGGTGGGGGTGTTATTTCCTGGGGACAAGGTTTCCGTTTGGGAAGATGAAACAGGTCTGGATACGTGATGGTTTCATGACAGTATGAACATGCTCAGTACCGCCAAACCATGCACTTAAACATGACTCACTGGTAAAGTTTATGTGTATTTTACCACAATAAAAGGAGACCGATCCCGTCAAGGCTATGGTGCTTATGTACTTTACGAGTCAGAAAATCAGGGTGATTGCCCAAGGCTTCCCACCTGCATTTTGAAATAATGTTTCAAGAATTGGAAGAGGATGTCCGCACTGGACACCAGACATCACACAGGCCCTGGATTCCCCACGAGTGTCTGCCGTGGCCCAGGGCCTCCCAGGGCTCCTTCACCGGGCTCTGCCCGTGGCCTCTGCAGCCCAAGTGTTAGCCCAGGTCTCTGCTCTCTGGAGCCCTGGCAGTGGGTGGGTGAAAGTCTCATGTTCATATAAAATGTGTTCCTTGACAATTGGATTTCATAGGATGCCTTTAGTTTTTTGTGCTAAATTCTTTAGGAGCTTGACTGATTTTGTTAATTTTTCTACTAACATAATCTTCACAGATGAAGATGTGAGTTGCTTCAAGATTTCTGAAGGCCTAAAAATAATTCAGCATAATTTATCTCTGCCTTTGAGGATAAAAAGACACTTTCTGTAAACATTGACCATGAAGATCATTTTTCTAAAATTGGTTCCCATGAGTTTTATTCTAAAGTTGGGAAGGGGGCGGGGCCATTAGTCTTCAGTAGATACCACTCACTGGATTACTTCTGGGTTCAGCCAACACTTAACAAAGCAACTGCTGTGTGCCAGGAATGCTGCTAGCATGGGTGACAAACATGTGAGATGTACTCATGGGACAGGAACAAGGTTTGGTAAATGGCACATGCGTGATGTGTGAGGGGGTAGTCAGTGAGTATCCACAGCTGAACAAAGGAAGGAGCTCTGTCCGCCTGGGGGCACAGACAGCGACTCATTACAACAAAGCCCGCTAGAGCCTGTCTGGTTATACGCATCCTACCTTGGCGCCTGGAAGAACCAATCCCAGAACCAGTAGAATTTTTTTTTTTTTTTTCTGCAGGGAAGAGATGCAATCAGCTTTGCCTTTTAGGATGGTTCCCTCTGGCCGGGTGTGGAAATTAGGTTGGACGTGGATAGAACAGGGGCTCAAATGAGATGTAGCGTGAAGCCGTCAGGGCCCGTGGAAGGTGGAAAGAGATGGAACGGCGTTAAAGCGGAAGGAGCTATTAAGAGGGAGGAGTTGGATTTGGAATGAAGTGGTTGGTTCATTCCAGGGGAAAGAGAAGAATCAAGATGATTCCAAAAGCTACGCCCTGGGAAACCAGATGGAGGGGAGGTCCCTCTTCTAGGATGGGGAACAGAGGCAGAAGAGGGGCGGGCTCTGCCTGTGAGTGTGAGCGGAGTGTGTGTGCGAGGTATGTGTGCACGGGTGTGTCCGGGTGGTGGCGGTACAGTAAGGTACCCACGGCACAAATGCTCAAGCATAAGTGTTCAAAGGACACCTGGACAGTGAGTCCGGAACTAGAAATGAAGAATGGAAAATCACTGAGTGTGAATGATAACTGACGCCGTGAGAGTGGATGAGATTCGCCAGAGAAGCATACAGTAGGTGGAAAGAGCCAGAAAAATGTGGACCTCTAAGGGGCAGTAGGGGGAGGATTCTGGGTTGCCCGGGAAAGACTGAAAAGTGGACAGTCCAGGATTACAGAAGCAAAGGGAAGGTGTGTCAGCTTCCCGCGTTTGCAGGGAGCAGCTGATGACATTGCAAAGCAGACATCTGTAGAGCGTGAGGACTGAGATCACTGTGACCTCGGCAGGAGGACTTTGCTGACCACTGCATGGTCAAGAGCAGAAGCCAAGTAACAGGGTTGAATGATTAAGGCGTAAAGAAGTGGAGGTCTCTGGTGCCCACTTCAGAGCTAGATGTGAAGGGGAAGGCTGGGCCCTATGGCCAAAGAATGGAGGTGATGGTATCTCCCCAGAAACAACAGGAACAGATCAAAACACTAAGAGGAAAGAGTGAGTTGAAGGGGTACAAAGGAAGCCTCGAGTGCCCGCCTTGCCAGGAAAGGAGCAAGCTTCCTGGGAGGTGGGAGCTCTCCGCAGTGGCATGGCCTCTCCTGCGGGGCAAGGACGAGAAGGAGCTGCATCTTTAGGATTTTCATTCTTGACCTGAGTCTTGGCCAGAGTCGCTGGGAGCAGAGAGACCGGGCTTGGGCTTTCAGATGTGTTTGTCTGTTTAAGGGGGTCCCCTCAGAAGGAGGCGAGGGAAAATGCCACAGTCTGCCTGGGCACAAATGCCGCAGTCTGGCTGGGCACATAATCACGAGCCACCACACAGCTTGTAGATTCAAACAGCAACTCTTTATTCCCGAACTCACACCAGCCGTCTACAATCACGTTCTGGGGAAATCCACGTTCTCTGCCCAAATCCACGTTCTCTGCCCAAAATCCACGTTCTCTGCCCAAATCCACCTCCACTGGGCTTCTATCTCCAAAATATACTGTCTGAATCCCGTGAGAACTCAAGGGGAACTCAGGCAGCAGGATACGCCCTATTCCCAGCAGGAATAATCTTAATCCTTAAACCTGGAACCTAAACTGGGAACGCCCTAAACAGGATTATCTTAAAACCGGGAACACCCTAATCTGCCTTGGTCCTTGAGCAAGGTCACCTACATTCAATGTCGCTGCAACATGTCAGCAACATGGGGTATGCTGGCAAGGAAATTGTCATACCTACTTGGCTAATGGCTCCCAGCAGGAAGGGAAGGGGCTAAGGCAGGATATTGTCTCTGTTGACATCCAGCCTCTGTCCTGTGACAGGAGAGTCCTGGAGTATAAGTCACACCAGGAACTGTCCTACCCAGAGGCAAGGAACCTGACACTTTGTATTCTCATACTGTTATGGGATGCTCCCGGGGGAGGGCACTGCACTTCCAGCTGAGATGGCTGTGGTCACCCAGGGACAAGCCGCCTAAGACTATTGCCGGTGGGAGCCGCTGGCAGCAGGCCCTGCAGCAGCCTGGCATGCCAGAGCTAGTTAGAAAGAACGCAGGGCACCTTCTGTGGCCCACACTCTCCATCACCTCCTCCTCTTGTCCAACTGATTCCTGCATCTGACAGGATCGGGTACCAGGTTGGGTTTTTGTTTTGTTTTCCTATTGCTTCAAGAAAATAAACCTCCCCAAAGCTTGAAACAACCACCAATTTCTTTAATTCACAATTCTATGGGTCAGCAGTTTGGGATGGGTTCCCTCCTGTTCTTGGCTGTGCTTACTTATGTATCTGTGGTCACCTACCAGGTCATTCAGGGACTGGCCGGACCAGAGAGGCCTTGGCCAGGGCGACTTCCCTGTTCTGCAAGGGTGTCACCTCCAGCAGGCCAGCCTTGACTCGCTCCCATGACCGTGTCGGGCCCAAGAGAGAGGGCAGTACACACAAGGCCCCTTGCAGCCTCGGCTCAGAACTCCTCTCTACAGCTGCAGTCGGCTGCTCCTGGCCAGGGAGAATGTCTCCTCTCCCCCTCAATCTGGGTTGGCCTTAGGACTTGCTTTGGCCGACAAAATGAGGCAGAAGTGACAAAGTCATATTGCAGGGGGAATGAATTCAGGAAGAGGTGGAGGGCTGGGCCAGTTTTACAACCTGCCATGTCCTATCACTTGATTTCAACCCTGCGGTATTGTCCCAGTACACACTGTCCCAGAGGCTGGGGCCGACGTATGTGTATGCGAGGAGTCCCGCATGTGCTTGACATCTCTGAGAGCACTCTTCCTGTGAGGGGACACTAGCACTGCACATGTCCTAAGAAATAGACTCTAAGAAAAGACGAGAGAGGACAGAGGGTGGTGTTGACACAGTGTCGTCTCAACAAAGGCCTCAGCACACCCACAAGAGGTGCGAAAGCTAGACTGGCCCAGTAGAGTTGTCCCAGGGCAGCGCAGAGGGTCGGCTCCATATCCCCCACACCAGCCAATCTGTGGATGGCAGCTGACCTGGGGAGCGAGCTCCCTTTGGGCAAGGTGGCCTTTCAGCCACGCGCCATCTGGGCCGATAGCTGAGTGCCATCAGTTGACAGTATTCCCCACAGGTGGGACAGATCCTTGGTCCCTGGAAGGGGACCCAAGCTGTGCATCACAATTTCTGTCACGTGGCATTATTCTTAACTTCATGAATTCAATGCTACCCAAATCCTAACAGATGAAGATAAGGGCGATCGTATTTCTTCTTATGATATTTCATCATGTAAAGGAAAGCCCAGAGGGAGAGGAACAGATTCCCTGGGACCAGAAAGACCCCCCCCCTGCTTGCCAGCCCCAGGAGGGAGCCACGGTGGAATGGACATCCAGCCTCCTCCGTCAAGCCTGTGGATGACCGCAGCCCCAGCCATACCTGTCTGCGGGACACCATGAGAGACCCTGTGCTAGGACCACCCAGCCAGACAGCACATGAATTCCTGACCCACAGCAACCATAAGAGAGAAGGTGTCTGTTTCTGGGGGCCACCGTATAGAAACTCGCAGACAGGGCACTTGAACAGCAGACACCGGTGGGCCACAGTTCTGGGAGTTGGAGGTCTGCTCTGTTTGGATGAGTGTCCCTCAAGGGTCCAAAAGTAAAGCCTTTGTCCCCAGGTAGCTTGCAGCTTGAGATGTGAGCCCTTCCCCGACACCGTTTCTCCCATGCCCCTCATCAGAGACCCAGACCTTGAGCCTTGAACCTTCAGAACTCGGAGCCTGGATCTCTCTTTACCTCCTAGGGAGCCAGTGTCAGGCACTTTGCTGTGGTAATACTAAGCTGACTGACACAAGGTCCAAAATCAAGGCGTTGGCAGGTTTGGCTTCCCCCTAGGCCTCTTTCCCTGGCCTACAGAGGCACTGCTGAGCCCTCACACAGCCCTTCCTCTGTGTGACTCTGTCCTCGGTGGGTCTGCCCTTTCTTATAAGGACACCAGCCCTTGGATTAGGGATTATCCTAGGACCTGGTTTAACCTTAACTGCCACTTTATAGGCCCTGTCTCCACATATAGTCACCTGGCAGGTTACAGCCTCAACAGTGCGTGCGGGAGACAGAATTCAGTCCAGAGCGGACAACAAATTATTGTTGCTGTCTTAGCCACAGAGTTGTGGGGGGATTTGCTGTGTAGCAATAGATGACTCCCACTTGGTTCAGCATGTGGCCGGGCGGGGTGGGGGGGGAAGCAAAACCCACTGAACTGCTTCATAGTGATAAACCAGGAGCTCGGATCCTGGTGGGAAGCCGACGGACTAGCCCCAGCTCAATCTCGCAAGATCCCAGCTTTCCTAGGATGAACACTCTCAAGGTTGTTACCCGAAATAATTACACTTTTTAAGATGGAAAAGCACTTTAAAATGTTTGAAGAGGTAGAAATGCTAATTACCCTGTCTTGATCATCACATATTATGTACCTGTTTCAAATTATCATCCTATATCCACAAATGTATGCTAACACGTGTCAAATTTTTTAATTTTAAAAGAAAAACACTTGAAAAATCTATAAATATTTCAAAGCACTTGACATTAAGGAGAAGTTATAGATTTCATAAGCATTTCTTTTTTTTTTTTTTTAATATGCCTGTCTACCAGTTTAAGTATCAGATTACAACCTAATAAGGATCCAATGTTAAAGCTATCCTCCCAGGAATGGCAAACTAACAGTTCCATTGTCGATTACTCACAACACATTAGATATTTTAAAAACAGTTTGGAAAAAAATCACACTGGGTCAGTCATACAGAGAGGATGGATGACCATCCAGTGGGACCGGCTATCACAAGAGCTGCCTGCCACTTGGCCAGGTGCTGCCTCTGAAGACCCAAGCAGAGAATATCTCCTCTCCTGGCTGTCAGAAAAAGTATTATAATTGGCATTCTCCGTGTTCCTGCCCTGTTGGAATCCTGGGTCAATGACCAGAAAGAAGGCAGAGCCCAAATAAGAGACATATATGGCGGAGGGCCTGACCCATTTTTCTGAGCAGTGGCCAGAGTCTTTGAGATTCTTTTCCATTCTTCATCCCAGGGAAGCTGGGCTCCAAGGAGAAGAGGTTGTGCCTTTTAAATATGGTACTTAGACAGACTCTGTCATCTCTCTAGGGAACCCCTGAGGCAAACTATCTGTTCCACAGTTGTTTCCTAAGACCCTATTATTTGCAGGGCACTGTTCTAGGCACTGAGTGACGGTTGATGTAAGTCCTGCCCTTGAGAGTGTCGCGTAGGAAGAGGGAAGTCCTCCAGAAGCGGAGCCCTGGAGCTAATGCAGTTGAGGGGAGCCTCCTGATGTACTCATCAGGTAACAAAACCCGATGAGGGGGCATGTGCTTCTGAATACCCACAGGGAGCACGGCCAGGTGCTCAGCATTTGTTTTGATCACAAGGATCAAAAGTAGAGTAAAAATGGGAATTTCCAGCCATGGATTACTTTACTTTGTCGATGGAGCTAATCCGTCTCGTGATTAGATTAAGGAAGCTGGGAGTGCATCCTCACTCATGACAAGGGCTGCTCCAGGATTCTTCTTGAACTTTCCACGCCACAGGAACAACCCTGCTGTTACCTGGGAGAGGCCGTGGTTAGGATACCTGTGTCCTGTAGGGCTGGGCTGTTCACCGGAGCACCTCCGCTGGGAGGCAGAATCCCAATCACCTTTTTCCCTAACTTGGGCCGGCAGTGTAAAGGACTCCTCTGGAGTGTGCGACAGGCCTTAACAGTATGCATCTCTTGTTTAAGAAACTATTGTCGTCAAACTGTCACCAATTTTCATAAGCCAGGAGCAGAAGCCCGATGGCGAGGGCTGCTGGGTGAGTGTGAGATGATGGAGAATGCGGGCAGCTTTATCACAAAGGCTGGTGTGAAAGAGGAGACGTGAGTGAGGGCTGGCGCTGGAGGGGACAGGGAAGGGCATTTCTTTAAAGATGCGCTTGACGTGGGCTTGTTCATGAACCAGTGAGAAGGCCTTACACGTTCCTCTGCCTCTGGTCCCGTTCTCCCTGTGACTCTGTCAAGTGGGAACACAGTATTTACCACCCAGGGCTGTTGTGAGGACCCAGGGAGAAAACTGGGTGGAGTGACTCACCAAAGGCTCCGTAGCTAGTAAATGCCAAAGCCGAGACTGGACCAGGACGACTGGGCTGCAGCCCTGCGTTCCTAGCCTTGTCTTAGGCTACCTCTGGAGAGCTCCTCAACTCTTGGCCTATCCATCCCGCATGGACTCAGCCTCTTAGCTTATCTGCCTAGTTCAAATCTGGCCCATCACCTCATTTCATAATCGAAGCTTGACTGGTGCACGCTATATTTATTGTCTCACCTCAGTCTATGCTGCGTTGGTGGCCGAGTGCAGAGCTGAGGAGCAGCAAAGCCAGGCTGCCTGCACTGCGAAGCCTGCAGATTTCTGCCTGACCTTTCTTGAGGAGAGGTTTTTCCAGTCCCTAATTCACGTGGGGGCTGCCCTGCCTACTGCCGTCCAGTGAGCTGTTAGAACATCCTGGGGGAGGGGGCAGAGTGAAACTGGTCCCCGGGAGGCAGGAGCCAAGCAGGAGGGCTCTGCTCCACAGAAGACACAGAACAAGGCCCTAGGGACAGTGTGCAGAAATTGGCATTGGTTCTGCCACCAATGAGGTCCAAAAATCAGACTGGTCGTTGAGGTGGCCAACCAGTAGGGAGTCCCGTGGAGTTAGAAGCTGAAGACTGTGGTCTCCTTCCCTGGGAGCATTAGAGAATTGCACATCCTGCTTGGGGACTAGATGAAGGAAGCTGGGAGTGAGGGAAGGCGCAGGTGGCTGGGAGGGACTCGTTCTTCCCCTTACTCTCCTTCAGTAAGGCAGGGCTGCAGATCTGAAGGGGTGGCACAGGCAGGCATCTTAAACTTGTCATCACCTACCTGCATGGTTATCAGAGAAGTGCTAGAGTTTAGATGTGGGTCGTCCCTTAAAGGCCCAAATGTTAAAGGCCTTGTGTCCTGGTTGGCACTCTTGGGAGGTACAGGACACTTTAAGAGGTGGGGCCTGTGGGGAGGTCTTTAGGTCTCTGGGGACATGCTCTTGAAGGAGACAGTGGGACCTTGGCCCTTTCCTCTTCTCTCTTGCTCCCTGGCTTGTGATAGAGGCTTTGCTACGCCACACTCTCCCACATGTGGTGCTGTGTCACCACAGGCTGAGAGCACCAGGGCAGGCCAGCTGGCTCTGGAACCTCCACAACCATGAGCCTTTTTGATTGTCTCAGGTATTTCATTATAGAAATGGAAAGCTGGCTAACACAAATGAGTTGGTTGAACTTGCATGTAACAGAAGGATTCCTCCAGTGACCGACTAGAGGAAAATTTATCAGGGAAGATGGAGCAAGAGACCAGTGGAGTCAGGCCTCAGTAGCCCAATGAGAGGCAGCAGAGGGCTGAAGAAAGGCCGCAGGAGAGGAGACTTGGAGGACGGGATTAATTATAAAAGTCTATGTGTGATAAAACAGCCTGGACTCACTGTTTGCCAGATATGTGGTATGTGGGAAGAGGACTCAGGGTGACAACAGTTTCTGGCATGAGAGAGAGAGAGAGTGACAGTGTCGTTAAATCAACTAGGAAAATACAGGAAGGGGAAGGAGATCTGGAATGAAAGCCAAGTTCCATTTGGGACACCTTTTAAAAAATCCCTTGGGACATGAAATGGAGCTATCAGGGACATGGATAAGTAAGTCTGGAGTGGAGAATCAGAGGCTAGGAAAATGATTCTCTTTGTCTGTGTTATTTACCATGCCTTAAATCAAAGAAATCAAGACTCTGAATACCTTCCATCCCTGTAACTGCTGGTGCAGGGAAGAAAACAAACATAGTTAAGTTCTAACAAGGGATACTTGGTCCCCAGTAGACCTGTGTGGAAATGCATTTGGGGGCTGAACAGTAAATGGTGGAAACATTGCTGCAGCCACTCATGCATCCTAGATGCTTGCCTCGATTTGCATTTAGATGAGAATTCCTTCAGCTCAGAACCAGGATTGTCCCCTCACTTCTAGCACTTAGAAAAGCATTAACTTTAGCTGGTAAAGTGTCATTGGAGAGCAGTGACACAAACCATAACACCAGGATTAATAGTGTTCCCTTAATGACTCTGTAGAAATTAGCTGTCAAAGTGGTGGAAAAGTTTAGAACAAGCTTTGTCTGCCAGCTCCCTGAGAATGGCGCGCACACCCTGTTAATGAGTGACCACCCAACTTCCCTCTCCGCTTCAAAAGGTTGTGCTGTAGAGCATTTCCCCACTCTTGAGATGTACAGGGGAACCCTAAAGATTGGTATCTGAGTCCTAGGTTAAAAGTGACAGCTGCTCATCTTGGGCATGATGGCAGGAGAGGTATATTTTATCCAGACAAACAGAAATAGAGGCACGTGGTTCAATAAAAAGCTCTCAAAGAAACCACACAGAGCAAATGCTAATATGGACTCTCCATCTCTGCCAATGATTTCCTCTTCACACAGTCTATCAAAAGCACATTAAAAGCCCATTTCTTGTTAGCTCTTCCTCAAATTGGTAACCATTTACTATTCAGCCCCCAAACGCATTTCCACAGATTATTATTGTTGGGTCTGATTAAGCCATCCCATTTACTTTCTTTGCATTTAATTTTTAAAATTAGAAACATCTGGAGAAGTCTTCCATTCTCTCTTTTAAGAACAGAACCAGGATTGCTTCTTGCCCTAAGATGAGAAAGCGCCAGAGCTCAGTGGCACAACAGTGTGAACACACCTGACGCCACTGGCTGTGTGCCTAAAAATGGTAAATCTTATGCTGAATGTATTTCAGGACAGTTTTTTCAAATTTTCAAATAATAGTATTCTAATTATAAAAGGAAACATATAACGAAGAAAGCTAAAACTTGCTACAATTCCAGCATCTTGAGGCCAGTGGATCAATGAAAGGCACTTGGAGGTTTTGCCAGAATTGGTTCTTCCTTTACACACAGACACAGACGACAAGGGGGCTGCACCCTGTTGGAGACGGTTCAGCCCCTTGGCTTTCACTTAGTATCTGAATCAGGCTCTGGTCTTCAATTGACACGGGTTAGTTGTTGGCAGGATGCTTTTGTTAAAAGGTTCATTTTCATAAAAATTAGTCGACACCCAGAACTGACTAATGCCTTATACTATTCAAATTATTAACCCATTTACTAGGTCTGATGCACTGAACAACAGATGTTATGAATAGCTTGGAGAGCATTATAACATATGGCCACCAGAAATTGTATTGATATTTGGATTAAAAAAAAAAATAGTACAATTTCAATGGCGTTACTCAACAGTCATCAGATCTTTTAAGAACCTGAGGTCAGGACCTTCAGCAACTGGGAGGCCATGAAAGTGTCTGAGCCATTTGCTGCCCAAGACTTAGCTATTGGTTTGAAGACCAGGGTGAGCACCTGGTCTCTTCTTACAAGGCCACATCAATTCACTTATCGGGGCTCTGCCCTGGTGGCCTTACCTCGGTCACACACCACCACCACCGCCACTCCCACCCTGCCATAGCACCACCTCCAAATACCATAGTCAGATCAAGCCTTCACCCTTTCAGTACCTCGCAAACTCCAACATGAGTTTTGGAGGCAAAAAAACATATTCTGACCACAACATGGCCCATGTTCAATGATACTGTAACTGGGGCAAAACACCCATATGGCTTATTCTTTGCCAGAATGTAGGAATGAGTTGTAGACATCATTTCCCATGAGCTATATTTGATGTGTCCAAAGACAGCTAGCAGAAAATATGTACTTAATTTATTCCGAATTTGTCCTTATATACCCCTGAGGGGCCACGGCCAGCTCCATGCACTGGGATAAGCAAAGGTGTAGTCTTAGAAGAGAGGCTTGGTCAAAGCAGCTCAAGAATTGACCCTCTGCGCTCCTGGGGCACATGTCTGTAGGCGAGGCTGCCTGCCTACTTACTCAATCTTACAAATGGGTAGTTAGAGAAAAATTTCTCTTTCCCACCAGATGCAAACCATAGACCGCATTTAACCTCTGCATTAGGGTCATGCATGGCTTCCGTGACCGTGCAGGGACCCCTGGGTTAAGATATCTAGGTGATGTGAGGGGGAGAGCCTCAAGGGCAATGTAAATATTTGCTCATTGCCTTGGTGGAAAAAGCAAATATTAAGGGCTTTCAGAATCGGTATCTTTAGGAACTCAGAACATAGTCAGTGTTTAGCTTGTTGACCTGACTTAAAAGGAAGGGAGTGGACAAGCCATGGCCCTCCTGAACAAAGCAAATTCTGTATTTTATTCTTCTGGGAAATAGAAACAGGAAGCAGAAACAGCAGAACAGGAATATATTGCCTGGAAAAAGCAAACACAAATAATAAAAAGTCTATGCAAACCAAAAGCATGGCTAAAGAGACTGCTTTGTAAATACACCACCTAGACCAAGTGTCGGAAGATTGAGTTGCATGTACAAATATATCTTGTTGAGTGCAGAGGAAAGGGTCAAATTTTATTTCCAACCAAACAGCACTATAACAAGTCAGCACTGATCATGACTGGTTCTCGGTCACCAAATGCAGTCACTAGTTAAGAGGGTCACGGGATCTTCACACGGCTCAATATGGTGCCAGAAGCTCTGTGACCATCAGTGTTCTTTTCTCCTATGGCTTAAATTGTGAATTGACTCAGGTCATCCTCAGCCAGTAATCAGGAGATTCTGGGCCTCATTTCCAGCTTAGGCCTCTAATAGAAATGGGCAACAGTCAAGTAATCCACCTGCACCAGAAATGACCTGATGAAGGCTTACAGGCAGGAGTTGACAGAGCGTCAGAGCCGAGTCCCACACGTTCCTCACGAAGGTGTTGGGGACTTCGTATTTTGTGCTGTGTGTGTCCTTACCTTGGTACTGAATTCAATTAAGCACATTCAGTGGCAAATAATACATGAAAATATCATTTTCAGTCTTAAATTAGTCTTTGGTGGATTTGGAGAAGACAATTCCTGACAGTTGGACTTAGTAGCTCAAGAATCTGAGGGATAAATTTTCCCTCCAATCTTAAAATAATATTGTTTCTTTTTTTCCTTTACAAATAGATAAAAGCTTTCAGTGTGCTCATTTTCCTAAGTGGAATGATGTCCCATCACAAGCCAATACGGTTAGTGTCTTGGGCCTCACTGCTCAACTATGGAAGGAGGAAGAGCAGCTCCCTCACCAGCCGGCTCCAGGCTGGGCTATCTGCCTTCCCTCTCACGCCAGCCGTCAGGGGGCATCACATCTGCACTCCACTAGGTGGAGAGCCAAGAGGTGGGAAAGCAGACCCTGCCTCAGATATTGTGACTAGTAAATAGTAGAGATTCTATTCAAACCGACAGCTACCTTTGAAATCCACGTTGTTTTCACTTTACAAACTCAGAGCCGCGTCTACTGGCACCTGACCTGAGCCGAGCCCTGGCCAGGCCCACAGCACACATGCACAAGGCTCGGCCTCCGACTCCCTGCAGTCTTGGGCTAGGACATGCGCAGCTGCAATTCAGACTCAGGAAAGGCGGATGTCTAAGTGCTCCCTTTGGTCCTGTTCACCTCCTCATTTTACATATGTTCCAGTCACTTGTTTTGACTTTGAGAATATTCTTCAGAATCTTAATTGAAATCAGTAACAGCTGGATGATTTATAATTGAAATCAGTGCCCATTTGAGATTTTACCTTTGCACTTCTGAATTCTGTGATATCAAACTTCTGACCCTATGCAATCAAGTGGCCTTCTCTCCCTAAATAAGGAAACAACGTCAACAACATGACTGTGTTTACCCCTGCTGTCCACAACACCGGCTTCCCTTCACCCAGATGCTAATAAACAGAGCCAATCCTTCAAAGATTTTATGCTTAACTAAACATGCTGTTGGATTAAGATACTTCCACACGAAACAAACTGGCTTTTCTCGCTGCCATGAAGTGTTTTTTGTATTGTCGTCTTTTGTAAATTTCTAGTTACTTCCAGTTTTTCTCAACTCACCAGACAACACAGTTATATTTTTCTTTGGCCACAATTAACAATGCTGTGCTTATTGTTCTTTAAACTTTACAATGATAAAGCACCACAAAATTGTCCTTCTACGATTTCAGGTTTTAAAAAATTAGATTGAGTTTCCACCCATCATAGTTGATTGGTTGATAAAAATTCCAGGGATTATAAAGCAGGTCATTTTTGGTCATTTTGCTGTTAATCAAATGAATACATTAGGCTTGCCTGTTTCACCATCAGCATATCCCGGGAAATAAGCGGGTGGACTTTCACGAGTCTCCATTAGTGCGTCAGAGGTGGTCTAACTTAGGACATAAGCTATGCAGGAGTGTGACAGTCACTTACTGAGCTCTTTCCAAGACGTGGCACCATTATGCCAGTGCTTTAGGTGTGACTGACACACAGTCCTAATGACTCTGTGTGTAGGTGCTATTAGGATCCCTCCTTACAGATGAGGAAACTGAGGCACAGGCAGCTTCGTGGTTGTGTGACCCAAGTAGCACACAGTGCCCTGTACCTAGAAGGGCCCCCCACTCTTGGTTCTATGGTCTGTGGCCATCATCCTGAAGTTCTCAATATTTGAACAAGGGCCATTGTCCACTGGGCGTCTTGGTTCACTTCTGCTGCTATCACAGAATACTTGAAGCCAGATGATTTATAAAGCACAGATTCGTCTCTCACAGTCCAGAGGCCTCGAAGTGCAAGAGTGTGATACCAGCAGGTGGGAGGGCCTCCTTGCCATGTCCCTGGAGGGCAGCACTGGAGAGGAAGGGCGCTCTGGACAGAGAGAGGAACGGGCCAGGTAGCTGCTTGCACATAGCCATCCTGTGGCAGGGGTGGCAGGGGTGGCAGGAGAGATGGCTAATGATGGCTGATGACGACCCTGGCTCCTCAGCAGCATCACTGGTTTCCAGCAGGTTATTTTAAAGAGAAAAGTGGGAAGAGCAGCACCTCCCTGTGCTTGTGGGGCGGTGCCTCCCAAGTGGCCACCGAGATAGGGCACTCTGTTTTCTCTGATTGGGTCCTGTAAGAGTAAAAGACTCGTACTGTTGTTCCTGAAGAATGCCCACGGAAACAACAGACAAGGAGAAAATTCAGAATATAATTACATGTTCACATATTTCCAGAGCAGCACCTGCAATCCGGGCAGCGCTCCCCACATATGACTTGGGAACATTTAAGTTTCAAGACTGAAATCAACAACAAAGTAACTTCTTTGATACTTCTCCTCCTCCTCCCTTATTTCATCTCCATGAACTGTTTCTGCCAAGTTCTGCCCAAAAGACTAAGGACATTAAAGGTTCAGGAGAAAAATGAAAAGGACTAGCAATCTGTCCCTTCCCACGGCAGATACCCTAAGTGACTTTCTTTTCCTTCAACTGTAGATAACCGTTCTGCTTTCAAAAGAAAAATGTGACCCACCTACAGAGCTTTGTGGGTCTCCGGAAGGGTCCTGTCATCTCTCTGGTCCTGGCCACTCCTGAGCCTGACAATTGCACTAACAATTTCACCGCCATTTTCTGATAAGGATCTGATAAATGTGACACAGGGATAAAGGAGGAAAGAGCCCGACTTGCTGGGGACAATGAAGCTTCTAAATCTAGTAATGGAGTAGGAAAGAAAAAAACCAAACTTTTAAGCAGTGTTGAAGCCCACTACTAGAAAACAATACCAATCTAAACCTCATTTCAAGTTGTACTTTTTTTAGGAGAGTTATAGATGGAGAAGTATTGTAAACCCGTGTGCCTGTAGTCCCAGCTACCAGGAGGCCCAGGCAGAAGGATTGAATGAGCCCAGGAGTTCAAGACCAGTTCGGGCAACATAGTGAGGGCCCCATTAAAAAAAAAAAAATGTTATAAGACCAAAGCACTGTCTAAACCCAAAGCCACAGAGTGGTGCTGGTGAAAGCCTTGGACAATAACCTCCTGGCTGCAATAAGACTTTGGACGTATTGACAGCCACACAGGATGGCTTTTGTGACCCTGACTGCTTCCTTTGCTTTCATAAATACTCCCTTGCTCAGTTAAAGGCTTCCTTTGATCAATGCTTCTGGGTTTTTTTTTAATATTTATTCTTTAGTTGTAGGTGGGCACAATATCTTTATGTTATCTTTATGTGGTGCTGAGGATGGGACCCAGTGCCTCACACATGCTAGATGCGCACTCTACCACTTGAGCCACAACCCCAGCCCCAAGGCTTCTGTATTTAATTCTTCTTCTTTATCTTGCAAAACCTCACTTTCCATAAAGTGGGGCACAGGGTCTCTGGCTGGAAAGCTGTAACTATTTGGAAAGTGAGGGTGTGAGTTTGTTGGAAGGTTAATACACAGAGACCTCAGATTCCTGACTTCATAGAAAGGTAAGTTTGCTTTGAATACTGTACAGAGCGTGGCTTCTGAAAGTGGAGTTAAGTAAAAACCTATCTAGAGACTACTGAGCACCCCACTCTAGCCTTCTATGCCCTCTGCTTGGCTCCCAAGCTCTTGGCAGCCAGGCTACCCCCATGACTGACCACCTACCCAAGCAAGAGAGTGGAGAATTTCTCTTTCAAACCTGCAGATATTGAAAATTTTGGCTTGTTGTTTTATTACACCACAGTGAAGCCCACCTGGTGATGATTTCCATCCTTACCTACCAATCCCCCCAACCATAGCTCTTTAGGAAACCCTGTCAAATTTTCAGCCAAAGAAAGCCCAGCATTCAAGGAGAGCTGCTATTATGGAAGATAGAAACAAAAGCAAATAGAAAATAGGAACTGAAGAAGCAATAAAGAGAGATGAAGGCCCTGCAGCTATGAAACAAGAATAGGGTGCTATTAAAAAGGTTATTCCAAGATCAAGAGTTTGGGAGATTAAAAATATGAAAACAAATAAGCATGTATACTCACGTCCCACAGGCATTGGAAGATGAAGTCGAACACACAGGATCTCTGGAGAGGAGAAACCAAAGGCAAAGATAAAAATTAACTGAAAAGAAAGAAAGAAAATGAGATGATTAGTCCCCAAGGTTCAACCTCTAAATACTAGGAATTCAGAGAGGAAGAGAAGGAGGAGAACCAAAGACCAAGGTCATCTCCCCTCACAGCCCAGTGCAAAACAAAGCTGAATGAGAAAAAGAGAAAAGAAAAATACCCACACCAAGAACAAAGAAGAACAAAGAATAGCAAGGATTGGTTTTGGTTTTTGGTTTTTTTTTTAAATCTTAAAAGCTTCCCAAGAAGAGGTAGGAAAGTTTTTTTTTACTTTTCACGAAAAGGATTGTGAATGAAAATTGCATCAGTGCTCAGAAAAGACCAAGCTGGAAGGTAATGCGGCCATGCTTCCGAAACAGAGGGGAAGTGACTTCAAGCCTGGTGATCTGGCCGGGTGGCATCGAAGGCCATTCTCAGACATGCACATCCCAAAGAGAGGCCCTTCCCACACCTTTCCTCAAGAGGCTCCTGGAGCATGTGGCCCCTGACATAAAATGCAGGAATCAGCAGAGACAAAGGCCCACTGCAGGCAGACGGGGAGGGGCGTGGTGGAGGGTCAGGAGTGACTGGAACCAAGAGACCTGGCAGGGACACAGGAAAAGGGCAATTCCACAGACACCCAGGGCGGGCATGGTGCTCGGAGGGGTCTTCTTTGGCTTGTACAGAGTCGAGGAAGAGGAATGGTGTCATGATTATCACATGGAAAAGTGAACCCCCAGAAAGCATAAATTGCACAATAAGGAAAGTTAAAGGCAGGCAATCAAGAGCTGTGAACCTGGCCTTCCGCAGAGGAAAGAAACAGAAATAACCAAATTGATGGGCAGAGAACCAAAAGATCAGCTGTGCATTAGCAGTGTGGTCCAGGGTGGAAGAAGCCCACAGTGGTGGGCAGTTGTGCCTGGGCACAAAAGGACTGCAGCACAGAGGGTGGCCAGGGCTGTCCTCTGAGAGGCCCGAGATGACGGTAGAGGTGGGAAAGTCACTCTCTCCGGACATCTTACCACGGAGCAACCCACGGTGTGTGACTATTTCAGAATAATTGGTTTGTTTGCCCAAAAACAAATAAAGAAAACCCCAATATTTATGAAACACAAATAAGCTCTTTGCTTTTTAAAATCACAGCAGTGTTTAAGATTATTATTTTATTGTTTTTATTTTAAACAGGCAAAACTTTATCATAAGGAAAGCACTTACCAGCTTACGCAGGATTCAGTCTCTTTTTAGGATTAGAAGTTGGATCGACTTCTGTCATTCGGTCTAGGAAGGGCTCTGGCTGATGGGATTCAACTTGTAACCGGAGGGGTACTAAGTCTGAAAGACTGCAAAAAGAATTTCCAACACACTCCTGTCGGCCCATCTCTGCGGCTCCTGAATCAGGATTAGGAACCTGATAGCCTAAGGTTACACAGTGTTGTCCTGGGGGTGGGTTGGAGGAACTCCGCATGTTCTGTTCTTTATCCAGAACTCACCTTAAAAGTGAAGGTGATTCAAGGCATATTAGTGAACCTCAGCATAACTTAAAATAATTTTCACTTAAAGACATACATGTTGAAAAGTGTTTAGGAAGAGCACAAATGTTTTCTTTTTAGCAAATTTCATAGTAATTTTTTCACATTGGGAAAACTACTAATGATGTGGCTGAGGTGAAGGAACAGGACCTTTCGTTTATAAAAGGTGATGTACGTTTGAATTGCAGCTATGTAGGGCTCTACCATATAGTTAAGATTTTCTCACCTAATGAAGTGATTTTCTCAATAAAAATGGAAAGAAATGCCACCTAACAAAATCTGAGTGCATTCCATCCAGAGAAAGTGGGAGGGGACTTCCTGTCACTATTATTAGCATGGATGGGGTTTCTGAGCCCAAGGGTTTGCTGCTCTCAGGCAGCCCGGCCTCAGCTCCTGGTTACTGAGACCCAGAAGTGTATGTGGGCTCCATCTGTTGGTGCTTACCCTATTAGAAATTAAAACTGGGAAATTTTTAAATGTTACTTTATTAGAATATCAAAAATAAACTCATTAGGGCTGGGGCTGTAATTCAGTGGTAGAGCGCTTGCCTCGCAGGTTTGAGGCCCTGGGTTCTACCCTCAGCACCACATAAAAATAAATAAATAAAGATATTGTGTCCATCTACAACTTTAAAAATATTAAATAAATAATTAAACTCATTAGGTATTATCATATTACATATATATATATATATATATATATATATATATATATATATATTTATTTATTTATTTTTTCTCCCTGTACTAGGGGTTGAACCCAGGGCCTTGAGCATGCAAGTGCTCTACCTCTTAGCCACACCCTCAGCCCTTTTTATTCTTTTTTTTTTTTTTTTTTGAAACAGGGCCTTGCCAAGTTGCCCAGGCCAGCCTTGAACTTGTGATCCCCCTGCGTCCGCTTTCCCAGTAACTGGGATTATGGGCATGCGCTGTCTTGACTGTAAACATATTTTTGTGTTTATTATCATAAATGCATTTTTATGAAAATAAGTTTCAAAAAAGTAGTGAAAGAGTGGCATTATTTTGCATTCTTGCAAGTCTTTCTACCCAGGGGGGCTCTCGCCTGCTTCTGCTCCCTGCTGCCATGTGCCAATGTGGCAGAAGTTCATGGACAAACTCCAGCCTCACACAGAGGCAGTTGGAAAAGCGAGGGATATTTTAACAGCCTCTTTAGGTAATTGTGGGTAGTCTTCTCAACAGGGGGTAGTTTTGTTTCTGGGTTTTGTTGTTGTTGTTTAACTGACAAATAATTGTGTGAATCGGTGAGGTAGACAGTGAGATTATGATGTATGTCTGCCCTGTGGAAAAGTCCAGGTAATCACACATCCCTCATCTCACATGCTTATTTCTTTGTGGTGAGAACATTTACTCTTTTAGCCACTTTGAACATTGTTGACAGAAGTGGCCACACTGTACAATAGATCACTAGAACTGTGCCTCCTGTCTACCGCATCTTTATCTTCTTTGACCAAGCCTCTCCTCTCCCCTATGGACCCCCACCCCAGCCTCCGGCAACCACTCTTCTACTCTGTACTTCAGAGTTGGACTTTCTAAGATTCTGCATAGAGGTGGGATCATGCAGTAGTTGTCTTTCTGTGCCTGGCTTATTTCACTTAGCAAAAAGTCACAGGTGACAACATAAATGAACCTGGAGGACAAGCAGTAATATCTTAAAGGTTTGTTGCTATGTGAAATCTGAAACCTCAGCAATGAATTTTTCATGGTCTATTGAATAGAGTCTCTTATTGTTCAAGTCCATCAGCAGTCTGTCTTGCACTCTGAATGGATCTTCAACCCAGGCATGGGTTTGTAATATCACACCATTGTTCGTTTGGAAAATTTGAGGACTCTGGTTTATGCAGATCTTCCAAAGGCTGATGCTTCTCATGCCACATTTATTAATGATATCACTGATCTCCAGGGAGGGTCTTCAGCATTAGGGAACTGTCAAGTTCATTGTGACAAAACTTCTAATTTTGACTAGAAAACTCACATGTTATCCTTGGCAACAGCTGTTTTCTTGAACAAAACCTAATTCTCTTCATTTTGGGGGGGGGGGAGTCTACACATACCCAACTCCAAATCACCATCATTTACCAGGGTTTTATTTACAAAGCAGTCCAATTGCAGGTATGTCTTTCTCCAGAACACATTCTCCAGGTACAGTTATTTCTGATGCAACAGCAATGTTTCCTGTGTACTTCTTTCATCACGCACAATATTAAGAGATGTAATAAAACGAATAAATTCTACAGTGTCATCAAAGACATTCTGAGTTGACTGCTGGTGCCCTGGAGTAGAAGGCTGGTAAAGCTTCCCACTGCTTTCCACGCACCAGAGCCCTGAGCTCTCCACTGTGCTGACGCTGACGAGGCAAAAGCAAGTGCACCTTGGCCTCTGTCACCTGAAAGCTTGCTGACTCCCTGCAAAGGCGTCAAGACCTGCAGGAGTCCCCTGACCACACCTCCAGAGCTGCTCACTTGGTCCCCAGATGTTCCTACTGTCACACAGCACACTGCCACCCAAGAGCTCTGGGACACACAGAGTAACTAGTGTGAAGGGACTTTTGACCACAACCCTTCCCAGAGTGTGATCCAATCTTCATGTGCAAACACTCCCCAGAGGTCTAGTTCTCTTAACCGCTCCCTTCTCAGCAGGAAAATAAAACTATCACCATTTTCCTTTAAAATCCTGCTGTTTATTATCCTTATTCTTTGCCACTCTGTGTGAGTGTGTGTGCACAGGCAGATTTCCCCAGGTGTGCAGAATGACATACCTGCACGTGCCTTCAAAAAGCACCAACCAATGTGGCAAGGGAGTGAGAAACTACTCTTTCCTTGTAGTACTTGCAACCTAAAAAACTGAGTCTAGAGCGTTCTTTCCCTCAGGCCTAACTTCATCCTTACATGCCGGGATGCTTGCTATTCTGGAGAGAGGAAACCAGCATGTTTAGAGAGAAACTTAACTTCCCTGTAACTCTGTCCTACACATGGGACTAAATTCTTCAGCCAAGAGGCCTCAACCAGCAGACAATCTAGCTCTTTATTGTATAGTCCACGATTGTAAAAAGGAAAAGAAAGCAATAAGAAAAACATCTTGGCCCACTCAAAGATACGTATATAGAATTAAGAGTGGTCTCTTGAAACTCTTTCCTCTCAACCACCTACATCACAAATTGCTATTTCCATTATTTTTTCCCTCCAATATTATTTTTCCCTCTCAGGGGCCTCACACATGTTAGGCAAGTGCCCTACCACTGAGCTACACCAATGACCCTTCTTGAAAAAAACTTATTTTAAGATAAGGTCTCACTAGGTTCCAAGACTGCCCTCTAACTTATGATCCTCCTGTTGCAGCCTCCTGAGTTAACTGGGATTTCAGGCCACTGCACCTGGCTTCTATTACATTTTTTTTTTAAATATCTTTTAGTGTTGATGGACCTTTATTTTATTCATTTATTTATATGTGGTGCTGAGAATTGAACCCAGTGACTCACACATGTGAGGCCAGCACTCTACCAATGAGCCACAACCCCAGCACCTACATTTTATTTTTGAAGTAAATAAACTATTGCTTTATAGTAGTTGGCCCGTTTATGTAGCTTTCACGGTCCAGGAGTGGGTCACACAGTTTACAGTTTTAAAAGAAGTAGATCCGACATTCATTTCCAGTGCAGTTTCTCACATTCCAATTCAGGGTCTTGCAATTAGCCGGGGCTCCTCCTGTCCCGTTGGATGCCTCTTCTTTCATCCTTCTAACTTCTCCCACTGCTTCAGCAGGAGGACACTGTCTCCTCATTGAAACACTGTCCTCCCTTTTCCTAGGTAAACCCAGCCCTGGGGGTTCAGGCTCTTCCTGCCTTCCTTCCTCGTGTTCCCCCACCCCTGTCTTCCCAAAGCTGGGCGAGAACCGTGTGGTGTGCAAGATGATTTCAGGTGCTGTCAGGACGGTACATCCTTAATGGCTGCATTTTTGTGTGTCGGGGTGGTGGGGGAACCACATATCCAGAACCCCAAAACCTGTGATTTCATGGAGTTTTTGCCTAAAACACACTGTTTTTGTTTTTTAAGTCAGTTTATATCATGCATCATGGCATTGAGGCAGGAGATAGAAAGTCCAAGGCCAGCCTGGGCAACACAAGAAAACACCATTTCAAAGGAAAAACATGAGTCAGACATAATAGTGCATGCATGCACGTGATCCTAGTTAGTCCAGAGGCAAAGGCAGGAGATCTCAAGTTCAAGGTCAGCCAGGCAGCTTAGAGATACCCTGTCTCAAAATTTACCACGGAGCTGAGGATATAGCTCACTGGTAAGCACTTGCCCAGCATGTGTGAGGCCCTGGGTTTAATCCCAGCACTGGGGGGTGGGGGACATTGAAGTCACTGTGTAGGTTGTGTAGAAATATGATCCAATGGCTCCAACCTGGAGCATGAGAGGAGAAGCCACTGAGCCAGGGACCTCTGTCATTCTCTTGCAACACAATCCATGCCGCCTAGTCCTCCTTCCCCAAACAACACCTCCAACAACTCTGGTGACGTGCCAAGATGTACCTCCTTGGACAGCCAACCTGGAAGATTTCATTGCAGCATTTCCCCTTTATTCTTACCTCCGACAGGCCATCCTACCCGCCTCCCCGGCGTTCTCAATCTCTTTCTATTTCCTGTCCACTGAGTGATATCCTAACCCCAGACCCACACTCCCTCATCTCCTCAACACCTGCCAGGCTTGCTCGCTTGGTTTCTACATTCCTCAAAGACGTCTGCACGTTCCTCCTGACTCCAGGCTCCTCCACACCTACCCTCTCCAGTCTGCACAGAAACTGAAGTCTTTTTATATTGCCAAAAACTACTTGAAGATATTTATATCCTACCATAAGAAATCTAACTCCGTTCCTTCAGCTCCCATGGGGCCTACCCATCCTCTGTTGGCTTCTCTACAAGAACTCTGCTCTCAGATCCAGACCCCCTGCCTTCTGTTGTCTGTGGGCATCCTCACCTCCAGGGCCTTTCCTCTGCCACAGCCGCCATCCACAATGCCTCCACTTCAAAATCTGTCTCAGTTCATCTCCTAATAAAGGAAACCTCTCCCTGGAAAGATCCCTTAGCATTTGTGAGCCCTCTGCAACTGCTACTGTTTGTAACATTTAGTGTATCTAACACAACACCCAAGGATTACCCAAAATGATGTTGGCTGCAGAGCAACAGAACCCACTTGAACTGGCTTGAAGGAAGAGGACATCTATTGCTAGGTATCTCCAGCTCCAGGGGCAGGACAGCTCCCAGGCAAGATGAGACAGACCTGCTTCTGCTCTGTGAGGTCCCCGTGGATCCAAGATCCCTCTCAGCAATGGCTCCATCTGAAGGGTGGTCCTCAGGAGCACTCAGGGACACAGGATTGTCTGCAGCAAGCAAAAGAGGTGGACAGAGACCTGCACACCTGCATGTGGGGCTGCTTCCCTCCAGCCAGGGTCCTCCTTTAAGGTCCGTCATAACTTGGAAAGGGTGTGTACCACAGCAAAATTCAAGTTGTTGCAGGAAGGAGGGTAGAGGAAGAGGATTGGGTGCTAGGTAGGCAACCAAAAGAATCCACTGTGACCCACACACAGAGGGGCACTGCAGGCCGGTACGGTGTGTACACATGTAGGGGTGGACATTGCCAACAATGTCTATCGCAACTTAGTTTGGGGTGCATGCAGGGGGGCATTGCTAAGAAAGATATGCAATTGAGTCTAAACTAACAATTTTTCATTTATATCACGTATATAATACATTTTATTACATACTATATATGTATAACATACAATACATATAATGTATGTTATATGCATATCTGAATGATGAAACAAAATAAGATGATACATTTAGGTGAGAATCGGAATGTACATATATTTTAAACACATACGTATAGGTAAAATTACACGGCATCAGGGACTGCAAAATAAAGACTTAAAGGTCAGAGGCCTCGGATGATGTGATCACTTATGTACAAAATCCTAAGTAATCTACAAGAACCACTAGGCCTTGGAAATTAATTCAGCAAGGTCACAAGATAATAAGATTAATATATAAAATCTGTTGCAGCAGCAACTGAGAAATGAAATTTTAAATATAATTTCATGTAGAAGAGCTTCAAAAACATAACAGACTTGGGAATAAATTTAGCAAAAGATATGTAAGACCTCTACACTGAAAAGTACAAAAGACTGCTGAGAAAGATCAAAAAAGACCTAGATAAATGGACAGATATACCATGGTCATGGACTGGAAGACCTAGTATTGTTAAGATGTCAATCCTTCCCAAATTGTTCTATAGATCAAATGCAATTCCAGCCAAAATTCCAGTAGGGATTTTTTGCCCCCTAATTCTTAAGTACTCAGAGGACTCAAAGGAATTTTTAAAAGAAAGAACAATGTTGAGGAAAATATTCCTTGCATGATTTCAAAACTTATCATGGAGCTACAGTGTCAAGACAGAGTGGCCATGATGAATGTATAGAGATTAGCAAATAAAATGGAGTCCAGGAATAAATCCCCATATATGGTCAGTTGATTTTAGATAAAGGTGTCAATTCAGTGGGGGAAGTAGAGTCTTCGCAATAGTGTGGAACAACAGGGTTTTACTATGGAACAAAATTGGACCTCAACCCTACCACATACCATAATTAAAAATTAAATCAAAATGCATCACAGATCCAAATGTAAAAAGTAAAAGTACAAAACTTCCAAAAGAAAATATTGAAGAAAATCCTCACAAACTTGGGTGGTGGGAGGGAAAACAAAGACTTCTTAGGACACAGAAAGCGTAAGCTACGAAAAGACCTGAGACAACTTAGATCTCACCAAAATTTCAAACTTTTGCTCTTTGAAAGACACAGGGGCTGGGTATGTGGCTTAGTGGTAGAGCACTTGCCTAGTATGCATGAGGCCCTGGGTTCAATCCCTAGTGCACACACACACACACACACACACAAAATACAGTCCTATAAAACGGCATGCTATGGAATAGGAGAAAATATTCACAATACATGTATCTGACAAAGGCTTTGCATCCTAAATATATCTTCGTTTTGTTTTTTGCTTTGCTTCTTTTGTTGTGGTTGAGATGGGATCTTGCTGTTACCCACGCTGGCCCCCAGATTCCTAAGCTCAAGCAGTCCTCCCTTCTTGGCCTCCCTAGTAGCTGGGACCATAGGCACATGCCACCACACCCAGCTCTAAATACATGTTGTTTTTGTTTTGTTTTGTTTTGTTTTGTTTTCAGTCGTGGGGATTGAATGCAGGGGTGATCTGCATCCCCCCCCCCAAATCCTTTTTATTTTAAGACAAACTCTTGCTGAGGCTAGCCTTGAACTTGAGATCCTCCTGCCTCAGCCTCCCAAATCACTGGGATTCTAGGCCTGTACCACTGTGCCCAGCTCTAAATATATATTTTTTTTAAAAAACTCAAACTTATTGGCCTAAAATGCATATTTATGTATTTATTTAGGGTACTGGGGATTGAACTCAGGGGCACTCAACCACTGAGCCACATTCCCAGCCCTATTAGAGACAGGGTCTCACTGAGTCTCTTAGCACCTCCCTGTTGCTGAGGCTGGCTTTGCAATATGATTTAAAATGCATATTTAAATCACGCTTTCTGCAGGCCACTTTCTAGGCACAGCTCAGCTGAGTCTTCTGCCTCAGGGTCCCTCATGAAGCTGGCCACTGAGATGTCAGCCAGGCCCAGGCCTCATCTGAAGGCTCCACTGGGGAAGGATCCATTCCCAGGCTCCTGGATGTAGGTCCTTGCAGGCTGATGGCCCGAGGGCCTCAGTTCCTGCAACATGGGCCTCTCCACCGTGGCAGCATGGGCAGAAGCATCACTATGGACGTGACATTCTATCACCTTTGCTGTGTTCTCCTTTAGAGGCAAGTTGCTAAGTCCAGCTCATGCTCAGGAGGGGAAATTCTACAGGTACCTGAATGCCAGGAAGGGGGATTCACTGGGGGCCATCGCAGAGTCTGCCTGGACATTCAGCACCTCAGTAAGAACAGAAAACTTCAATCAAAAAATGGACAAACGTCTATAGCTCAGTTGGTAGAGTGCTTGCCTCACATGCACAAGGCCCTGGGTTCAATCCCCAGCACCACACACACACACACACCAAAAAAAAAAAAAAAGACAAAAGTCATTTCACAAAAGACCTATGAATGGCCAATATGCTCATAAGAAGGTATCATAAGGGTACAGTGATATTTCAGTACATGTACATAATATGTACTGGCCAAATCAGGGTAATTAACATCTCCATCTCCTTATCATTACTTTGTGTTTGGAGGCTTCAAGCACTTATCTTCTACTCAAATAATATAATACTTTATGAATATAATCACCCCACTGTGCTGTACTTCTGTCTAGCAAATTTTGGTACCCGTTATCCAACCTCCTGCCATCCCCTCTCCCCACCACCCCTCCCAGCCTCTGGAAATTACTCTTACACATTCCCATTGACTTTTTTAACCTCCACCTACGAGAGAGAACTTGTGGAATTTGTCTTTGTGAGTCTGAGTTATTTCACTTAATGTAATGTCCACCAGTTCCATCTGTTTTGCTGCAAATGATAGGATCTCATTCTTTTTTACAGCTGAATAATAGTGTGTTGTTATATATACCACATTTTCTTTTATCCATTCATTCCCCAAAATATAAATTCAATTTCCATATATTAATTAAAATTTTTAATGTTTAAGGAGTTGGAAATGTTAACTACCCTGATTTGATCATTATACATATGATAATGATAAATGATAAATACATACAATTAAAATAATAATAAAAATATATATCATTAGTGTTTAAGGAAATGCAAATCAAAACTACAATGAGAAAGCACTACACATCTACTGTAATGACTAAAATAACAACGAAAATGTTTAAAAGACCATACCAAGAGTTGATGAAGATATGAAGCAACTGGAACTCTCCTGTGTTGCAGGTGGAAATGTGAACTGGTACAGCCAGCCTGCAAAACTGGCCATTTCTTGTGGTGAACACACACTGACCAAATGACCAGGTCATCTATTCCTTGATAATTACCAAAGAGAAATGCAAGTGTGTCCATGCAAAGCATGACTGTGAATGTTCACAGCTTTATTCATGAGGGTCAAACAAACATCCATCCACAGGCAAATGCACAAAGCTTGGCCATCTGTACACTGGAATGCCGCTTAGCAATAACAGTGAGCGAACGAGTGACACACTCAACCATGTGAATGAATCTCAAAGCCATTATGCTAAGGAAATGATCCAGGTGCAAAAGATCATCTACTGTACGGTTCCATGTACATAAAATGCTAGAAAATATTTATAGTTGTTGAGAGCCACAGCCGAGTCGGAATGGCCCCTGGCATTTTGCCAGAAGGAATGGTTGAGAGGTGCCGCCAGAGCCATTAAGATGATGATAATTAAGTTAAGCTGTGTATAATTGCTGTGAGTGGATGATGCTGGATTGAAACAGGCTGTGTATTCAGTTGTATATTAGACCCCTGCTGTCCGGAGCCCGCTACTTTTGAGTTCTCCCGGAGTTCCCCCCCCCCCCTCCTTGAGTTCCGGTTGAGCTGTCGTGGGGATTCCTGGAGAGTTCCGGTTGGTTGGTGAAGTTCCGGGGGAGGGAGTTCCGGTCAGTGTTCCTGAGAGGGCCCCGTGGGTGGCGTTTGCATGAGTTCAAAAATAAGGTTTGTTCCTGCTTGAGTGGCTTGTGATTTGTGCCCAGCCAGACTGCGGCATATAGTGACATATTGACTAAATGTAGATCACAATTTCCTGGGACCTTGAGAGGAATAAAGGAGGAATCAGAAACAGGCTCAAGGAAATTTTGGGGGTGCTCCAGGTGTTTCATGTCTTGATTTTAGTGATGATTTCATGTTAATACTTCCATGAAATGAACGGGTTGACCACAGGTAAATTATACCACGATGAAAAAGAGACTAACAACTAAAAGCTGTTCTTAAAAATTGTACATTTTTAGGACTGGGGGTTGTGGCTCAGTGGTAGAGTGCTTGCCTAGCACGTATGAGGCACTGGGTTCGATTTTCAGTACCACATAAAATAAATAACTAAAACAAAATTATTGTGTCCATCTATAACTAAAGAAAATATATATTTTTTTTAATTTTTAAATGTGCATTTTTGAGGGATGCAGGTGCTATGTCTGCATTAGCTAGCTCTGTGTCCCCTGCCCCACTCTAAGTAGCTAGGTAACACTGTGGATTTTTTTTTTTTTAAAGAGAGAGAGAGAATTTTAATATTTATTTTTTAGTTTTCGGCGGACACAACATCTTTGTTTGTATGTGGTGCTGAGGATCGAACCCGGGCCGCACGCATGCCAGGCGAGCGCGCTACCGCTTGAGCCACATCCCCAGCTCAGGTAACACTGTGGATTCTAAGTAAAGATCAGAGAGGTCCTGGAGCACACACAACACAGTGGAGGCATCATTAGATCCCTCTCCTTTCAGCTTGAATATCCACTGTCTGTGGGACAGAACAGAGCAGAAGTTGCAGTAGTCAACTTTTTGTAACTTTTCACCAGTTTAAGGTCAGAGTTTCCCTAAATGAAGTAATTAAAAACAGACTATTATCAGTGGTCTGTCCTGGGAAAGGTTAATGAATGAGCCAGTTGTAGGGGGAGAGAATAGTGGAGAGAGAGATTCTTGTAAAATTAAATTGCTCTGTGCATTGCTTTATAATATAAACACGACACATTTCAAAGCTTTCGACTTGGATGCATTAAGAGTCAAAGGTTAATTGAACTTGATAAGCTATACTTAACTTTTTTATTTGCGAAGTAGTATGAGACCATAGTAAGAGTTGTCAGCCCCAAAGAATGTAAGTGTTTAGCTCCCAGAAAGTCAAGTCCAACACACAGTTAAAATTTTGATCAACAAAACACAAAGTCAAATTGGGATTTGCTGGTGAAAGATGAGGGACATACCCATTTCAGACCCTGAGTAGAGAGTTTCTCAGGACTGGGATTTGAAGAGCAGCAAGCTGATCTTGCTGAACCCAGGGGTGTGTGCGTTCCGGTGCCAAGTCTTCTATACCAGTTTCTGGTCATGCCAGAGCGTGTTCTCTCAACAGACATTTTATTAACCAACCACCCTGGTGCCTGGTACATAGCAGATATTCAATAAGTATTTCCACAATGGCTGTCTTCAAAAGCTTAACTGTGTCTACCTTTCTGGAAGTTAGCAGATAATCTAACAGAAAGTATCTATGTAAAAAAGGACTTTTCAGGTTAATCAGTTTTCTTCAGGCTTTTTTTTTTTTTTGGAGGGGGGGTGCTGGGGATTGAACCAGAGCCTTGTGCATGTGACGCAAGCACTCACCAGCTGAGCTGTGTCTCAGCCCCATCTTATTTTTTTTTAATAACATTCCTTTGAATCAGGTTTTCAGCTGACTAGAACTATAGAAATTGTTTGTCCCTCTCCCTGAAAATATTCTCTAAGATAAATGCTCTTTAAAGGAAATCGTAAGTAAGTGTTGGAGAAGAACTACTTTATTGCATCTGAGGTTGTTATTTGGGAAAGTACTGAAATGAATGGAACATTTTCCCCAAACATGTTGGTTAAACTCAATCAGAAGAATGAATAGTTGTGCTGTTGAATATGTCAGGCCTTCACTTTTTATCAAAATTTCTGTATCACTTTTTTTTTCTTCTTTTTTTTTTGTGGTGCTGGGAATCAAACCCAGGGCCTGTGTGTGCCGGGCAGGTGCTCTGCCACTGAGCCACGTTCCCAGCCCGCATCACTTTTTAAAACCGATTGCTTTCACTTAACAAAATCTAAAGTTGTTTGGTGGGGGTAGGAGCAGGTTCAGGTCTCAGCCAACAGCCAACCAGGATGTGAAGGGTGTCAGGACCCCAGTCCTCCCACACAGTCTGTAAAAGAAAAATGTTTGCTGCCATTATTTCTCAGCACAGTCACTTTTTTCTTTCAAAATGTCAATTCTGACACTCAAGGGAAAGTGACTCCAATCATTTCTAAATGGGAAAGGGGTCCAAGGGAAGCTTGGGTAAATTGGATAAAATAACTGCTAAAACCATTATGGCATTAAAAATCAGCTGTTTACCCGCCAAGCTCTGATCCATTTGCTAATGATGAACACTTCACTCAAATGCATGTGAAGGCCTACTGTGTGTCAGACTCAAGCCATTCAAAGAAGGTGGAAGAATCATTCTCCTTCTTCAAGGAGCTTATAGGATTTAGAGGAAACAGAAAAGTAATAAATCTCAACCTAGAGTGTTTAGTGCCGTATAGAAGTGTGTGGGTTAAGAGAAGCAATTGGCCAGACAAGTTGTGACAGGAGGTCAAGGAGGGAAGCGGAGGAGAGGGAAGGGGAGGGAGATAAAACAGAAAAGGCTTCCTGGTGAAGACCGACCTAAATCCTAAAAGGAATGGGTGGGACCCAGCCAAGGGATGGAGGTGGGGCAGTTAGATCCCAAACCTACCAGCAGCGAGGACGCAGTTATCAAGTGTAAGGTCCACAGCGGCAATCAGCAAGCAAAGGTGCTGAAATAAAGTGACCAGACCTCTGCTGGGAGCTGAGCAGTTCCCCAAAGCCCCTCAACGTTCCTGAGAGTTGCTGAATGAGTCTAGATGAGGGAGTTAGTGAGAGCAATGGACCGGGAAGGGGGAGCTGGAGGGACGAAGGCCACCGAGGGCTGGAAGCCCAGCTAGGTAGGAGCTGTAGTGGGTGGAGACTAAGAATGGACTAAGAATGGACTAGGATGACAAAATGAGAGGACTCGGGGGAGTTTTAGATGGCTGGAGTGGCACTGAGATGGGAGCTGCAGCATGGCAGTGCCCCTCAGCTGTCCCGAGAACACCATGGGAGAGAGCCCAGAATGCTCCTGAAGCTCCATCCAGGCACCAGGGCTTCCTGTCATACTTGACCTCAGGGAGGACGCCCTGGCAGTCAGTGCACAGTGGCACTCAAGAGAGGTGGCAGGCTTCGGTTCTGGGCACTAAATTATTCAGGAGCTACTATCCAGTCCTAAGGATGATTTATTTCTTACAGTAGCTATTTCAGATTTTTCTTTTTTTTTTTTTTTAAGGCAGAGCAGACTCACATCCGACCTCGGTGCATTAAGGAGTGCTTTTTGGGCAGGCATTTAATGATTAAGCTTTCAGGCTGAAGTTTTCACTTCCACTCATCATTCAAAACACTGTATTTTGCTGTACCCAGGCACAATTATGTAAGACAACCCTTAATAATTTAGTGTTTTTCACCAACTAAAATGCCGTATTTTAAAGGCTCTATCTTCTGCAGACATGCTTTCTGTGAAGTCCGACTCAGAGCATTTCACTTCCACGGATGGAACCCCAGACTGGCTGCAGAGGCCAGTGGCACACAGGTGGAAAGTTCCCTCCCCTAAGGTGACCCTGCTCCAGGCCCAGCTAGGGTGACCCTGTGCGTCTCTGTGTGGTAGGGCCATCCACTTGTCACTGGGGAAACTGGCCCAGATCTGGGGGAGGGAGGCTTTTGTCAGGTGTTGCTGTATCAACTGTGCGTGGCTCCAAGGATTGAGAGATGAGCTGCCATCATGAACACAAACCCCTCTCCGCCTGCGGGCACTGCCCAGCCCTTCCCATCCTCTGGTTTTCCCCCCGCCTGCCAGGAATAGCTAAAATTAAGTCTGGCACAAGCCGGTTAGGACTTTAAGAAAACATCACCATAAAAGGGCAACCGACGACCACCAACTTTAAATCATTTGTGCCAACAACTCCCGCTCTTGGGACCCTGAGAACATTTATGTACATGCCTAAAAAGCCTCGAAAGCCCTCAAGTTCCTGAAGTCAACAGAGTATGTCATAGAAAACTGTTCTATCCGTCTTTCCCTAGTGTTCTGTGACTTCCTGTCCAAGGAGGAAAATGTAAGATGCCTTGCTAAGTGAAGACCTGTGGAAATAAATTCAGCGCCACCAGCATCTGACCTGGAAACATTTGTATCAGGCAGCTCGCATACCCATTGTCAAGCAAAGCAGCATAAAACACCCAATCTATATTCTTCAGCTTCTAGCGTAGGTCTTCTTAGCTGAGGACCACTTTTGAAGGGAGCACACCCTCCTATTTACCGCCCATTTCTGCCTCTCTAAAAACAGCTCATCAGGATGACAGGTGAAGTCCAGAGTGCTCCTAATTGGTCAACTCCAGCTGGGGACTTAAAAAAAAAAAATTGTACTAAAATTACTGCAAGGAACAAAAATGTAAACTTTTAAATTAGGATGATTGACCACATAAACTTTTAAAAATCTTTTTATTCTGTGATAAAAGAGTATAATTGAGATAATTGTATACTTGCACACAACTGTGAAATATAATACAGAGGGATCCTGTGTGTCTTTACTGAGTTCCCCCCAATGGTAACACCTTGTAAAACAATTCAGTACAGGAAAAACAAGACTCCTCATATGTGGCTGGCAAAAATGTAAAATGGTGCTGCCACCTCAGAAAACAGTTTGGAAGTTACTTAAAATGTGAAACAGAGAGTTACCAATGCAATAAGACCCAACAATTCCACTCCTGGGGCTGTACCAAGAGTGATGAAATCACATCCACACAAACACTTAGTACAGGGATGTTCATAGTAGCATTATTCATGATAGCTAAAAAGTGGAAACCACCTGACCACTCATTAACTGATGAATGGATAAACAAAATGTGGCCTGTTCACACGGTGAAAGGTCATTCAGAAATCAAAGGAAGAGCTGATACACATTACAACGTGGATGAACCCTGAAACATTTTTGTATTATATGATTCTACATGTATGAAATGTCCATAATGGGGAAATTAAAGAGACAGAAAGTAGATTAGCACTTGCCTGCAGAGGGGAGTAGGGATGGAGCTGGTAATGAGAAGTGGCTGATACTGGGTGCCAGTTTTCTCTTTGGGATAATAAAAATTCTGTATATTTAGTTCAACTCAAAATATACTGAAAAGTACTGAACTGTATACTTCAAGTGTGAGTTGTTTTTCCGATAAATAGGTGTTTTAAAATCCAAATTTTCGTTTTTTCCATGTAGTTAAATTGGCTCATGGGGGAAAATATAGTATGATGTGACAAATAGCACATCGACATTGATACAGTCAGGCTGCAGAACAAGCTCATCACCACAAGGGTCCCTCATGTTGCCACTGTGTAGCCACAGGCATCTCTGTCCACCCCAGACCCCTGACCCTTGGCATCCACTGATTAGGGCTCCATTTCTATAATTTTGTCATTTCAGAGTGTAAAGTGGGAGACTTGACTCAGTGGTAGAGCACTTGCCTTGCTTGCACAAGGCCTTGGGATCATTTCCCATTTCTGCAAAGATAAACAACAAATGAAAACAAAACAACAACAAACAAACACAAACAGTATAATGTAAGTGGAATCTATGGTGTGTGCCCTTTGAGATTGGCTTTTTTGACTCAGCATAATTCCATGGAGCTCTATCCAAGTTTCTGTATGTATCAATAGTTCATTCTTTTAATTGCTGAGTAATATTCCATGGCATAGATGCAAGTCCATTTTTAACCACTTCCCCTTGAATGGCATCTGTTATGTCCAGCTGGGGCTATTACAAACGAAGCTGCTATGAACCAGTCATGTATAGCTTTTTGTGTAAACATAAGTTTTTATTTCCTGGGATAAATGCCATGTGTCATTTGGTAGTTGCATGTTTGGTTTTATAAGAAACTGGTTTTTGTTGTTGTTGTTGTTGTTTTAATAAGAAACTGTTTCCAGAGTGTCAGTTCTGTTTTTTATTCCACTAGCAATAGGGATTCTGTTTCTCTGCATCCTTACCAGCATTCAGGACCATTACCATTTTTGTTTTAGCCACTGTAATGGGTGTATAGTGATATCTCATGGTGGTTTTAATCTGCATTTCTCTGACAGCTAATGGTACTGAACATCTTATGTGCTTATTTACCACCTGTATATCTTTTTTGGTAAATGTCTCTTTATGTCTTTTTTAAATATATATTTATTTTCTAGGTGTAGTTGGACACAACACAATGCCTTTATTTTTATGTGGTGCTGAGGATCGAACCCGGGTCCCACCCATGCTAGGCGAGCGCTCTACCACTGAACCACAATCCCAGCCCCTCTCTTTGTCTTTTGCCCATGTCCTAACTGGATTGTCTTGTTTTTGTTTTTAATCGAGAGCTGAAGTTCTTGATTTTAGTGAGATTGAATTTATTAGGTTTTTTTCCCCTTTTATGGAAAGTGTGTTTTGGTGTCAAGTCAAAGTCTAATGCTTTGCCCTATTTTAGGCCCCAACAATTTTCTATATCTTCTTCCTAAAAGTTTCACAGTTTTATAACTTAAGTCCATGAGCCAGTTGGAGCTAATTTTGTAAAGGTATGAGGCCTACGCTGAGGTTTACTCTTTTGTCTTTTGATGTCTAGTTGCCCCCACACCATTACTTTTGCACCTTCACTAAAAGTTGCCTTGGAACATTTGCCCAGGTCCCTCCCCGTGGTCTCCGTTGATATTGTATCTATCCCTTTGCCAGCGTCACACAGTCTGGATTATTACAGCTGTACAGTAAGCTTTCATATTGGATAGAGTGACTCCTCCCACTTTGTTCTAATTTTTCAAGGTTCTTTTAGGTATTCTAGAACTTGTGCCCTTCCACATAAATTTTAGAATAAGCTTGTCTGTGTCTATCAAAAAACCTTCTTGGGATTTTGAAAGGAATTGAATTAAACCAAAAGATAACTGGCATATTTATGGTAGGTCTTCCAGTACTCCAATTCATGGTATTGGGATGACTCTCCATTGATTAGACCTTGCATTTCATGTCCACTTTATACTTTTAAGTATGCAGACCTTATACATGGAGTTCCTTAAATCCACATCTAATTATTAATTTTCTTTGCAGAGATTGCAAATAGTATTTTTGTATCAGCCTCCACAAGTTCAGTTAGTATACAGAAATGTAAATTATTTTCATGCCTTTGACCTAGTAGTATCCTATGACCTTGCTGAACTCACTAGTTCTGGGTTTTTGTTGTTGTTGTTTGTTTGTTTTTAAGATTTCTTGGGATTTTCTATGTAGATGACAATGTTATTTGCATGGTTTTCTTTCTTTCTTTCCAATCTGTATGCCTTTTATTTCCTTTTCTTGTGTTATTGCAGTGTAGAGCTTTCAGCACTAGGTTGAATAAGATTCGTGCCAGCAGACATCCTTGCCTTGCTCTGGAAAGCATTCAGTCTTTCGGTGAAACACGACATAAACTGTACATTCTTACCACACATCGTCTTACAAAATCAGTTCTATCGCCCCCGCCCCTCCTTTAAAAACATTGTTTTAAAGGGGAAGTTTAAGGTTAAGGATTGGCCCAACTGAGGTAACAAAACAAGAAAGGGCAAAGAGGTGTCAGTACTTCCTGCTTCGGGCTAGGCTTGCAAGAATGACAGGACAAGTTCCTTTCCAGAGGTTAGGGTTATTTGCGGTCCTAATCAAGTGCAGACGGGCCGACATCCTTAGCAGGGCCCTGGCGTTCTGCAGCGGGCTAAGGCCCCGGTCCACGGAGCAGACAGACGCGGGCTGTTAGGCAGAAGCTCAGGCCCCTCCGCGGCCTGTGCTGCTCCTCCAGGCGGCAGGCAGCTGCCAGCCCCGCCACCTGCCAACCTGAGCTGGCGATAGGAGAGGCTCAGATACCCAGACCCAGAAGTGGCCAGGGCCAGATTTAGATTGTGTGAACTTCTGGCAGCAGCTCCCCCAGACAGAAGAGAATGGGTGTGAAGGGAGGAAGCAAATTAAGAGTTCCTGGTCCAGGGGGCAAAAAAAAAAAAAAAAAACCCGACCGCAGCAAAGTGCATCTACAATCTGTGTAACCAGGGAACAGTTTCCTTTTAAGGGGGCCGGGGACAGGCAGTTACATCCAGAATTTCAAAGACGAAAAGGAAAGCCAGAAACGGCGCCGCGGCGAGCGGCCCCATCCCTTCCCGCGGTCCCGCCGCCAGGCCCGCGGGTCCCGCCGTCGCCCCGCCCCGGGCCGGCGGGTCCACACCTGCGCAGGTTTCACCTGCCCCGCGCGGGCCGCGGGGACGGGGGCGGGGGCGCGTGGGGCGGCGCGGGGCGGGGGGGCGGCGCGGCCCCTCCCGCGGAATGCGCAGGGCACGCCCGCTCGGCGCGGCTCGGCTCCCCTTCCCACGCGTCCTCCCGCGGGCCGTACCAACGGCGGGGGGGAGCGGCGCCGCGCGGGGCGGCCCACCTGCGCCTCGGGCGGGGGCCCGCGCCCGCCCCGCCCCGGCCCGCAGGCCCCGCCCCCGGCGCGGCGGAGCGAGGCCCGAGCGCTCGGCCGGCCGCGAGCCCGCCGGCCGGGGACGAGCGCCGCGGCCCATGCTGATCGCTGTCCTCCTCCTCCCCCTCAGGCGGCGCTGGCGGCGGCCCCGGGACCCGAGGAAGCCGGCATGCTGGAGAAGCTGGAGTTCGAGGAAGAAGGTGAGTGCGCGCCCGCCGCCGCCCCGCGGCCCCGGGCCTCGGCCCCGCGCCCGCCGCCGCCCCGGAGCGGCGGGTCGTGGGCGGCCGGGCGGCCCGCGCCGCGGGGGTCGCAGCCCGGCTCCGCGGGAGCGGCCGCCGGCGCCCTGGGGCGGCCCTTTTGTCCTCCGCGCGGCCGGGCGCGAGCAAGGTGTCATGCAGCCCGGCCGCCTGCACGTCCCCGGCGCGGGGCCCCGGCGTGGGGCGTGGGCCGGCCCGGGACCCGCCAGCGCCCTCCTCCCCGCAGGGCGTGTCCGGCTTCTGCTCGACGGGAAAGTTGAATGGGAGGACCCGGGCGCCGCGGGCTCGAGCTCGGGCGACCCTCGCTCTCCCTGTCATTCTGTCGCCGCTCCCCTCACCCGGCTTTTCTTCTTCCTGCCCTATTTTCTTCTTGTCTCTTCTTACAGGTAAATAACCTGGATCTTATTTTGAGACTGTTAACGTTTGACGGGATGAACTTGTTCGTTGGCAAAATTAATATTTAAAATGGGATCCGATGAGCCCAAAGTTGAAAAGGAACTTTACATAAGATGCTTGTCAATTCGAAGATTTTTAAAGGCCTTCACGCTACCTCGTGTATTTCTGTTATTTATTTAGTGACTTCTCTTTTTTCCAGGAGCATTGGTAGCATAAAGCCCCGGAAACAAAGAATGTGCCATGTGGATGCTGTCCCTTGTGCCAACTTTACTTTAATACCCCTGTTCATTTAGTCAGGCAATTACTTAAATAAGCATGCACGGCCAACTCGGGAGTACTAACCCGGTAGGATTAGGCCGGTGCCTGTTGTGGATTCACTGCAGCATCTCACAAACATGTTGGCCAGAAGATAATGCGTCCATAGTAATTTTCATTGAAAGTCCTCCTCCATGTTTATTAACAAATAATATGTCTCGGAATTTTACTGGACTTAATTTGTATTTCATTCTACTGAAAGATAAGCTAGTGTCAGTGCGATTGCATCTCACTTTTCTTCCCTGTTATTGTATTGCAGGGCACATTTTGGCCAGTGTCCACAGGGTGATATGGTGTGCTCTTCCATTAAGACTGTCAAAATCTTAGAGATTTTCTTTGTCTCTGATATTAGTAACAATGAGAGTCTATTGCATTTAAAGTGTTTGCAGATTAACATGGAGGCAGGAGGATCCTGGAGAGCAGTCTCTGTTAGAGAGGAATCTTAATATGTTTAAGAACCCAGGCCCTACTTAGAGTCTCACCTCCCCCTCTTATTTGACTATGTGACCTTGGACAAGTTACCTAACATCTCTATGCCTTAGTTTCCTCATTTATAAAATGGGGCTCTTGTCAGGGTGTTTTGAGGACTAAATGAGACCATCTGTATCATGGTATTTAGTACAGTGTAAACTCATAGTAAGCACTTTGTAGATATTATTTACTATTATTGATTAAGCGACATTAACCACTGTACCAACATCCTAAGACTTTTTAAGGCTATTATTAATGAATCTTCTCAAGACGGATTTGGTGTGTGTGGGGGGGGAGATCTCAAATTCCTTGAGATTTATTCATTGAATTATGTTTCCTGTCTCAAAATCTTCTTTGCATTGTTTCTGCTAGTATAATTAATGTAAAGTATTAAATCTAAGCATCTAAGAAGGGGAATGTCCCCTTTTCACCCATCTATTTTTATCTAAATTGTCGTCATTACTTTAAAGCATGCTGAATCCCACAAATAACTCTGTCAAACTTTTCTAGATTTTTAAGGAGGCAGAATATTAAACAATTACTTGGAAGCTGTCGGCCGAGCTGGAGGAGAGAATGGTGTTGGCGTGGTACTTCAGAACGCTGCTTTGTTTCTTTGAAACTTCAAATTTGCTTATTCATCCATATTTCAAAAAACTGAATATCAAGCACAGTCACACATTTGAGGGAAAGAGAAGTTCTAACAGTAAGACATTACCTCTTTTTTGTTGTTGAATAGTGCTGGGGATGGAACCCAGGGCCTCGTGTATACTAGGCATTCGCTCTACCACTGAGCTGTATCCGCAGCTTAAGACAAAGGATGTGTTAGCAGCCTGCACAGTAGGTAGCTGTTGAATAGCTCCTTGGTTCATCTGTGCACTTCCTTGTTATCTGGTTAATATCTTAATTTATGCATTGACTTCTGTAGGCATGACTTTGACTCGGATACATTTGTTATACATGGAAGCACATGACTACTAATAGTCTTGTTACCAAGTATTTTTCCACTTCCTAAAATGTTATAACTCATATTCTAGTTATTAGAAGCACTTTTGGAGGCACTAGTGAAGTTGGAAAGAAAGAAAAGGCTGGAGCATAGTGGGGCTGCCCACATAGTTTAAGCTATCTTTTGCCTGGGTTCTGACATGAGCCACCCCCATCCCCTGTCAGCTCTCTGACCATCACACTATTATGAGAAGGAGGGACATTTGTAGAGTATGGTTTTGATGCTCTCTCTTCTATTCAGTAAATCTTCACCACTTTGCATCTGTACATGGGTCAAGCACGGACTTTCTCAGTTTCTTTTCTATGAAGAATTGTCAAGAGATTTTCTTTTTAAAAAAATAAATCCCAGTTCTCCAGGTCTGGATGGGACCCGAGACTCTGCATTTCTGCCAAGTCCCAGATGATACCGCTGGGACTGGTTACAGATTTCTCTTTGAGGGCCAAGGCTCTAGGTCCAGTTTTCTGTGGTTCCGAAAAGGGCCTGAGAGTGAATATTTGAGCCTTGTGGGTGATGTGGTCTCCATCTCTGTCATAACTTCTTAGCTTGCCCTTGCAGCTAGAAGGCAGAAAGCAGGCCAAGGCTGAACACAGTGCGCAGGGCTGTGTTCCAAGTAGAACTTTATTTACCACAGAGGGCCAGATTTGGCCCTCAGGCATAGTGTGCCAGAGCCCTGCTCCATGTGCCCCTCGCTGTCTGGACCATAGGGTGTCACCCTTTCTGCATGTCAATCTTACCAGGGCTTCAAGGCTCAACCAAGATCATACCTTCTCTCGGAGGCCCCCCCCTTCCCAAATACCATCTACCCCTCCCTCTCGTCTGCCCTCCCAGTGCCTGCTGTTTGGGCTGGCATGCAGCAGGTGCTCAGCAGTATTTCTGGGGTCCCCTGATGGCCTTGTGGGACGTTGGAAGGATTAGATAATTTTGTATCTGAAAGGTGATGAAGACAATGTCTTGTCCATGGCAGTCGCATTATGGGTCTGCTTTTTTGAGTTTTTTAATTTATGATACTAGTCACATCTTGTCTGTGCTTCTCAATATTAACTGTAGTAAACTTATGTACTGGCCAGGACCAAACACAAAGCACTTTGCAAGCACTGGTCACAGCCCATGTGGGCTTTGGAAGTGGAGCATCATCCAGACATTTGATTCCTGATTCATAAGCCTACTCCAGCTCTCTTCTCAAATTCCACAGCCTTCTCTGGACTCTTGTGTCTGCTCCTGGCTTCCCTCCTGACATCTGGCTGTCGGAGGAGCTGTGGTCCTTTCAGGTGTATGGTAGCTGGCTGCCCTGGTTTTAATAGCTCCATAGCCAAGGGTTTCTTGCCCACTGGCCTTCACCTCCCTCATCATCTGCCACTGACTTCCCCCCATCCTCTCATTCTATCCTCACCATTCGTATCCTGCAGAGCATTGTACAAAGTAGAATCTTCTCAGGCCTCATCACCACACTCACTTGCTGCATAGCAAGGTTGGCCAACTTGTCCACAATGTTCACAAATAGGAAGAATAGGAGCCACTTTGTGCAGGAGGCAAAGTAGTATTTTCCAGTCAGGAATCTTGGAGTTTAGGCCCAGCTGTGTAGTAAAGTGATCCTATTTCCTTGGACAACCCATAAAGTCTCTTGAGGATTTGTTTTATTATTATTGTTATCATGAGTTTTCTCCTCAAAACAAGGGGCTGGCACTTTGTAATCTCTTTCTTCTAACTTGAAAATAGGTCCCTAGAACAAACAGCAGCCATCTATATAAAGGAACAAACAACAACAACAAAAAAATGGTTCATTCCTAACTCATTCATCCCCACCTGGGAGGATGGTAGCCTGGAGTAAGCAAAGGGTATTTCTTAGTGGAAACAAGACACCTTAGACACATCAGGGGTCTCCAGTGCTGGAGCAGACACAGTGTGGGTGTGGAATTAAAATTTCATGGAGTAGGACAGGTGAAGGGGAAATGTATGAAGCGCTCAGGGAGCATAATGAAGAAAAGATTGAGAAACGGCTTTGCCTTGTTCCAGGGAGAAGAGCAGCTTTTCTGGGGGAGGCATAGGGGCAGGATACAGAATGATCCCTGTCACAGCTTTCCAGAGTGCTCCTCCCTGAGGCCCAACTGAGTCAGCCTGCAAGTTCACCAACTCTGGTGTGGGGGGTACTGACCCCTGGTGGTAAGGATATCAAAGTGACAGGTAGCATTGGAAGGCTACCCTTCCATTCCCCTCTGAGTTTGTAGGCTGGTCTCCAGCAAGACATAGGTTGACTCTTGACTTTTAGTAATTATAATTTTATGAAAAAATCTAGTTAATTTTTTTTCCTGTCTAGCTGGCCCATATGTAACATGTTGACTTATTTCATAGAATTTTAGGTACACATTTTAGCATCTCCAGAGTTGGGACCTGGCTTAACATTCAGTGGTGTGTTGGCCCCAGTGAGACTCTGCTGTGGTTTGGATGTAGTTTGTCTCCTGCCGCAGTCTGGCTGGGCACAAATCACGAGCCACTGAAGCAGGAACAAACTTTATTTTTAAAACGCAGAAAAACACTTCACACAGCTCCCGGGGAAATCCTCCCAAACGCGCCACGAGGCTTGTCCAGCAACCCCCAGCCGGAACTATATCTCCCGGAAATCCCTCCTCCTGCACTTCCCCAACCAATGGGAACTCTCGGGGAATCCCCGGAAATCCCCACGAGAACTCCAAAATAGTGCGAGAACTCAAAAGTTGCGGCAGAGGCGGACAGGCAGAGGCGCCTGTCAATCAATACTGTTGGCAAAATGCCAGGGGCCATACAGACTCAGCCGTGGCTCTCAGCATCTCCCCCTTTTTGTTTAATTAAACAACAAGCAATGTGGCTTAGGGACCGTGCCTGTTAGGCAGTCCAATTCAACATATGGTCCTTACCCGTCATCGGATGAACTGACCTCTAGGCGTCAGCCTCCTGTCTTAGGTTGGTACCACTGCAATTGGATCATACCCGTCACTGACTACCGGTCCAGCATACAGCCATACTTGTGGATAGGTCTATGCACCAGTGGGGGGGTGAGGTTCTTTGCCTCACCTCTGTTGGCCCCCAAATTTGGCCTTGGTGCCAGTGGGGGAGTGAGGTTAATGTGGCTTAAGGACCGTGCCTGGTAGGTTGTCCAATTCAACATATGGTTCTTACCCGTCATCGGAAAACTGACCTTTAGGCGTCAGCCTCCTGTCTTAGGTTGATACCACTGCAATTGGATCATACCCGTCACTGACTACCGGTCCAGTATAAGCCATTGGCCCCCAAATTTTAGACCATTACTAGCAGAAGGGAGGAGGATGCAAAATGCCATGACACTAAGCCAATTGAGGGCTCCTTTGAAAAATTGTACCACCGGTGACACCATCAACAAAAATACTCCAGCACTACCACAATTCACTGTACCAACAGATAGTTCACAATGCATGCAAGTGATACATAGTCCAGGCAAGGTCTGCAAGCAATTCAAAGCAGAGGAATCTGTCAATATGTCCATTTCCTCCCAAAGTAAATCGACTCCTTGATTGAGCATTACTTGTGGAGTTATTATTCATTGATGCATCAGTTTTTACAGTTTGTTGTGATAACTATCGAAGAAGCTGTAGTTTGGTTTTATCTTTGTCTTCACCGGCACTGGGATGAAGATAGGAGTTCTGGCAATGATGCTAAGAAAAAAATTATGTAACATTCCAACAGGCACTAAGAAAACAATTTTTTGAACAATTTACATTATCCTGAACAGAATTATTAAATATAATGAGAAGGAAAGGTGAAAGTAAACAAACAGATCTGTTAACCTCCTATTTGTTCACATATTAAAACAATTTTCAACAGCTGTATACCCAATCTAAATTAAACCATTAAAATCACGTGAATAAAAAAATTCGGATCCATTTATTCATGAGCGCTCCTCATATATGATATATGGACATACGCACATACAGACATACAACACAAAACAGAAGTGTGCACACATAACATACAACACTTAAGACAATAGTAAAGGCCTTGAAGCTTTACCTAGGTGAAATCTCCATTGCAATGCTTAAAAACTCCACAGTCAAAAAATAAAACTGATCAGAAAAACATTAACCTAGGTCTGTATGAGCTCAAAAATAAAATAGAACTTTATGATGTGGGAAAAGGCAAATAATAAAATAAATATTGAAAAAAGCATCCTGGTTAATCACTGTCGCAGATGTAAGAATAGCCAAACTGGAGTTCTGGATATCAGCTGTTATGGATTTGAGTCAAATCATCTTCCTTTTGGCCTGTAGAAATTGTTTTAGTTAATCTCTCTGGAATCCAAATCGGCTGCTGTTCTCCCTGTGGAAAAACACAAACAGAACCCCGACTCCAGACAATCACTGGGTCAGGACCTTTCCATTGTCCTGTTAGAATATCCTTCCAAAGTACCTTAGGCTTATGTACATTTTTTGGACACATATGCCTTTCCGCAGCACTAAGCCCTGAGGAATCCAAATTTAAAAAGTTTAGAGTAAAAAGGGTTATTTTAAGTTTATCTTTTGGTGACATATACCCCTTTCCAATTCCCTCTTTTTGCTTTAGTAAGTACATTTTAATAGTTTGATGAGCTCTTTCAACTATGCCTTGTCCTTGTGGATTGTATGGAATTCCTGTTATATGAGTAATGCCAAATGATGAGCAAAATTGTTTAAAAGAGGTAGAAGTATAACCAGGACCATTATCTGTTTTTAACTGTTTTGGAACGCCCACAGTGGCAAAATTTTGTAAGCAATGAGCTATAACATCTTTAGTTTTTTCTCCGGAATGAAGGGAGCCCATCAAAAATCCGGAAGAAGTATCAACTGTAACATGCAAATATTTTAATTTTCCAAATTGTGGCAAGTGTGTGACGTCCATCTGCCAAATATGGTTAGGTATCAGTCCTCTAGGATTGACTCCAAGATTAACTTGTGGTAAAAAGGTCACACAATTTTGACATTGTTTTATTATTTGTCTAGCTTGTTCCTTAGTTATTTTAAAACGCTTTTGTAAAGTATTAGCATTGACATGGAACCTTTTATGAAAATGTGTAGCTTCTTCTAGTGTAGAGAAAATATGTATGTCATGTGTAGTTTTATCTGCTAAATCGTTGCCCAAACTAAGGGCTCCAGGCAATCCTGTATGTGCTCTGATATGTCCTATAAAGAATGGATCTTTTCTGTCCCAGATTAGACTTTGTATAGCAGAAAACAAAGAGAAAACAGTAGAGGAAGGGGAAATCCTGCCAGCATCTTCAAGGGATACTATAGCATTAACTACATACTGACTATCAGAGAATAAATTAAATACAGAATCTTTAAACATCACAAAAGCTTGTAAAACTGCATTAAGCTCTACCTTTTGAGCTGATTGTTTGGGTACTAAAAATGTAAAAGTTTGATCAGGGGTAACTACTGCTGCTGTACCATTATTTGACCCATCAGTGAATACATTTGGAGCATTCATGATAGGGGTTTTTCTTGTCATTTTTGGAAAAACTACAGGATGCGAAGACCAAAAAGACAACAAAGGATTAGATGGTAAGTGATTATCAAATGAAACATTAGATTTACACATGATTATTGCCCAAGTATTTAACTCATTAGCTAACTCATCAATTTGATCCATAGTATATGGAGTAATAATTTTATTGGGAGAAATTCCAAACACTCCCTTTGCTGCTTTTATTCCTTTGAGTATTAATTGTCCTACAGCCTCAGGATACCTAGTAAGAATAGTGTTAGGAGAATAAGATAAATGTATCCACAATAATGGACCTTCTTGCCAAAATACTCCTGTAGGAATATTTTTTGTTGGTATTACAATAAATAATAAAGGCAAAGTTATATCAATTCTATCCAAATGCATATTTTCCATATATGTTTCAATGATTTTTAATGCCTTTCTTGCTTCAGGCGTTAACATGCGGGGTGAATTTGGATCTGATGGACCTTTTAGGATATCAAATAAAGGTCCCAACTCTCCTGTTGGTATGCCTAGATAAGGCCTTATCCAATTTATGTCTCCTAATAACTTTTGAAAGTCGTTAAGTGATTTGAGTTGATCTACTCGTATTTGAATTTTTGGTGGACGGACCATGGTTGAGGATAATAGAACTCCTAAATAATTAATTGGAAAATTTAATTGTACTTTATCTATTGCTATCTCTAGATTATAATCTTTTAATAAATTTGTAAGTGTGGCATAACATTCTAGCAATGTGTTTTTATCTTTGTGTGCTAACAATACATCATCCATATAGTGAAATATTTGTAGTTTAGGATTTTGATTTCTAAGTGGCTGGATTGCTTTGTTAACATAAATTTGACACATAGTTGGGCTGTTAGCCATCCCTTGAGGGAGTACTTTCCATTCATATCTCTGATCAGGACCTTCATGATTCAGTGCAGGGATAGTAAATGCAAAATGTGGACTATCCTCAGGATGAATTGGAATTGAAAAAAAACAATCTTTAATATCTATAGCTAAAACGTACCAGGTTTTTGGCAAAGCAGACAATTGAGGAATCCCCGATTGAGCAGGTCCCATAATAACCATCTCATTATTAATGGCTCTTAAATCTTGCAATAATCTCCATTTACCAGATTTCTTTTTAATGACAAAAATGGGAGTATTGTAAGGAGATACGGAAGGTTGTATATGTCCCTCCGCTAATTGTTGCTTGACCAGGTCATGGGCTGCTTGTATCTTTTCTTTAGTCAGGGGCCACTGAGGAACCCATACTGGTCTATCTGATTTCCAAGTAATTTTTATTGCCTCAGTGACCCCTTCTGAAAACCCAGTCCATGTCTATTTATTCCCTGATCTATTTGAATGGGTGCTGCTATGCCTTGTTCTCCTAATCTTTTTTCTTTCCTGAAACCTTGTCTAGCCCTAATAGTGGGCGCATTTGGATTGATGTTATTTGTTAATGTCAAACCTAATTGATCTAGGACATCTCGTCCCCATAAATTTATAGGAAGATGATCCAATACATATGGCTGTATAGTTCCTTCGCATCCTTCAGGATCCTTCCAATCTAATACCATTGCACTTCTATGGGGATTAGTTGCCACTCCTAGGCCTCGAAGCGTTTGAGTGGCTTGTTGTAGCGGCCAATGTTGTGGCCATTCTTGACGAGATATGATGCTAAGGTCTGCACCTGTATCCAGCAGCCCATTAAATACATGTCCTTGAATATTTAGTTTGAGCATGGGGCGAGAATCTAAATTTAAAGACAGCATAGCCCAATCTACACCTGTGGAGCCTAATCCCCTGGAACCTCTTTCTATAGTACTACTGGAAAATTTATCATGTAGGCTGGGTATTATTAATAACTGTGCTATTCTATCTCCTGGTGAAATTACTGATATACCCTTTGGAGAACTAGCTATAATTTTTATTTCACCTTCATAATCGGGATCAATTACCCCGGGACTTATCATAAGTCCTTTTAGCGTAGAAGAACTGCGTCCTAACAATAAGCCTACTGTTCCTTGGGGAAGAGGTCCTTTTACTCCTGTGGGAATGATTTGAACTCCCATCTCTGGAGTTAGTACTGCTCTGGCGGAGGCGCAGATGTCCAACCCTGCGCTCCCTCTGGTTCGTCTGATGAGAGATCTGATGGATAATGTGTCCTGGGCACTACCCTGATGGTGTTGCTGGGTTCCTCCATGGTGTTTCTGGGTTCCTCCAGTGCCCCGTACATTTGTGGTCGTGGGCCCCGGAGCATTGGGCCCCCCTGTCCGTTTTTTGGCAATGGAGCTCGATGCCTTTCTCCACGATATCGTGGGTAAACACTTGGTCCTTGTCTGTTTTTTGATAACGGAATACCCTCTATGGTGGTTTGAGAACGGCATTCATTAGCCCAATGTTTCCCTCTACGGCATCGTGGGCAAATACCCGGTATTCTATTCGTTTGATATCTAGCTTTGTTAAACCCTCCTCCTATGGGGCAACTCCTTTTAAAATGTCTTGTTTGATCACAATTATAGCATGTTTTTGGCCTGGCATCTAAAGCCTGTTGTACTGCTGCCAGGACTTGCCCTTGTTCATTAACGTCTCTACATAATTTAATATATGTGTTTAAATCTTCATGTCTCCATGGTCTAATGACCTCTCTGCAACAACGATTTGCTTGGTCATAAGCCAGTTGTTTTATAAATGGCATTGCCTGTTCTGTATCCCCAAAAATTCTGGAAGCTGCTTGAATAAGCCTATCTACAAATTCAGCGTAAGGTTCATTAGTTCCTTGTATTACCTTAGATAATTGACCTTGTAAACCTCCATGCCCCTGTAAAGTTTTCCATGCCCTAACCGCATCTACAGCAATTTGTGCGTATACACCAGGATCATATTCAATTTGTTGCCGTTGACCCTCATAAGGTCCTTTTCCTAACAACATATCTAGATTTCTTTGAGGGTAACCGGCTGCTGCATTTCGCCTAGCTGTCTCCCTGCAAAATTCCTCATTGGCAACCTTCCATAACAAATATTGTCCTCCATTTAGCACAGATTTACACATACTAGCCCAATCTGCTGGCGTCATGTCCAAGTTGGTAATGGATTCGACCATGCTTACAGTGAAGGGTGCTTGAGGACCATAGGTTGTTACAGCCTCCTTTAACTGCTTCACTGTTTTGAAATCTAAAGCACGGTGAATTCGCTGCCCTCCTGCCTGCTCAAGTACAGGGCATGCTAATCTTTGAGGTCCTGTCTCAGGATCCCATCTATCAACTACGGGGTTTGAGGGCCACTCAGCTATCTCCATAGGGGGTGCTGTTGGTTGAATTACGCCCTCTGGTGATAGAACGGTGTTAGTAGCAGCCTCCTGTTGTAGCTTTTTCCCTAATACCTGTTTCTCCTCTAAGCTTTCTTCCTTTAAATTTTCTTCCTCTGTCTGACTAGCTTGAGAGACCTTCTCTTTTGCTTGATCTAAAATGTCTTTCTCCATGGTCTGAACCTCTAACAATTTACTTAACACTCTTTCAGTTTGTTTTTTACTAATTTCTAATCTGTTATAAAGATAATGCAACCCAATAAGATAACACAAAACAAAACCGAAACAGAATGAAACAAAAACGGAACAAAAAATCGTTGTATCAATTTTCCTATTTTCTTGATATGTGCATTTGTGGTCTATTTCTATCTCTTCCTCAGGGGCGAACAACTTCAAACCTTGAGCCAACCATTTTTCCCAATCTGCCTGATAAAATTCTAGGGATAGGCAGCTTGAAACAAACACAAAACAAATCAAAACAAGAACACATTGTTTTTTAAAATGGTCACCCATTCTCTCGCCTTCCCTTAGGGGCAATCAATTTCACTTACCCCGAAGCTTCAGACGTTCCCCGTACGGGCCACCAAATGCCGCAGTCTGGCTGGGCACAAATCACGAGCCACTGAAGCAGGAACAAACTTTATTTTTAAAACGCAGAAAAACACTTCACACAGCTCCCGGGGAAATCCTCCCAAACGCGCCACGAGGCTTGTCCAGCAACCCCCAGCCGGAACTATATCTCCCGGAAATCCCTCCTCCTGCACTTCCCCAACCAATGGGAACTCTCGGGGAATCCCCGGAAATCCCCACGAGAACTCCAAAATAGTGCGAGAACTCAAAAGTTGCGGCAGAGGCGGACAGGCAGAGGCGCCTGTCAATCAATACTGTTGGCAAAATGCCAGGGGCCATACAGACTCAGCCGTGGCTCTCAGCAGTCTCCCAAAGGTGTATGGGCTGGAAGCTTAGGTCCCCAGTGTGGCAGTACTGAGAGGCGGTGGATCTCTAGGAGGTGGGCTAGTGAAGGGTGATTAGGCCATGGGCCCACCCTGGGAAGGAATCATGCGGGTCTAACGGGTCTGGGTCAGTTCTCTCCAGAGCCAGTGGCTATAAAGCAGTGCGCCTGGCCCTTCCCCACTCTTACTTCTTTCTTGCCATAAGTCCCCACTCACACCAGCTACTTTGTGATTCCCTCTACCATTTTGTGACCCAGCCAGGAGACCCTTGCCAGACACAGAAGCCATGCTGTTTGGATTCTCCAGCCACCAGTGTCAGGGATTCTCATAGCAGCACAGAGTGGACTAAGATAGACTGACAGGAGGAGGCTTTATTGCCTGAAAGGGGCCCTGACTGATTTAAACAGAAAGGAGGATGCACAGGAAGGCTTGAGGCTCTCTGAAAGTAGAGTTGTCACCAGGCTTCCTGGGTGCCTGGAACCGACTGGGAGGTCATCAGAAACCAGGCAGTACCTCCAGTCATCTCTCTAGTGCTGCATGACCCTCCCCCTAAGCACTTTCCTGACTTCCTGATAGGCACATTGGAAATCTGCCTCTTGACCCTGTCACCACCCAGCTCTAACCACACCAGCCCACGGACCAGAATCCCAGGCCTGAGAGGTGATTGCTGCAATTTTTAGTTTTACCTGTGAACTTTAAGAGGGAAAGCTGGTGATTCCATGGAGCATTTGGAGTTTACTGGACAACTGGGGAAATTTTCATATCCCTTTTTTCTGATCGTAGTAGTGGCTGCCATATGCTGTGACCTTGTTCCAAGCCCTGTGCTTATGGCATCCCCAGGTCAACCCCAAGAGGTAAATATCTTTTATTATCCCCAACTTAGAGAGGAAGAAATTAAGAAGGTAAGAGGTGACATGTCTTACCCCAGGTGGCTGCTGGGAAGGTGGGCAGCCAGGTTTCAGCTGCTCAGCCTGAACCAGGGTGCATGACGCACAGAGCGATCCTTCAAGGTCCAGGAAGGGGCCGCAGGCAGCCTCCAGGGCTGGGAGAACTCAGGGTGACTCCCAGGGACCCCAAAAGACACCCTCAGAGACCCTCTTCCGTGTTTCACTACCAATTGTTCTTCAGCTCGTTGCTGCTACTCCACCAACCCTTCAGCGTTCCTGCAGCTTCCCCTTCCCAAAATCCAGGGGGGCATCTGTCAGCCCGCATCTTCCTCTGAGCTCTGGGTCAGCAGAGATGCCCTCAGCTCTCTCCTCCAGGCACAGCCTTAACTTCTGTGCCTGCGCTCCTCGTGCCTCCCTGCGTCTGGCTGTTATTTCCTCCGTGGCTCGTGCTTTTCCTTTCTCTTTCAGTAACACCATGTGGTGTCATTGACATTCACTCGGTTACCTTCCTTCTCGGGCATTCGATTCTGGCCTCCCCGTGCCTCTGTCCTAGGCCTGCTTCCCTCTTGTTTCTGTCCTCACCCTGGACAGTTGTGTTCCCTCCCGTGGCTCTGACTGCCATGATGCTTGCTGCCTGTGTCTTCATTGGGTGGATTTTGCTTCCATGATGCCTTAAGTAACAGAGGATGCCCTTGCAGACGTGCAGCCAGACCTCTGTCTAGCTGTGCAGGGCCTCGCTGTCGACTGTTTCATCACCTCTCTGATCTAGTCCCCCTTCCCTCCCCTCCTCTTCTTTTTTTTCTTCCTTTCTTCCTTCTTTCACCAGCCTGATTCAGTGAGTGGTACCACCTGCACCCAGTTGTTTTGGGGTTTCGTTTTTCCAGTACTGGGGGTTGAATCCAGGGTCTCCTACAAGCTAGGCCTGTGCTCTGCCCCTGAGCTGCACCCAGCCCCATCCAGCTTTTGAACATGAATGTGTTGCTCTGGCTCTCCCCCACCCACATCCTCTAAGTACCTGCCTCCTTTGCTCTCAGCCTAGTGTCCTCATCTTTCTAGAACTCTCCAACCCTGCCTCCTTATTAGTTTCCCAAGCTGCATTTAGGTGTTCTTTTAAAAAACAGTATGAGACTTGTCACTTTCCTGTCTCCAGGCCTAGGGAGAGTCCAGATTTCAGGCTGGAGTTCAGGGTTCTAGCGTGCCCTGTTTGTTCCTTCTTGTGCTTCTTCTCTCCCTGCTCCCAGACTCTTCTCTTGCTTCCCTCCCACACTCCTGAAGTTTCTTAATGGCCTCCAACTGCCGATTGTCTGGTCCCTCTAGGCCTCTGGACTTTGCATGGGCTATTCCCTCTCCTGGATTGTTCTTCCCTCTCTTGGGTTATGTCACTTCTTCAAGGAAGCCCCGCCAGCCCCAGTGGTACTTCCCATGGTATCTCAGGATCCCCCTCACCAGCAATTGCAGCATGCTGTTAAGGAGAAAGCGGTTGGTTTGTATGTCTTTGCCCTTACATCACAAGCTCTGTGAGGATGGATGTGGGCTGCTCAGTGTGGCAGGTCCTAAAGATGCCATGCTGATAGGACTTGGCTTTCTGTAGGTATCTACCACACCGGGCACTCTGTGTCCTGGGGCTTTAACTTCATGCCAGCACACAGGCTTTGCGTACTTGGGTGGGTCGTGTTGTTTCTTTTAAAGAAACAAGGCGCTGTGGAAGTCAGAGGGCTCTCCTGGCCACACAGATGGTGGCTGACCAAGGGCAGTGACAGAGTAGAGAAATGGGGGCAGTGAGCTCCCCAGGTGTCCCCAAGAGGTGCCAAGGCGTCTCCACCAGCTGTGAAGTCAGAAGGTGCCACGGGCAGTAACAGGACACTCAGGCCGCTCATGCAGGGGAACATGCTCCAGACCTTTCTTCGGGCAGTGACCCTGTGATGATTCGAGGGAAAGTCTGACTGAGCCCTGATGTAAAAGGAGGGAGCTGACCTGGGGGACTTCCGGCCGTGTCGTGTTAGTTTAACCCATTTAGCGAGCTGCTGCCTGTGGCCCCCTGTGGGTGCTTTCCACAGGCTGGCTCCAGGTGACTTCTCGGGGTTCCTGCACATCGTGCCAGCAGATTCATTTCATTTCAGGTCACACTTGGCCATTTGTGAATATCAAAAGTAAGTTGCTAACAAGGAATTATTTGATAGGTCATATGCTAAGTTTTCTTTGAAATGGAAGGTTTGATGGCCCCCCTGTGTGCCCAAAAAGCACAGCACCCCTTCTTACTTGTCACTTGGGCCCCGTGTTTGTGCTTCCCCCACTTTGAGGCCTAACTTGCCCCCTCTTAAATGCATATGGAACTGGTGCCATAGGAATTAGGAGTGCGGGTCGACCCAGGTTGGAGTCCCATTTCTTCTCCGCAATAGCTCCGGGACCTTAGGCAGTTATTTCAAGGTTTAGTCTCTTCATGTGTAACTTGGAAATAACAGTAATATGTGGCTTCTAGGACTCTGTGTGCACTCCATAATATGAACACAACATTCACCTAAGTGCCTGATACGTGGTCCATCCCCCACAAGCAGGAACTGTGGGTACAGCCTGAGGAAGGGCAGCAGAGGCATCCAGCAAACAAGGTGTCCTCCTGGATGGCTCTTCATCTCTGCTGTCACCCTCCCCCTTTCCCAGGTGGAACGGCATTTGTGATTGGTCTTTGGAGTCCCGCTCTCCTCAGGAAGGATGCGTTAGCCATGTTACTAATGTAAAGTCGGGAAATACAAGTTTGGTCTGGCCTCAAGTTTCCTGATTTACAACTCTTGAAATCCTTGGACTCTTCAAAGTGATGAGGGCCTTTTCAGTTGCTAATGATTGACTGCTGGCTGCCCCCCACCCATAACCCCCCTCGTGGCCCCAGGATAGGAGCTGGTCACTGGAAAGACCCAGGCAGGCCTGGAGGGTAGGACTTTTGACTGAACGCATGGAGGAGGTCTTGGGGGTGTGGAGAGGCCAAGGAAGCCCCATGGCCTTCTCACTCCTGTGCCTTCACCTGTGCCCTGTGTAATAAACCTCTTAAATGCTTCCCCAAGCCTCTTGAACAAATTCACATAACCCAAGGAGGGGTCATGGGAACCCCAATTTATAGCTGGTCAGAGGCCTGGACTGTGACAGGCCTGTGAAGGGGAGTAGCCTTGAGGATGGAGCCCTCCAGCTGTGGGATCGGATACTGCAGGGGAGAGGTGAACTGAATTAGAGGACCCCCAGTTGTGTCCGCGCAGATGGAAGAGCCACAAGGGCTTGGTGCAGGGCAACTCCCTCCTGTTTCGTCATGGTGTTCATGTTGACTGGGGCGAGAGCAGGGTAGTAGGCAGGCAGTTTGTTTTTCTCTCTCCAGGAGTAATTTGCTCAAGGTCACGAGGAAGGTGATTACAGTTCTGGTATAGGTTTGGGCTAGAGGTACCACTGCTCCTCTCCCACCCCGTCTCCCACCTGAACTGGGAATCCTTACTGGTCCCCACTGGCTGTGCACTGAGGAGAGACCCTGAGACCTACAAGCCCACAGAGGCTTCTGCTCTGGGTGCCCTATTGTAATGACCCTGCAGCTGGTTTCTCCGCATTTTGTTTCAAGATGGTAATTCTAGACAGTGTGCATGCCTCTTATAGGAACAGTGACACACCACCTTAGAGACAGCAGAGGACCCACGTCAGGAAAATTGCAGCTAACCCCCAGAGACGTGTGCACTTTCATGGGCGTGTTTGAGCTCTGGCCAACTGTCATGTTTGAGTTGGAGTTAGAGTAGCCTTTCGTCATAAAGTCAAACTGCAGCAGAACACTTGTGGGGACTTGGGCAGGGGACCTGCCTTGAATTCACCTGAATTGACCAAGTCCATCTGCCACCCTCAGATGGTGTGCCAAATACATTCTTCTCTCTTCTCCTAAAACCTACTGAAATGACAGAAATCAAACATAAAAGTAGGGCTGGGGCTGGGGCTCAGTGGCAGAGCACTTGTCTCACATGTGTGAGGCACTGAGTTCGATCCTTAGCACCACATAAAAATAAACAAAGGCATGCTGTTCATCTACAACTACAAAAATTTTTTTTAAAACAACAAAAAAACCATAAAAGTAGTCTTGTCAGTAATAACAAAGCTTAGTTCCTGGAGAAGACAATAATATGATAAACCTTTGTCAAGTCTATTTCTATTCAAGAAAAAAATGAGTGAAAATCAAAGCATCAGAAATAAAAAGCTTCTTAACTATCAATGGAGATCTTTTTAAAAATATTACAAGGGGGCTGGGGTTGTGGCTCAGTGGTAGAGTGCTTGCCTAGCACATGTGAGGCACTGGGTTTGATCCTCAGCATCACATACAAATAAATACCATAAAAATATTGTGTACATCTATAACTAAAAAAAATTACAAAAAAGAAAAACAATATAGAAAATAACTTTTAAAACTCAATCATTTCTTGAAATTTTACTGGTGTGCATTTTCCTATTTATTATTTCTTTCACAAATGACCATAGAAGAAATGAAAAAGTAATTAATTGACTCATGCCCTTTAAATAAGATAACTACATAGATGTAAATGGTATATCCATAAACTCTCTCTTTAAAAAAAAAATGACAAGGATTCATGCTTCCTCTTTCCCTGACAAAGAGACATTATACTCTTCTTATTTGCCGGTGAACTCCATGAAACCTTCAAAACTAACTAATCCCTTGATTGTTTAAATTATTTTAGAACCTGAAAGGACAGGCATTCTACGAGACTAGGTTGGTCCTAAGTCAAAATTAGAGGGAGACAACACACAAAGAAGAAAACAGGCCATGGATCCTACATTGGAGTGTGGGTAAAATTCCCAAGTGGCTTTAACAAATTGAGCCCAGCGCTGCATGGAAGGCCTAACGCGTGTGGCCAGGCAAAGCTTATTCTGCAGGCACAGAAGCCCTTCCCTACACTAAGACTGCACAGAGGGGTCATGACAGTGAGGAGAGTCATCCCAGAAGGTCCTGAGGGAGCACTGGGGAGATTCCACACGCCCTCGTTTTTAAATCTCCCCAATAGGCCAGGGAGAGAGGGAAGCATCTAAGCTGCTGATGGTGGCAGCTGGGTGGCCCTGTATCCTGGCTGCCAGGTACCTCCTGTTCTGCTCCACAACTGTAGGGGACTTGATACCTGGGAACCAACCTGGACCCTCACCATTGTTTCAGCCTAGTGATTGGGTTGTTATCCTAAACAGAGGACATGTTGACAGTGGTAAGTATTCTAGTTAGTTCCTAGACTCAAACACAAGCCATCTTAAAGCCATGATGGGAGCCTCATATAATTTCAAGGTCACAACTTTGTGACATTCCTCAGGCATTTATTGCAGTTCATTTTGAGCTGTGTAACTGAGCAAAATGTTTGCCTTGATCTTGACCATTGTTTCCTTCTTTCCTAGTAGTTATTTCCCCCGCCCCCACTGTGCTTAAAAGAGCATCCACATTCTCTTGGCAGTGTATACACTTATCTCCACACATGCGACCCCCCCACACACACACACACACACACACCAGGGAAAGGAGGAAAACACAGGTGGACTTCATTTGTTCTGCTACATTAAAAGTGCTATAAAGTTGAATTTAAGATTTGCCTTCAGTAATGTTCAAGTTTCTAAGCACAAGAGGCTTTTCCATATACTTTTCCCATTTTTTGCTTATTTTGTGCTCAAATATTTACAGTTTTTTCCAAAAGAAAAAAATACTATGAATATAGTAAACTCGTGTTTCTAAATGTTGAATAAAAATGAAAGTCAGAGTTTGTTTTTTCATGGTGCTAGAGATCAAACCCAGTACCTTGTGCATGCTAGGCACCCCAGAGCTACAGCTCAGCCCCTTAAAAGATAGATTTTTGAATGACTAATATATTGATAATATTTTTCTTTGTGAAATTACAATGAAATCTAAGTATATCAAGTTAAAATTATAGGGATTGGGAGTATGTCAGGTTTGTGTGTGTGTATTTTTTTAAGTGAAGTTTGGGTCAGTGTGTAAATTTGTCTTGAGTGTCTTTTATTATTTTATACCCAGCTCTTTAAGACATGGTTTGACTTTGTTACCGTGACCTCTGCTTAATGAGTGAATATGACTTAAAATGTAATTTTAAGTCACAGTAAATCAAAGCAGTGGGAGCTGGCTGGGTGTGAAGTGTGCACTGTGCGGGTGTGTGCATGTCTCTGCCATCTGGTTGCCTGCCTTGGCCCAGCAGAGCCCCTCTCAGGTGGTGGCTGAACAGGAGGTGCCATGCCTTCCCTGTGGAGGGGCCACTTCTGCAGCTTTGCCCCCTCCTCTGTCCTTTAGGACCCTCAGCCCCCACAGCTCTGCTAGGCCACACTCTGACTGTCCTGCACCCATTTGCCAGCAAGGACATCCATGTGTTGACTGACAGGGTGGCACAGAAGTCACAGACCAGAGCAGTCAACGGCCTTCTCTGCACAGAAGCCAGCGAGCGTCGCCTCCTTTGCCCCGGCCATGTGAGGGTCTCTTGGTGTGAGGGCACTGCCGGCACACACAGTGGGCTGAGGCTATGCAGCCTTCAGGGAATCCCAGCAGCTGGCTGAACAGCTGGGTGCTTCTGCAGCTCTGGGGCGCACTGCAGCAGGCGGCCCGGGCCTGGTCGGCTCCTTCTCTTTCTCTCGTTCTGTGCATCTCCTGCTCTGGCCTCAGCCTTCTTAGGCCCATACCAACCACAGACAAACTGACTGTGTCACACCCCATGTGGCACTCCTCAGAGAATTCCTGTCACAGGAGCTTTGCCTAGCCAGGATCAGGGTTCTCCCTGAAGAGATGCAGGCCCCAGCTCCCTCTGTTGTGTCCCCATCTGCCCATCCTGCTCCTTGCCTGCCACCCCTGCCAGAATTGAGACAGAGCTTGCAGCAGAGGCCAAGGCCAGGGCTGGGGGTCGCATCTGGGAGAGTGGATGCATCCCTGAGTAGTGGGAAGGGCACTGGGGAAGAGGCGGTCCACAGGCAAAGGGCTGCTCAGCATGGGGCCAGACTCCTCTTAGTTCCAGAGCCGTCCTGGGCATTGTGGGGTGGGGGTCAGCAAACATAGACCCACCGCATGCACCCCATCTCCTTGAAGTAGCAAACAGAAATGTCTCCAGATGTCACCACATGTCCCCTCCAGGGACAAACTCATTCCCAGTCCAGAGCCACTGGTATAGAGGAAGCCAGTGTTTGTGGGGCTCCTGTGCACTGGGCACTGCCTCTGTTTCCCACAGTCACTTCCTGATCCACTGCTGATCCCTGGGTTTTTCTGTGCTGGGGCACACTGCAGGCCTTTTCTTCACCCCTTGCCCCAGGACTCCGAGCTCTACCTCTGCTTTTCCTGTTCTGTTGCTTTGTGCCTCCATGTAATGAATTGCCCACCTCAGTTCCTGAACACTACCATATTCTAGGATGGCAGAAAAGCTGGTCCCGCTGCTTATTAAAGGTGCGGTGCCACCCTGGAGAAAGTCATTGATCCACCATGTTTCAGTGTCTTCATCTGTAAATGGGGATAATAATTGTACCCACTTTGTGTTATTTCAGGTTGATTTGCTGAGTTAATGTTGCTGAGGCTCAGAATAGTGCTGTGGGATGGCGTGCACTAAGTGACAGTGTCATCTACTATGGAGCACCATAGTTACTTATTTCACCATAAATTTTAGCTATTCTCTAGTATTATTTTTAGAAAACATCCGCTTGCCTCTTATTACTATTTTAGATAATAATTTCCAAAAACAAACTTTAAATTAATTCATTACTGTATATGGAGATTTTGTATCAACCCAGATGGCCCCATTTCCCATCTTCTAGTGTTTGAGAGGCCCTCATTTGCTCTCCAGATTCACATCCAGGCCCCCAGCCCGGGCTTCCAACCTCACATGTCCACTCCCAGCCTTAAAGATAAAGCATAGAATGTCAGAGCTGGGGGTGGCTCAGAGAGAAAACACATTCTAAGTGACTGCAAGTGTCAAGTACTGTGTGGCATGGAAGGAAGGGTAGAGAATGTCAGAGGTGAATTCTGAGAGGTGTGTGTGGCCATTTTCACAACTTTAAATTGAAAATAATATTTTAACACACTAGGATTTTTATGGGCGAGAGTGAGCAGCAGTCCTGTGTTGTGTGTTTAGGGGTGGACCACAGATCAGTACAAGTGGGGTGCCACGCGGTCAGGCAGGTTAGCAGTGAGGTGCTGCTGATCACTTTGGCATGGACTGTGCCTGAGTGACCAGCAGCTTGGGAAGGGGCTGTTCTCCTGGGATTTCTGGACAGGAGGTGTGTGTTCAAAGGGTCTTTTTTCTTTCATTGATGTCAACTGCATCTGAAAAGCAGGGTGACCACCCCCAGAAGTGATGGGACAGCCCCCTTCCAGAAGCAGCAAGAGATCCAGAGCTGGATGTCAGAGTTGTGTGGAACTCGGAGCTGGGATGGAGCACTCTGCTGCTCTGGGTCTCTGATTCACGGCAGTCAGTGCTTCCAGGGTAGAGAGAGCCTGGGTGGGTGGGTCGTGGCAACGTCCAGCTAGTAACAGATCAATCAGCAGTGAGCATATCTATGAGAAGGAGGTCCTGAAGTCCACCTGTGAGCCATCGTTTAGTGTGATAAAAGCTTATAGATTAAACCATTTCATGGTGCAGCTGTCTCTTCAGTTATCTGTCAGTATTTTTGCTTGACTAATCCATTTTAATGACAGTCTGTCCTCCTCATCTTTATACAGTTAGGGCCCAAAATACCAAGGAATCTTATGACATTATTTTTTCAAATTCTTTCTAAAATTCTACATAAATGGGTCTTAGAAAAAGTAATTTATGACTATAGTAATTATTATAGTGAACTTGTTCAGTTGTTTGTTGTATTTGCAGGGCTTTTAAAATTGTATATGGTAGTGTGAACATTTTAAAATTTTCTGCTATCTAAACTTCTCTGCTGTCTTACTCAACTGCATTTTTATAATTGATAGAATTAGAAAAAAATGGCTTTAATATAAAAGGTAATTGCAAACATGTTAAAGGTTTAGATAAACAACCATTTTACTTTTTAAAAATCACATGGGACACTTCCAAGGGGCATTATTTCACTCACACACACACACACACACACACACACACACTCCTAACTAGGCACAGTGGCACCCACCTGTAATCCCAGCAACTTGGGAGGCCGAGGCAGGAGGATCTCAAGTTCAAGGCCAGCCTCAGCAATTTGGTGAGGCCCTGTCTCAAAATAATAAAAAATAAAATTGCTGGGGACACAACTAAATGGTAAATCACCCATGGGTTCAATCCCTAGTACCAAAACAAACAAACTGAAACCCTCCCTAGTCTTACCTTCATAAAGGCATACACTGTCGGTACAGCTTATTTACTGGTTGTTAGTCCAGGCTCGCCATCATCATTTACACCTGCCTGCCTTGTTGCTTGTCATTTTTTTGAGGTCAGAGAGGTCCATGTTTGTGCCTGCACTTTGGATCTGCATGTCTTTCGGTAGCATACGGTTCTGTAGGCTTTTCTTTGACCTGGTTCCTATGGGGACACTCTGAGTGCCTGGATCCTAAAGACGGGGGAAGGCAGGTTCACTGTCCACGGGAGGTGATGGCCCAGTCAAGAGCCAGCCCTGCATGCCCAGTACAAGGCCGCGAAGACTCCAGCAGCAGATCTCTCACAAAGCACTAGTGGGCATGTCAGAGCTGGAGCCATTAATTCCAGCGTGAGGGGCTTTAAGGAAGGTATAATGGGAGGAAGGGCCTTTGAACTGGACTTGGGAGGTGTATCAGTTTCCTGAGGCCACAGTATCAGATTTCCACAATTTCTGTGGTTTAGAACCACAGAATTTATTCTCTCATGGTTTCAAAGACCAGAAGTCTGCCTTAAGTTGCCAACAGGGCTGGTTCCCTGGGCCTCTTGACTTTTGGTGGCTGCTGCAGTCCTTGGTGCCCTTGCCTTGTAGATGCATCACTCCTGTCTGCCTATCTTCATGTGGCCTTCCCTGTGTCTCTCTCCACTCTTCTCTTTGATGGACACTTGTCTTTGGGTTTAGGACCCACTCTAATCCAGGACAATCTCATCTCAAGATCCTCCCCCTTCACTACGTGTGCAGACACTGGTATTGCAAATAAGATCTCCTTCTGATGTCTCAGGAGGGCATGCCTGGAGAGGACACTCCTTACTACGGAGGGGTAAGGAGGACATTGGTAGGTGTCATAGAACAAGTAGTTGCCGACCTGGAAGAGAGCAGTGTGTGCAGAGGCCAAGACAAAAGCCTTAGGAACACACCCCCAAATGGAACTTCCTGACGTTCAGGTACTTCCTTTAAAAAGGAAATGCCAATATGATGCCAGAACATGAGATTCCTAAGAGACGTGGCAGGAAGGTGAGGCTGGAGAGGTGTGCTGGGGACCATAGGGGACTGGGTGCTCTGTGTGGCTGGATGGCTCATCAGAAGTCAGGGAGCCACGTTGTTATCACATTAGAAAGATAAATACTTACTTGCACATATTCCCATTTAGTGTTTTCATTTAAATTTAGAGGTGGCATTTTTAAAACCCATGTTAACCTTTCATATATACGTTACTCTAGTAATACTCTTTCATATATACTCCTCAATAAACAGCATTGAGTTAGCATTCTGCTCCCAGGTGGTGAGATTTAACATCAGTCTGCAATCGGGTCCCTCCTGTGTGGCCAGTGCCCCAAGTGCCAGCAAAGCTCTGCAACTCTGCTTCTGTGCAAAAACATGCAGAATAACCAAAGCAAGAGCAAAACATTGTGATGATATCTTTCTTAACTCCAGTGACCTTTTGAACATTGAGAGTCTGAACTTCTTGCCTTCTCTGGCATTTTAATAATGTATTCCAAACAACCTGTTATTGAATGCTTTAGGTGGGTTTCCCCCCTGCTTAATTCCAAACTACTCTCTATTTTAATGATTTCTCCCTTCAAGTGCATTTTGAGACTTCACCTTAATATCAGTAATGCCCTTAATCAGAAAGTTTATAGTAAACGCGGAGAAGCAAAGTAAAAAAGGAAGAGCCGGGCTGGGGTTGTGGCGCTCACCTAGCATGCATGAGGCACTGGGTTCGATCCTCAGCACCAATAAAAATAAAATAAAGAGAAGTAAATGAAAGTAAAATAAGATGTTTAAAAAAAAAGGAAGAGTATTTTATTTTCCTAACTTAAAATTCTAATGCTTCTGTTGTTACTAATAGTTTTATTAAATATCACTAATAAAATTATATCAAAATGGATTCTGCTGTCACATATAACTAAAAAGAACCAATTTTTTAAATAATTAAAAAAAAAAAAACCTGTCCTCATTCCAAACCAACAGGCATTATTACTTAACATTTTGCTGTGTTTGGTCAAGCTTTTGTTATTTAAAAACTGTCATAGTTCCTCCCTAAAACTCAGTCTAGTCATGAGAAAAGCACACATTCCAGTCGAGGGGCACCCTCCAAAGCCCCTGTGCTGCTCTCCTCAGACCATCCAGAAAAGGGCTGAGAAGCTGCATCAGCTGTGAGGAGCCTGAGGAGACATGGCTGGTGGTGACATGGAATCCTGAGACAGGGGCGTGAAGGGGAAAACTAAGGAAATCTAAACAATGTGGGGACTTTTGTTAATAATTTGTTCATTATTACTTTATGGGTTCATTAATTGTCACCAGTGTACTGTACTGATGTGAGATGTGACGGTGGAGCACCCGTCTCCAGGTGACCCGGAGGCCATGTGTCTGCACAGGAGGAGCCCAGCTCCCCTCACCTCCCTCTGGTAGGGGAAGGACACAGTTGTGACAGGACCTTGTTCCTCATGGCCTGGCTGACTTGAGTCTGGTGCACAGGCAGTCCTGGCGGGCTTGCTGGGCAGTGAGAGCCAGGCAGACTCCACAGCTGTCTGAACCAGGCATGAGCCCTACCCCTGCACACGGGTGCAGCAGCAGGGGCGGGCACTGGGCAGCCCTGTATAGGACAGCATCAGAACTCAGAGTGGGAAAGGGATATCCAGCATCCATGCTATTGGGAATGAATGAAGGGCACATGACCCTCCTATACTAAGTTACTCCAGTCATTTACATAGAAGCTGTGCTCTGAAGGAGGTAGGGCCTGCCTCCTCCCACTGAGTATGGGCTCACATGGTGACTTCCCTTCAAAGATGGTGGGACAGAAAGAGAGAGAGAGAGCAATCTAACGCCAGGTGGTCAGTATGATGGTGCACGTGAAATACATTTCCTTGATGTGAGATGGATAAAGACCCCAGGATTGAGATCATGAGTAAACCATCACACAAGCCCACAGGTGTCCTGCCATCTGCAACAGTCCAGGTCATCAAAACAAGGTCCACACGTCTGTCCCACGCAGAAGAGCCTGAACTGGCATGATGACAGAGACAGGCTGTCGGGAATGGGATCCGGGGAGAGAAAGAGAGCATTAGGGAGAAAATAAGGAAATCCTAATAAGTGGCAGCTTCAGTTAATAATAACATATGAATGTTGGTTCATCATTTGTGAAAAGTGTCTCTTATTAATGTGAGATATTCGGTTTAGGGGAAACCTGGCTTGAGATCTTGGAAACTGTTTTATCTTTGTAACTTTTCTATAAATCAAAAATACAATGTTTACTTAAACACTTTTAAAAATCAAGAGAGGAACTAAATATGTCTAACTCAAAACTTTCTGGTTTTTAAAAATTCTAAATGTTTGGATATTCCCGTTTTAGAGTATTTAAAATCTTTGTTTCAGAAATTCACATAGTAATACAGGTTTCTGAAGTATGTGTATGTCTTTTAGGGAAGGTCCTGTAAGGTTTCCTTTCTGGGAGAAGACTGTTAGATTTTGTTATTGTTAGTAACCCTCTTGGTTTCACACACTGAATTTTAGAGTAGATGCAGCAGACACTTTGCCGCTGAAGAATGGGAGGCATGCGCTGGACTCGCTGCTCTTTGCCCCTGGGTCAGGACGGACCCCGCAACAGAGCACCGTTGATGGCAGACAGGGGCCAGAAGTTCCTGGGCCACTCACCTGAGCACTTTCTGTTTTGCTTCTTCCTTTGCAGGACCTCATGTTCTGGTAGATAAATGTTTGGAGAAAATGGAAGCCACTGACTTAGGTTTCACCCACTCATGAGCCTCGTACCTGTCCTCAGCAGTGCTCGTGACAGTGTGGTGATTGTCTTTCTTCACCAGCTGTAGTGTCCAAGGACACAGCCACATCTCTGTGGAGGACGGCAGCCCCGCCTCTGCACAGTGGCCGCTCACGGCATCCTCTTGGTCTAACCAGGCTCTCGCTTGCTGCCTCTCTGACCGAGGGCCCTCTCTGGCAGCCGTACTGAGGTGGTGCCCCAGGAGCAACCCTGGATCCCCCAAGGGCAGGAGACAGGTTGGAGCCCCGCAGCCCTCAGAGCCCTCCCTGGCAGATTTGATGCCTGTAAATTGTTATAATAATAATATAATGCTTGTGGACACCCATGTTGTATTTTTTCCTTCCCTGTCTCACTCCCCCTGGTCCTGGAGTCAGCTTTGGGAGAACCCACACCAAGACAACATGCAATGAGTATTTGTTGGCCCAATTAATTCATGGATTAGATGATTAAGATGCTGATCATTCAAAGATATTATCATCTAAGAAGGAGAAGAATATTTGAAACATGTAGTCCCTGTGGGCAAGACCTAAATCGATAATCGAGGAGGACCACGGACAGATGCCCAGGGAGGAAGGGTTGTCTTAGACTGCTTCCCTGCCCTCTCTGAGGCAGGGCATGTTGCCCACTGTGTGATCCTGTATGACCTGCTAGCATTTAGCTCTGAGGCAGGGACTGTGGCATCTCGTCCTCCTGTGTGTCTACACCCAGGACAGGGACCAGCTCACAGAAGGCCTCTGTTGATGGTGCCGCAAGTCAGGGGAGCAGCAGCGTCTAATGGGAAGAGCTGTGGAGTGGGGTGGAGCTTTAAGTCTCACTGTGGTCACTTCCCTCTCTGGTAAGTGATTCAGCCTCTCCCAGCCCCAGTTTCTAATACACAAAATGAAGAAATTAAGGCTTATTCCTCAAGGTTGTATATAAACTAAGGTAGTTTGCTGCATACCTGTCCATAATGGGCCCCAGAGGTTTACTTTTTTTTTTTTTTTACATTGGAGGTGGGTTTGAAATTGGAGAAGTAGAGGAGAAGAACCTTGAGGTTAAAGCTGAGTGAACAGGTACAGGAAGGTGGGATTGAAGACAACAAGTCTCCCTGCCCATTTGCCTGGAGAGGAAACAGCAAGTGGGAAAATGAGAGAAGCCAGACAGGGAGGTTCCTGAGCAGCATGCTGAGATGTCTGGATCCCACTGCACAGAAGAGGGGTGGCTTCAGAGGCATCTGTCCAGGGGTGATTGGAGTGGTGGCCCCCTGGGGAGAGAATTAAAAGTAGAGCCTGGGAGTGGTCCACAGGGCTTATCATGAAATTGGGAAAACAGTCGGTCTGGATTACCACAGTAGAAAATGGGAAAATAAGGCTCCTTCTCCAGTTGAGGACCGTGGCACCGCACTGCTGGACACTTAGATTGCTACTTACTGCACACATGGAAGCAATTTTATTTCTTCACAGTTGCTTCCAAAGTACAGAGATCCATGTAGGTGGAGTGGAACTGTCAAAGAAGTCTTCTGGAGATAGATTCAGAGCTGGAAGGCAGGACAGGAACAGGCCCTGCAGGCAGGGGGAGGTGGGCCACGTCCTGGTAAGATCACAGCCCTGCAATCCAGAGGCAGGGCTTCACTGTAGGTCCACAACCTGCCAGTCACGCCCTTGAGCCAAGAGCCAAGGACCGACACAGGGAGTCAGCTGGGCTGGGAAGGGGCAGAGGGAGCAGAGTGGAAGGCCTGTGGGAGAGTGCGCCACTTGGGCTGAAAGGAGGCCCTGTGCCAAGAGGGGAGGCTGGGTGGACTAGGATGTCCAGGGACCAGGGCCTTCAGCACAGGGCCTTGCAGGTTTCTTCAAGGATTTTGTCTTTATCTCAAGCAATTAAAAGCCACTGAGATGTTTTTAGCACCGGGACAACTCGATTAGATCTGCTTTTGGGGAATCTGTAGTGTGGACAGCTGTTGAAAAGAATAAGGCAGAAAGCCAAGAGCTCCATCAGGGAGTGGGGGATCACAGCCTGGGGTGTGGCCGCGCAGGTTTAGGAGAGACTTGCCGTAAACCCAACAGGACTCTGTGATGCATTGGTTCAGGTAAAGAAGACAACCAGGAGCATGGCTCCTGGATCTTTGTGTCATTGGTCGGATGGTGGCGCTGCGCAGGTTCCCTGTAGAGATGACCTAAACCCCAAAACACTCATTATGTTTGTTTCAGTGACTTTTGCAGGGATTTGAATGATAAAAAGGACATTATTTGTGTTTGTCATCATAGTTATCGTTTTCAGTGCTCTTTGTCCCCGCCTGCAGATCCATAATTCCATATGGCATTTGGTATCTTTCTAAACTTTTTTTAACCTTCCCGTTGTTCATTGCTGGCATATAGAAGTACAGTAGCTTTTTTTTTAATATTTATTTTTTGGTTTTACATTTATGTGGAGCTGAGGATTGAACCCAGTGCCTCGTGCGTGCTAGGCGAGCGCACCACCCCTGAGCCCCAGCCCAGCCCGATTAGCTTTGTTTTTGTTTTATTAGCCCTGTATTTGTGACCTTGCTAAATTCATTCTTTTTCGATCTGGAAACTTTTCCTATATGCTTTGGTATTTTCTATCTAGAAAATAATTCCATGTGCAAATAAAGACAGTTGTGTTTTTCCCTGCTCAGCCCCTATGCCTTTCAGTTTTTTCCTTCACCTGTTGCACCAGCTGGGATTCCAATACAAAGATTAGTGAGCGTGAACGTCCTTGCCTTGTCCTTGATCTTACAGGGAAACATTTCATATTTTCCCACCAAGTTGTCAGAGGTGGGTTTTCTGTTCCTGCTCTTCCTCAGTGGAGGGAACTCTTTATTATTATTGATATGTGGCTTCTTTTCTTTTTTAACAGTAGAAGATTCAGAAAGTGGCGTTTACATGCGATTCATGAGGTCACACAAGTGTTATGACATCGTTCCAACCAGTTCAAAGCTTGTTGTCTTCGATACTACATTACAAGTAAGTGTACCCAGTTTTCATGAACTTTGGCATGTTATTTGGAGGCTTACTTTCTGTGGTAATTTAAATTCAGCAGTGCCAGCAGCCAACAGTTGAGTCCTCTCCATTCATCAGGCCCTGTGCTAGGTTTTATAACTTCTCAATTTCCGAGGCAGCCTTCGAAGGAATGTGGTATCACTGCCCTCCTTCTACAGATAAGGAAATTTGAATTCTGGTCTTAAGAACTTAGGTCACAAAGCTGAATCTATAGATTCTGGAGTTTAAGGGCTCAAGCCACAGAGCAGACATGTGGCGGGCCTAGGGTGTGAGCATGGGCTTGTCTGCTGGGGCTGCAGCGCACGCCCATTCCCACTCTGCTGCCCGGCCTCCCTCCATGTGTCCTGATGGGCTTTCTCGGTTATTCAGTGGAATGTATTGTGACTATTTGAAATAATGTTGGTTAACAGGGGGAAAGGTCCTAAGGTGGGTAATCTCTTGAAAGAGAATTTTATTGATCTCTAAGCAGAAAATGTGAACCTGATAATTTCACTGTGAAAATTGTGTTTATTGCAGTTCATTTTATATAAGTTATGACTTATAAGCATACGTGAAAAGACCTGAGTCATTCACTCTATAATGATCAACTGCATTTGGTATAACCAAGTAACGTATGTATACACATACATGTACAGTTATTGTCTGTGTGCCTGTTTCTGTGTAAGTCGGCACCAAGTAAGCTTGTCTTTGGTTGTATTCCTCAGAAGTATTCACTGAGTCAAGAACTTGGGAGCAAGAGGTTTATGGAGGATGTGTTTCCAGGAGAAACCAAAAAAGGATTGGAAGAAGGACTGGGCTGGGGAGGAAGCCCAACAGGGTGTGATTTCAACAAAGCCCATAGAAGGCAGCCCCAACTGGAGCCCTTAGGAGACTCCAGGCTGCACAGTATCCAGGCTAGTTGATTCTAGCTTCTTCTGTTCTCCTGTATTAGTTGGTCTACCTGGGATTGCCCTTGGAGATGCCACCCAGGCTCCTCCAGCTCTGCCCTGGCCCCCGCCCACTCCTTTACCTGCCCTGGGTGCCTCTGCCTTCGTTCCCACACGGGCACCATAGCCCTTCTTCAGAGGACTCCTGGGCCTTTGGAGCTCCTCTGCCTGCTCCTTGGGACTTACCAGAAGACAGATGGCTTCAGTCCTGTCACTTGTGTTTAATTTCACTTTCCAGTTGTTTCTTATTAATATATGGAAATAAAATTGATTTTTGTAACTTGATTTTATATCCTACAACTTTGCTCAATTCCTTTTGGACCAGGTAACCTTCAGGGTCCATTATATTTTGTTTTATATTATTATTATCATTATTATACCTAGAGATTGAACCCAAGGGCTCCCTACTACTGGGCTACATCCCCAGTCTTTATTACTTTTTTATTTTGAGACAGAGTCTTGCTGAGTTGCCCACTGGCCTCAAACTTATACCTTCCTTGCCATGCCATTGACTATCTTTGGAATTTAGAATTCAGCCAAAATGAGTAATACATGAAAAATGTAATGCTTTCTGGATGCCAGAGGTCACCAGTCCAGTATAGTCATTTCCGTAATTAGCAGAAGCTGTGTGTACTTCCTCTCCTGGAAGTCATTTATCCTATGACTGTCTAAGCTTGAGCAGAGCTGAAATGTATTACCATGGAAATAGGGAGAGCGGGTTGGCATTGGCTAAAGGAAAGTCAAAGGTATATTTGAAGATGTATTTTTCTAGATACAGACTGTGGCAGTTGTTATTGACACTCCCTTGAGAACCAAGAAAGCACACAGGGAAAATGGTACAAGGATAGCAAAGCACCAGAACAACCCAAATGTGCATCAGTCAGAGATGGGCTAAATAAATTCAGGAACAGGCATATCATTAAATACCATGTAGCCGTTGAGAAGAATAAGAAAATGGTTGTTGGATGTATTACTTTTTTAGTTAAACACACACACACAGTGGAACAGGATATACCATGACCAAGTTATTCTGAGAGTACAAAGTATCAGAGCCGTAACTGGGGACTGCAGACAACCATCTACAAGGATACCAGAAAAGGAGATTTTCAGAGATGGGAGGACAGACAGAGTGGAAACGAAAGGCTGCACTGCCCCAGAACGAGGGTGGAAAGACACTCTTGCACACAGCTCTTCTGCTTCCAACTTGAGTCTCTGCTACATCCTGTGGCTGGGTTCCATGAGTTTAATACTGGAATTAACCTAAGGATCAGTTTCAGTCCTGGCCGTCCCTCAGTCCTGAGAGATGTATATCCCAAGAGCTTCAGATGCACAGTTTGAAGCTGTGCCTGCTGGGGGGCATCCCCACAGTCCTCCAAAGCCACTCTGCAGTGCCAGCTGTGGCCGATAGTGAGAAGCATCGTGGACCAAGCCTAGTTTTCTCCCCAGGCTGTGGTGTTGGAGGTGGGGGAAACACCTGGGGGCACAGGGGTCAGCAGTGAGTCATCGTGCTTCTGGCAGGACAAGCTCTGCCTACACCTATGTCCAGTCTTACACACCAGCAATTTTGCTTGGAGGTCAGAGAACGCCATGTTAGTAGGGGGGGGAGCTCAGGCCAGGGGCTCACTCAGCACCCCATGGCTGGTTGTTCAGTCTCTACCAGGGCCCAGTTCTAAGTCAGGAACTGTTTCCCAAAGGAAAATGATTATCTGCCAGTAAGGAATCGGTTGTGTCGGACCTTTTTTCCTATGAATTTCCTGTCGGGAGGCTTCCTGCAGCACCCCTAACTTGACCTTGTTGAGTCATAAGGCCCTTGCAGAAGAGCAGCTGGGCTTGCTGTTCAACCTGATCTTGCTCTGGTCCCTCTGAAGAGCTTTTAGAGTCACTCAGTGCAGGTGTCAGAGTAGCACATGCAAATACCTACGTGTTGTCTGGGAAAGACACACCCAGTGTTGTGTGGCGGCAGGTGGTGGCAGCCTCTGCACTTCCCCCCCCCCCCCCCCCAGGGATGCTGCACTGCATTTGGCTGCTAGCCCAGCAGCAAGAGGAAATTCTTGAGGTTTTCTATTTTGCTCTTTTTCCTACAACATCCTTTACTCTGAGTTTCAAAAAGCCAGTAGAGGAGTCCTGCCATTTGTCAGAATCACACATTCAAAAACTGAGGAGATAACCACAGCCTGGCCCTGCAGATCTCCTGTGCCCCTTCTGATTCAGGCATGGGCCAGGACTTTATCTATGTGACCTAGTGACCATAGCCATGATCTGACTAGCAGACAGAGTGGCATTTGGGGTTCTAGAAATTAGCAGCCATTCAGAACTAATATCTATTAACTCTGAAAAACCCAAGTTTCCCTTTGCAAGTCCCTTGTGGTAAAGTGTAGAGAAGAAATGATATGGATGGGGTTGGTGCCCAGGCTGCTTCCCAGGGCTCTGGGTCCATGAGCTAGGCTAGGCTGGAAACTGGGTGGGAGGACAGGGCTCTCCAGTTTGATGACTCAAGTCATTTAGGGTTTTTTCTTACTGTGTAGGTCAACTAACGTTTTAGAAGGCTGTTGGTCTGTTTATTCTGAGGCCCACTGTAGTTAGTCAGCTGGCAGCAGAGATCCCCATGGATCTGACCATTCTAATCATCACTCTTTGGCTGCTCTTGATGAGTCCCTGTGCCTGCCTTGTCATTGGCACCAGCAAAGGCCCTCTGCTACTGGAAGTGTCGTTCCCATTGAAGTCAGTGAGACTGGCCTGGGCACTGTCTCCTGCCACGTGCCTAGCCTGCAGAGCATAGCCCGTGTGGTGCTTCCCTCACACATGTTCCTCTGGGCTCAGTGAGAGCACCAGTTTGCACAGGATGATGAGCGGCCACGGTCCCACTACCTGAGCCTGTGGACCCTCCATTCAGTCTTGCACAGAAGTTCTCGCATCACAGCCTTGTTAAACATGGACCCAGCAATGCCTGGATTTTAGTTAATCGACCCAGTAGGTGGTTAGAGCCACTTCTGGCTGCATGCACCAGTTGTTAAATGAATAATTTCTGATAGTCCACCTATAACAGTAAATTCCACCAAATCAGTATTAAATTCCACCTCACTGTTAGAACCTCTTCCCACACATACTTCCCAGGTTTCTGCAGGTAGAAAATAGCACAATCTTATAGATCTTCCCAGATGTCACCTGTTTCCTGCTCTGGAACCTATCCCCAGTTACCAATTGAGGATTGCAAAAGCTGAATGGGGTTGTCTTGAGATGAGTAAGCAGCCGTGCAAGAGAGTCTGCTCATGAAAGCTTGTACCAGGTTTTCAAGCAAAACAGGAGATTCTCACACACTGGAGAGCCAGCTAATCTCACTGCCACCGGAGCATCAGGAGTACCTTCCGGATTCAGGAATCTCAGCTTTTTCGAGTCCATTTACATGTCCCTGTGTCTGATACAAAGGTCCCACTTTTTCCACCAAGGCTTGAAGCCATCTGCATAGCGCTGAATTACATTTGTGTTTTATTTAGAAGCATCAGCCCTTTGGCTGTAAGAAATGAGATTCTTTAGGGTTGCCATAGCCTCTTTGGTTCTCTGGCCATGACTACAGCAGGTCTGTGCCCTGACTGCACAGTGTCTCTGCATGTGCTCCAGCACACACACAGGGGTCCATCCCACACCAAGGCCTGTGGTCCTTCATTCTGTCTCAGTACCTGATACAGCAGCCACTTCAGCCTAGGCCCCAGTGGTTCAAGAGGACATCAGCACAGTCACAGATGAGGGTTTGTTTAGTCACGATGCCACAGCATGCCTGGATAATAGGAATCTGGTTTCCTACCGAGAAAGAGTTTAGCACTGTGTAAGCCAAGGACAGGGCACCAATTACAAATGCTCTGTTCTGGGAGCCACTCCTGGTGCCAAGTTCTTTAGTATCAGGGTCCTATGAGGAAACAGAAGCCATACAAGTTATTTGAACAGAATAACACAGATAAATGTTAACTGGATATAGGTTAATTGGGTGAATCACAACCTCTGAGGCCATGTTGTCAAAGTTTGGTTCCCAGATCCAGCAACTTCAACGTAGGCCAGGGATTTATGAAATGCAGATTTGGAGGCTAATTTCAGTCCCAGTGAACCAGAAATGTGGAAGCGAGGTCCAATGACCCATGTTTTACCATGGCTCTGATGCACTCTGAGATTTCAGACCACTGTTCTAAGGTGTCATGGAGATAAGAGGGGTCCTGGGGCATGCCTGTGACTTATGCTTGTGTCTCTGAGTGGGTGTGGGGGCTTGAGGAAGCCCATATGCACATAACAGGAAAATGACAGACTGGATTCAGTGCTGCTATAGGAAGGAAATGGATGCCAAAGTAGGACAGAGTGGAGCAGGCAGACAGGAAGCCCACAGCCAGTGGCCAGGAAGCCCACAGCCAGCAGACAGAAAGCTCACAGCCAGTGGCCAGGAAGCCCACAGCCAGAAAGGAGAAAGTCCTTCCTCCTCCAGCTTTGCATTCCTTGCCGGCCTTCTTTATTCTTGGAGCCTGAAATAGAGCCAGCTGGCAATGCTGACATGTGGTCTGCATATTCCCAGCATCACAATGTCCAGTAGGAAAAAAAAGAAGAATATATACTTTATACTTGGGATTATAGTGCAGTATTACTTTATTTTATTGTTTAAATTATTGCAGATAGTATTCATGATAATGCCAATTAAAAAAAAGAACAATTTATTCAAATAAGTGGCTGTTTGCCAAAAACTAAAAGAACATGGAAAATATTGAATGAAGAGTACATAATCAAACATGAGTTAAAAGAAGGGCATGGCTATAAGAGGGCTGCCTGGTTTAATCTTAGTTTGAGATTTTAAATCAAAATGCACAAATGCATGGGGGTGCTTGATTATTTTCAAGCAAAAAATAAAGGGAAGAGCTGGTCTTGTTCAAGGTTGATGCTGCTGCTGTACAGAGAAAGTGAAACCCTTTGGCTCCAATTGTGCTTCTCTCATTATCAAGGAAAATCACCTTCAAGCTGGAAAAGGCAAAATAAATAGTGATTAACAGAAAATAAAACCCAAGAGAGGTTAGAGATTACAGGAGAATGCCTGACTGCACAAACCAAGTCTGATTTCTACCCGGATGGGTAACATTTTAGTACAATAGGGATCCTAGAAAAGAGATTATCAGACCTTTGTGTAATGAGAGGCACTGTGGAAACAGGTCATATGGAGAGGATAGAGTCCTCAAATATCCAGAATGGAATCTGTCACGAATTCACACAGAGCACATGTGAGCACACACATGTGCACACACATCCCGGGAGATCACAACTTCTCTGTTTTTGACTGTTGCATGGATGAGGCATATCTGGATCTCACCAAGACAGTTGGCAAAGCCCTGCGTGATGTCCCAATGGATAAGATGCAGAAGTGTGGTTTGGCAGAGCAGAGTGAATTGATGGCTCCACTTGCGCTGTAGAAAAATGTTGGTTAAATCTCAGCCAGCCTAGAGCAAGCTTTCTCATTGCCTCGGATCCCTCTTGCGGGCCATCTTGACCTCCACTCCACCACCCAGAGCTCAGCCCTCTTCGCTCTTGCAGGTGTGCCAAGGATAGCGCCTCACCCAGCCTACGCTAAGTATGCACCGCAGCTTCCTTGGCCAGGGGAGGCCAGAGCTAGTGGACCAACGCCTCTGCCTCAGGGCGGACAGTCCCCAGAAGATCCAGTGGTGCAGCCCTCGTGTGTTGGCTCTGCAGCGTCCACGCTGGCTCGCCCTCCTGGCCTTGTGCCCTTTGCTTCTTCTCTGCTCCTTGGCATCACATTCCCAGAACTTTCTGTGGCAGACTCTGCTTCCCAGGGCCCAAGCTGAGGAGCTGATGGCACACCTGGGATGCCTGCACTCTAACTTCCAGGGACTTGAAATTTGGAAGGTCAAGTCATCAATATCTGGGAAGATTCCTCAGTAAGCTCAGCTATACTTAGGACCAATTAATATGATATCCAGAACAGAGGAAGCAGCAGCATTCCAGTATTACAGAAAAGAGCATAAGGGGGTTGCGCGCTTGAGGGGTGCAGGTGTGCACACAGCAGGGCCCCGCCCGCAGCAGGCTTGCGGTGGGAGCACATGCTCTCCCTGGAACAGAAGGCAGATAGATGATGGTTAATTTAGGATTTTTTTAAAGTACATATAAATTGTTTTAAACGTTAAGTGAAAAACAGTTTATAATAAAAACAGCAGTCTCTTGTGCCTGTTCCTCACTGCCATGCTGTTCCCCAGAAACAGCCCATTTAGCTGTTAGACTAAATTCAGACTCACATTCAGTGCACAGTGCTTCCCAAGAAAAGATGCCTGGGAGTCTATTACTTGAAATTCTATATATCCCCCACACTAAGTGTATAGATTCCATAAGAGAAATCATGTTTATTTAGAATTCTGAGGCATCATTCCATTACTTCCAGCCACCAGTGTTGCCAAAGAGTAATCTATTGTTTTTTTTAAGATTTCTACCCTGGGGCTGGGGCTGTAGCTCAGTGGTAGAGTGCTTGCCTCGAATGCGCGAGGCACTGGGTTTGGTCCTCGGCGCTGCATAAAAATAAATAAATAAAATAAAGATATTATGTCCAACTATATTAAAAAAATTTTAAAAAGATTTCTACCCTTTATTTGTGATTTTATTTTATTTTTTCCATCTGAAGCTTTTGGGGTTTTTCCATTCATTGTACTGGGTATGTGATTTGGAGTCCAAATCTTGTTGTTCATTTCTTTATTCCTTGTATTATTCTTCAACAGTTTTCTTTCTAATGCTTTCTTTGTTTAGGAACTTGAGTTAGCAGATCTTAGACTCCCCCTCCCCAAATTGATCTTCACTATTCTTTTTTAAAAAGTCTCTGTCATTTCTTCTTGGAAGATTTTTTTTTAACCCTTCTAGTAAGGTGTGTGTGTGTGTGTGTGAGAGAGAGAGAGAGAGAGAAGGGGGGAAGGGAGAGAGGGAGAGAGAACTAGGACTTCTGTAACTTTACCATTCAGGGTCTTGTGTGGCTTCCCATTCTTTCATAATTAAAAGTGAGCCCTAACATCTGTTGTGGGTGCATTCCTGCTCACAAGGGGGCTTGGTGGACTTCCCTCCAGAGTGGCAGGCCAGCCATCTTTTTCATTGAAAGCCCTCAGATGTTCATATCTATACATTTTCACATCTGGAGCAGTTCAGTTTCTCCAGAAACTAATAATGAAGATGGGCAGCTGGTTTGAAACAATCTGGTTTGAAACAATCTCCCTGATTGTTCCCCCCACCCCCTCCCAGAGCATCTAGCCTTGGCTCTTCCCATTCTGCAGAGGTCAGCCTGCTTCTGAGCTCCTGGCTCAACTCCCAGCCCTTCCCCACGTGGGTTCTTCAGTGTGGCCACCTTCCCCTTTGTTCATCAGCACCTACTCTGTGTCTGCTTTTGTCTTGTATAACATTTGGGGTTATAAAGTAGCTCCTAGTTATACTCCCTGTAGTTGGAGGATAACTTTAAGAGAAGCTGTCACCTAAAGAGTCACAAGGGGAACTCCAGAAGTAGCAGGTTTGGTCCCACGGGAGTAGAGGGGAGGAATATGGTGATTTTTTTTTTTCTTTTGTATCAGGGATTGAACTCAGGGGCACTTGACCCACTGAGCCACATCCCAAGCCTATTTTGTATTTTTATTTGGAGACAGGGTCTCACTGAGTTGCTTAGTGCCTTGCTTTTGCTGAGGCTGGCAGAAATAGTGATTTTGATTGGAGTGATGTGAGTAGCTCTGTTGCAGAGCTAGAAGTTAAAGATGAGCTGGATTCGGTAGGTGGAGTTGAAGGTAGGTTCACTGAAGTGGAAGGAACACTGTGATAGAGGGAGGTACTAAGCAATACAGTCAGGTATAGCCATGGAGGGAAGGCCAGGTCTGGATCATGGAAGGTCTTGACTGTGATTAAGAAGTTTTATACAGAGATTGGATGCCATAAGGTATTAAATCCACCTGACAAGCTTTGATGTGGAAAATTTAGCAAGGAATCAAATTGGAAATTTTTAAAGAATTTTTGTTTTTCATCAATATTAATTTTTGGTGTGGGTGCACTCCAATCAACTTACTAAAAACCAAACTAAAATCATATAGAAAGCAGCAAAGCATCAGAGAAACCAGTTCCCCGAGTTTTTGAAATATAGATAATTGCTTGGCATTCAATTGCCAGAATCCCTTTGAACAACTCAGGACTGCTTATAATTCTAAAAAAATCATCTCTGTATTAAATTTTTATTTCCTGTCTTTACTTATATGACTATCATATTTGGTTGTTTGAAAATCCTATTAAAATGTAAATTCTAAAAATGATAACAGTCTGAACAAATTGCATATCAGTTGAAAAGAAAGAAATGTTCAGAGGTGCTCAAGACCCCCCAGAGGTTTTCTCTGCAAATTAAGTTAGAACAAGATTATGCCAGTTCTCTTTTTATTCTGCTTATTGGTTTACTGGTAATACCCCATGCCTTCTGTAATAAGAAAGAAAGAACTTTCCCAGATGATTTCACATTGCTCACAGCAGTTTGCATGTTAAGAAGCTATGTTAGCTTCATTGTGGTGGACAACATTCAGCAAAACCACCAGAGGAACAGGCATGGTCACTGTGCACTCATTGTCCCTCTGCAAGGTGCTTGTGTCTCTTGTGCACTTCAGAATATTATGCTGGGTCTCTGAAGGACGGAATCTGGTCTTCTTCCATGAGTACAACAGGTCAGCAATTTGTGTAGGTGGTTTTTTTCCCCCCATGCTAGAGATTGAACCCAGGACCTTGCTCATGTTAGGCAGATGCATATACCACTGAGCTACACCCCCAGCCCTCACACAAGTGAAATTAAAACAGTAAATCATTTACTCTCAGCTTCTAGTTTAGGCAGTGCAGGGTGGAAAATTAAGGCATTGATTGTTTGGGCTCCTATCCTTGGGTACTGGGCTGCACCCACACCAAAAATCCTGTTTAATCCACCCAGCAAGCCTGAGAGGAAAATGTTATCTGTCAGATCCGTTTACTAACAGGATTTTCGGGGCTCCAGAGGTAACTGAGCCAGCATCACATGGCTAGAGGCAGCATGGAGCCTGCTCATCAGGAAAGCGCTGGTGCTTGAGATCACCAGAAACAGTGGGATATTTATATATTATTTCAATTTGAGAAACGCAGTGGTGTGATGGTTTTGTGGAGAAACGCAGTGAGGGAGTTGAAGTCCAGTATACCTAGCAGTGAGCCCACAGACAAGAGGAGTGATGGGTCTGGCTGAGCTGCCTTCTCTTGCAGGATTAATGCCACTTGCCACTTTTCACTTTGGATTCTTAACCTCCTCCTGGCCCTTGAACTCTGGCTCCACAGGGGGTTTTCCTCACCCTGCTCCCTGCCCTGGCCCGTGTGGCATCAGCAGTGAATCTCCTCCCAGAATACACATTACCGGTTCCTCATGTGCACTGGTGAGTCTGTGGATTATGCCATAGCTGTATTTGACACATTTAGAATCTGTGCTGTGGGACCACTGCCTCTGTGTTTTGTTTATAGGGCCTTGAGACTTTTAGTAGCTTTGCAGCATTTAGGATGCTATGACTTTTTAGGTAACAGAATGGTCAGAGAAGTTACCATGGGGAAATGGAAATTTTTTCTGGTTCTGAAATAACAGTCATTGGTGTCGTCATTTTTAACTTGAAATTTGATGGGAATGTCTATAGCATGGAAATATTCATTAACATCTGCTGGAACTAACAGGGTGTGGTGGCATATGCCTGTAATCTCAGCAACTGCAGAGGCTGAGGTAGGAGGATTGCACGTTCAAGGCCAGCCTCAGCAACTTAGTGAGGCCCTAAGCAACTTAGTGAGCCCTATATTAAAATTTAAAAATAAAAAGGGCTGGGGATATGCTTAGTAGTAAAGTGCTCCTGGGCTCCATTCCCAGTCCAAAAAAAAAAAAAAAATCTGCTGGATGTATATGTGATCATTTGTACAAAGTATAAACATTAAATATCAAGATCAAATATCAAAATATTAGCAAATAAAGCTAACAGTAATACTCCTCCTGCCCCTGGGGTTAATTCATGCACCTTCTGATCAGGTGTTCTTGTTTATTAAAGTCCGTAATGCTCAGCTATTTGTGGCTTGATGCCAACCAGTCCCCTAGACAGGAAAGTCTCTTCCAGAAACTTCTAGAAATGCGTACCCAGAGGGAAGGCTTCCTCGTTTGGCTCTCATACAGTTGTCACATCCATTCAACTCGTGGGCCATAGTAGAGAATAGAGAAAGCCTCTCCTTGGTAGGGTCCCGGGATGTCACGTAATTCCTACATTAATGATGATTAAATCCTACCATAAATGCCTGAGTGTCATCTGAGTAGTTCACCTGGTGTCCTCACTGCTGTGACTGGTTCAAGTCTAGCATTTTGCTGTATGATGATGGTGATGTTTTTAATTTTTCCTGTTATTTCTTCTTTTATTCCTCCTTTCTTACCTTCATTTAATTTAATAAGCCCTTTATTCCATTTTTTTTCCCTTAGCTTTTTAGTCGTGCATTCTTTGAGTAGCCTCTGACGGCTGCCTGGTAGCATCTGTCTCGCACTGTTGTCCAGCTCATGATACTTCACCCGCCCACCCCACGCAGTGTGGTTTGCACGAGGCAGCTTAGCTCTGGCAGCCCCTCTCCTGCCTGTGCATATCTGTTTCATTTGCTTCGGTGCATGTCGTCTGCCCCTTGGGTGTTGTACTCTTGTTCTAAGCAGTCCATGCTTGCTTTTGTGCCTGCCCTTTCCTGGTGTGCCTCGCCCACTCCTGCAATCCTCGGAGCTCTGGAGTCTCTCCTCCAGCACCAGGACCCCACCCCCTTCAGGTATTTCTTGCAGTGTAGTAGGTTGACAGTTCTCCCAGCTCCTGTTTGTCTGAGCAGCTGTATTTGCTGGTGCCTCCTGAAAGTGGTTCTGCTGGATCCACATGCCAGGCTGGCAGGCTTTCAGGGTCACCATACTGACTTTCTGTCATCTTCTGACTGTCAATGTTTCTGTTGCAAAGTCAGCCATCTGTCTGATTGTTGCTCCTTTGAAAGGTTTTGTATCTGGCTGATTTTTCTCTCTGCTTGAGTTTTTGGCATCTTGACTATGATATGCTCAGGTGTGCTTATCCTGCCTGGAATTTATTTGATCTTCTTTGATAGATTCCAGTTTTCTGTTGAAAGTCATCTGTTTGAGGATGACTTGGAAAGTACCCTCAGGAAAATTCCAGAATGAATGTGGATCACAGTCCCTGTGTGTCTTTTCTGTGAAGAATCGTGCTTCCAAGCCTTGGCTGTGTGGCTACACGCCATCACCTCAGTAGTGTCCAGGTCTCTCCTGCGGCTTGTACAGGTTGTTTTCAATTGTTTAATTTTGGCCAAACTTGGAAGTTCCTGGAGTAACTATTCAATAGTTGTGGTCATTTAGAGTTTCATGAATAATCCTGAAGAGGGGCTGGGGCTGGGGCTCAGTGGTAGAGCACTTGTCCGGCACGTGTGAGGCCCTGGGTTCCATCCTCAGCACCACGTAAAATCAATCAATAAATAAAATAAAGGTATTGTGTCCATCTACAACTAAATAATAATAATAATAATAATAATAATAATAATAATAATAAATTCTGAAGAATTAGTATAATAATGTTTTTTCCTGATACATGTGTTATTTTGAAGAAAACAATAAACAATTTGTGGTTTTAAAAGATGCCCCGCTTCCTAGGCTGTTCCAACTAGTTTAGAAAAGCAAGCTAATCAGATATTGATGTGTTAGAGTCTCTTTGTAGGTGAATTTTCCTCCATAGTCTTGTATAAGGGTTTCTAGGGCCAGTCAAGGATTCCCCAGGTATCCCCAGGTGGAAATCTCAGAGCACTCAAAGAGACACACCATCCTGAACGCCATGTAGTTAGGCAAATAGGCTGAACATCTTTGTGATTCTCAACAAAAAGTGTGGCTCAAAAGTCCTTAATCAATCTATAGATGCCATTGAGACACATTTCTCTCCTATCCCACTGGGCTGGCACTCCTTACCTCCTCTTTCCTGTTCCCTGCTAGTTCACTTAACTCACATATAGAATCCCTCCTGTGTAGGAGACACAGTGCAGGACTGGGTTTAGTAAGTGTGCAGAATCATTGATGAATTCCCTCTGATAATCAGTAATCCCTTTGCTTTTGTGCAGGTGAACCAGGCACATACATAATTCTACAAAAAGGCAAAATGTGTCGCGACAAATGAGTAAATAGCTTCTGCATTGTTAATCTTGCAGTCTGCTTTACGTCCCTGTAATTCTCACCCATTTCTTTCACTACTACATTAAAAACGGTGTAATGTAGTGGATATGAAGAAAATCATTCTCTTTTAGTTAAAAAAGTTATACAAAAACAATATAACAGTTTTTTAAAAGAAATACACATTTTATTGTCCCAGCTCCTTAATATAGCAGTGTAATTATTGGCTTGCTTCTCTTTGATCTTTTCCATTTTACATATTTTATATCATTACCACAATATATAATTTTATACTCAGTATTTTTATTGTCAAACTTTTTTTAACTTCAACATACTCTTCATAATTATACAGTTTTAACCAGTGTTAGATATGTTTTTCTCATTGGTATGCTCATATTTTAACAAGTTTTCTTTTGTTAGGTGGATATTTTTTTAGGTTTCAATTTTATAAATATTGCTATGTCAGACGTCTTTTCAGGAATCCCACTCCCCAAAATAATCCAACCAGGAAGCCACAGCACAGTGGGAAGTGGGAATATCTTTGCTTCTTTCCTCACTTCCTCTCTCTGTCTCTCTCTCTCTGTTATAGCCACACCCCCTGTCCTTTTTTGCCCCAGCACTGGCCATGAAACCCAGGTGCACTTTACTGCTGAGCTACACCCCAGCCTTTTTTATTTTTTTATTTTGAGACAGGGTCCCACTAAATATCCCAGGCTGACCTTGAACCTGGGAACCTCCTGCTACAACTTCCTGAATAGCTGGAATTACAAGTGTGTACTGCCACACCCAGTTTTTATGATTTTTAAAATTTTTTTAATTGGTTCTTTTTAGTTATACACAACATTAGGATTCATTATGACAAAATTATAAAAACATAGAATATGTTTGCTCTAATTCAGCCCCCAGTACTTCCTCTTTCCCTCCCTTGGTCCCTCCCCTATTTCCTTTCTTCTATTCTACTGATATTTATGTCAGTTACTTATAGTTTCTTTAAGTTGATGTCTTGGGTGTCTGTGATGGTGAGATTCACTGTGGTATATTCGTATATATACGTAGGAAAGTTGGGTCAGACTCATTCCAGTGTTCTTTCCTTTCCCATCTATTTTTCCTCCTCTTTAGTCCCCTTCATCTACTTCACTAATCATTCTTCTGTCCTCCCCCGCGTCCCCCTTTATTTTGGATTAGCTTCCGCATATCAGAGAAAATATTTGATCTTTGACTTTTGGGTACTGGCTTATTTCACTTAGCATGTTGATTCATCATACCAACTGTGGTTATATAAAAATATTTCATGGTTCCACCAGTGGTTTTATTTTATTTTATTTTTATTTTATTGTATTAGTTACACATGACAGTACAATGATCTTGACATATCATACATTTGAATCAAAAGGGGTATAATTTTTCATTTTTCTGATTGTACAGGTTGCAGAATCACATTGGTCATACAGTCACTATATACATACAGCAATAATAATGTCTATTTTATTCTGCTGCCCTTCCTATCCCCCCTTCCCCTCCCCTCCCCTCCCTTCACTTCTCTCTATACCCAATCTAATGTGACACACTTCTTTTTTTTTCCCACTTTGATTTTATAATAGCAATTATAAGGAGATAGAACTTCAAAGTATTGACTTATTTTAGCAGCTGTTAGTCAGCTTTCCATCACTGTGATAAAAATGCCTGAGATAAACAATTTGTAAAGAGGAAAAGTTCATTTTGGCTCACAGTTTCAGAGGTTTCAGTCCATGGTCACTTGGCCCTGTTGCTTTGGGCCTGTGGCAGTGCAGCATATCATGGGGGTAGCATGGGGCAGAGTAGGCGTTCACCTCTTAGTAGCTGGGAAGCAAAAAGATAGAAAGAAGGGAAAGGAGGGGCCAGATCCCATTACCCCTTCAAGGGCGTGCCCCCAGTTCCTAATTCCTTCCACCAGGGCCTACCCCTATATCTTCTGTCACCTTCCAGCAGCACCACAGCTGGGGACCAGGCCTTCAGCACATGGGCCTTTGGGAGACATTTAAGATCCAAACTACGGCAGCAGCTATAAATGATGCTTTAGATTCCCTTTAGTTTTTATTTCTTTCGGTTATTAACAAAATTCAAACATTTTCCTTATTTGTACTGCATTTTGTATTTAGAGTATCGTTTCAGCACTGAGCCTTCAACTATTAATAAATCATCTGTCTGTTACCTTATACTATCCCACGGGGCATTTGTCATGAGGGCTAAATGAGATTCTTGTCTTAGCATATTCTGAACAGTGCCTGACCCATAATAGGCACGTACGGAGTGTCCTTAGGGGAATAAAAGTGCAAGTACATTATATCTTCAGATCTTTTCTTTTTCATCCTTGGGGAAATGAGAGTGTTTGTTTGTTTTTGTTATTGAGCATATTAAAAACAAATTTTCATTTCAAGTCATTTGAGATAGCTTCAGTATTAATTCAGTAATTAATAATTCAGTAAATGAATTATTAATCACATATAGTAGAAATTGGAGCCTTTAATTATTTTGTATGACTTTAATTATATGAAGTCTTTATGTTAACAAAAAATCTTCAGGGCTGGGGCTGTAACTCAGTGGTGGTAAAGCACTCGCCTCGCATGTGTGAGGCACTGGGTCAATCCTCAGCACCACATAGAAAATAAATGAAGATATTGTGTGTCCATCTACAACTTAAAAAAAAAATTAAAAGTCTTCACTCACAAGAGGGAAAGAAATTGAAGTTAATTGAATTGTTTAGTTTCAAAAAGCAATCTCCAATCCCTGTATGTTCTTAAGTATAATACAGGTGGATTTTTGCTAATAACATGATTTCCAGATTGTCAAACTGACAAAACCCGCCATCAGAGATAACGAGGAGAGATGATGGACATCCTGTTGAGGTATCTTCCTCCGACAGGTGGCCATCCCAGCTCGTGTCCTTCCTCTGCTTTTTCTCTAGGTCAAGAAGGCCTTCTTTGCCTTGGTGGCCAACGGTGTCCGGGCAGCGCCACTGTGGGAGAGTAAAAAGCAGAGTTTTGTAGGTGAGCAGGGCGAGCCTGGGGGCGTCTGAAACAGGAGGACAGCTGGGGAATGTGCAGGGCGCCCTTGGAGCTCAGGTGGTGAACCTGTTGCTGGTCACAGGACTTCCTTGCTTTTGCACACGGGTAAGGCAGGACTGCCGGAGACCCAGAACACTGCCGTGCTTTCGCTGGAGTCCTTTGGTGATGTTCTTTTAAGTTAGCAACTCTTTGACACTCTGAAGAGCTCGTGTGCCTTTGTCAACCCGGGGACAAAAGCCCACCCTTGTGCGTGGCAGATGCGCATTTGCAGCCCTAGCTCAGGGGTGCCTGTTCAGCACATCATTTTGAAATAGCCTGTGTCTGCTTCCCCCCAGGTGATAATTCCCTTAGGGAAGCGGGTCATATCTTAATCTTCTGGCACATAGTAGGTACACAGCAAATGTTGACCCTCTTTCCTAAAACTGTTTTATTTATAGTGGAAAACCATCTCAGTGCTTCCAGAGGGTCATGTTCCTAAAGCTATATTCCTGAGAATTCTTTATTAGACTATACCTTATTTTTAAAGTATTTTAGATCATTTAGCTCTTTTAGATGTTCTATAACAATTGACAATTTTTTCCCATTGATTTGCCAAATATTCTCATTCCGTAGCTAAATTTCAGGTTTAATTTCAGCTAGAATTATACCTCTAATTAGACATAGAAAATACATTAATAGAAATATATTAACCTATGCTTAAGATCTTTAAGGTATATTTTATTAGCTTTTTTAGTAAATATTCGAGGTTCACTTGCCATTTAAATTTTCCTTGTCCATGTCCACAGTTTTGTTTTTAAACATACTATTCTTTGTTCCAGGAATGTTAACAATCACAGATTTCATAAATATACTGCATAGATATTATAAGTCACCTATGGTAAGTGACATTGATCCTTACTATTTTATTAATTGGTACTGTATATGTCTGTTTGGGGAGGGGGCATATTTTAAGATCTTTTTGGTATGAGATGAGGGTGCATGGTTCGTTATTTCACATATACGAAGAGGGAATTGCAAGGTGAAGCTACTACCCTCAGTCACATACTCATGGCTTGGTGCAGTTTTGCTCAGGAAAGCTGAAGGGAAATAGCTGCCACATTCCGCTCTCAGAGTTCCTCAAGTCAGTGGACCCTATGTTCTGTAAATGTCACTGAGTAGACGCTGCTTGACTTCCAAGAGCATCCTGTGGCAGCAGGGTACTGGGCGTCTGCTGGGCTGAGCACAGGGACACCTGCCCACTGCTCTTGTCCAGAGGGTCAGACCAATGGGGCCTCACACCTGAGATAAGGTAGGAGACCATAGGGTTTATCTTTGCAGGCCTATTAATGTGCATAGAGGTTGATGAGTTTCCCCAGCAATTTCATGGCAAGAGCTATGCGTACTTTATGGTTTTAAAGGACAAAAAAGAAAGTAGAGATTAAAATTGAAAAACTTCAGTGTTGGCTTTTTTTCTGCCAGTGAAGGAAAGACTGCTCCAGCTGATGTGAGTAAGCAGCAGAGCCCGCGGAGCCTGCCCCACTGTTCTGCAAGAGTGTAGTTTGAAAACCACTTCTGTCCTTGGTCGAACACTGGGATGTTTATGATTCCACTGGTGTAGTTTTGGGTCTGTCTTTTTGTGAGCGTGAGGAGAGGCAGAGTTGTATACTTTATTTCACTGGCACTACATGGGGCATCTAAAAGGTGTAAGTCAATTCAGTTAATACTGTTGGCCAGTTGTCCACTACAGTCATGCATCACTCAACAAGGGGACACCATCTGAGAAGTGTGTGGGCATTTGACTTCCTTGTATGAAGGAAAATCCTTGCCTAAAATGCTATTATGTAGCATTTCTATGTAAAATACAACTGCGAGTCATGGTGAGACACGCTCTCAGAAGGAAGTTTTAACAAAGACTATAATACTCTATTTTATGTCATGCGACATTCTGATTTCTTGAACGCCACCAAGGCAGGTTAATACTAGGGGTCATATCTTTGCTTTTGGACTAGGAAAACTCAGCACAAGTATGATATTTTATGTTGTTGTTGTTTCCAGTACTGGGGATGGAACCCAGGGCCTCATACATCTAGTCAAGCGCTCTACCACCAAGCAATATCCCCAGCCTACAGTGTGATTTTTAAATGGATGGATTTTGATAAAGTACAGCTAGATCCCATGTGACAAATCTCAGCAATGATTTATTAAATCAAAATTGCTGAAAAGCAGTTGGATCTAAATATAAAGCCCAAAGTTTTTCTTAATACTTGGATACATGTTTTTCTCTGCATTTCTTCTCATTTTCTAACTATAAACAGAAAAATGCTGTTATAAAAGCCGTATCATTTTCCAAGTAGTTTATTTGTTCCTGTATTGTATATGTTAACATTTGTAAATAAGAATTTTTCTTATTTGCAGGTACAAATTTATGAATTAGAGGAACATAAGATTGAAACATGGAGGGGTAAGCACTACTAGGTGCTAAAAATCTTTACTATCCGGGAGAAAATGTTAAACTTAGTGTGTAAAGTATGTTTTAGTATCACACATTCTTTTCTCTATGCTAATAACACATTAGAGAAAACATACTGTTTTGGTTTTTTTTTTTTTGTCTTCATTTTGGAAGTCTGGCTACCCATTCTGGTAATGGGCATGTAGAGTACCCACACAAGCCAGGCCTGGCACTCGGGCTGGCAATGTAGAGGGAGTGAGCTGACCACAGAGCCAGCCCCTGACACCTGCCCTTGTACAGAAAATGCTCCAAGGACCTGCCAGACCTTCACAGAAGTAAGGGTCTGTTCTGATTTAAACTTATTTCTTTCCAAATTATGGCAAAACACAGAACAAGTAAGCCATAACTCTGTGAATGGTTTGGATCAAAAACCAAGGAAATAATTCCAGGAACACTATTTTTTGTCACATTGAAATTCACCCTTTTCAATCGTAACACTTTTCTGCAGTGGAACCATTTTTTGAATTCTTGTTTTGTGATTGCGAATGAGTCTTCCTGAGCCCATGAGTGGATGGTGGAGCAGGCGGGGGGGTGGGATGGGAGTGAGAGGACCCAGACTGAGTGGAATGAAGAGCCCTTGGAGAGGGTATCCAGGGAAAAGCCTGGATGGAAATGGAGGGACCAGCCAGACGTGGTGGCACACGCTCTAATCCCAGCAACTCAGCAAAGCCCCAAACAACTTAGTGAGACCCCATCTCAAAATTAAAAAGGGCTGGGGATGTAGCACAGCGGTAAAGTGCCCCTGGGTTCAATCGCCAAAACCCCCTCCCAAGAAAAAGAGAGAAAAGAAATGGAGGGAACAACTGAAGGGAAATTTCAGATTGGAAATTCAGTAGTCTGGATTTGCACCTCCCATAGTATGCCCGAGAATACACAATGATGGTCACTGAGAACAATGCTCAGTATCTCAAAAGCTCTGCAGGCCCTTTTAATGAGTTAGAGGCTTTGTTGAGTGATATATTTGATTTATTATCGCTTTCTCAATCCACGCTGAATGAATTAAGTCAACATGGAATCCATATGGCCTGTTATGATGTGATTGTGTAACTTAACATCAGGACCAATAATTCTTATCAAATGATACTTTACCCACTGTTGACCAAGGTATACGTATATTTACATATTTCATACATGGTATTTGGTAGAAATAATAGTGCTTAGGTATTCTCAACTACCTTCTTGTGCATACCTTGGGAAAGCAAATTAATTACAGTTGATACCTTTACCAAGAAAATTTCCATTTGCTGGAAAGATTCCCAGGATTCAGTAGGTTGTGAGCATTAATTTAGTAAAATGAAACAAGAACATTTAAAGAGCAAAGTTTATTATTAACTAATTTTATCTTTTTTTTTGTTTTTGTTTTTTTGGTTTTTTTTTGGTTTTTTTTGTTTTTTTAATTTTTTATTGTGGGTTGTTCAAAACATTACAAATTTCTTGACATATCATATTCCACACTTTGATTCAAGTGGGTTATGAACTCCCACCTTCACCCCATACACAGATTGCAGAATCACATCAGTTACACATCCATTGATTTACAAATTGCCATACTAGTGTCTGTTGTGCTCCACTGCCTTTCCCATCCTCCACCCATAATTTTATCTTATAACTTATGAAAATTATCTTTAAAGGATTTTGTAAATGCTTCATTTCTTGAGCGTAATTTTAAATTGATAGCATTCTGATAAAAGAGCTGGTATTGCTCTTTTATCAGATTGCTTGACTTTTCCCCCAATGTTATAAATATCTGTTAAAATCCTGTTTTTAAATATTTAGTTTTTCTTCAAAGGCAACATTCAGAGAACAATCAAAGTTGCTTAATACTGCCATACCTATAATTAACAGAATAGTTTTTAAAATTTCTTTTGATGTAGATTTTTAATTCTTTTAATTCTCTGTAAACAGAAGGGTATTTGAATTTCTGTGATAACGGCAAACAGCAAAAATGTTAACTAACTGCGCATTTTCTTTCTATAAATACAGAGCTTTATTTACAAGAAACATTTAAGCCTTTAGTGAATATATCTCCAGATGCAAGGTAAACGTGTATTTTTTTTCCCTTTATTTTCATATATCTGTTTTATTATCATGTTAGATAAATAGAAGCAAACAAACAAAACATTCTCCACTCTAAATGGGGCCGGCCTCCCTAACTCCAAATCTGAGTTCATTAAAGTTAGGGACAAGAGAAGTCACAACCATGTTCCTGCACGAGGTTGACATGACCTAGGCAGATGGTCACACTACGCAATCCTGAACGTCCAATCTCCTGTGTTGGGTCAGTGTAGGGAGCTGTGCAGTTGCCAAATCTTGGGCTCACCCCACCCTGCTCAGGCAGTCCAAGAGGACAGAGCCTGGGGATGGTACAGAAACAGTACTGACTCTGATCCTGGAAGGCTTTCATGAAAAAGGATAGTCTAGAAGACATTTTTAAATCTCAAGAACTCTAGAGAGAAAAGGTAAATTATTTGTTTTATTTTTCTCATTTCCAAATCTTAACAGGAAGACACACCCAATAGCCTTCTTGGAGCCAGTCATAGGGGAGGCAGTGAGTAGGCAGAAGGTGGCTCCACCCAGTCCGGTGGCTGGAGCCACAGGCGCCAGTTCCCACCCTGGGAACCCACCCTGGGAGCCCACCAGCTAGCTTGGCCTCTGTGCGATCCCCAGTGCCCTAGCTCCCCTAAGGGCTGTGTGGTCTGCCCTAATCCAGGTCCCTAAATACACTGCGAAGGAGTACTCCCTACAGACTTGAAGCTAGCACTTGTGTTTCAGATATTTTAACAGATTGTGAAAAACTAGAAATATACTGTGGTCTCCAGATTAAAACTTGTCCATGGGCTGGGGGTGTGACTCAGTGGTACAGCCTTCACCTGGCATGCATGAGGCCCTGGGTTCCATCCCCAGCTCTGGGGAAAAAAATCATAACAGTATTTTAAGTTGATAAGCCTTTTATTATGGTAAATATACAAACACTGGAAATGCTTTAAAGCTGGGATAGTCCAAAGATTTCTGACTTTTCTTTAAAGCCTCCTAACAACTTTAATGGCTTTTCCCGCAGCCTCTTCGATGCTGTGTACTCGTTGATCAAAAATAAAATCCACAGATTGCCAGTTATTGACCCTATCAGTGGGAATGCACTTTATATACTTACTCACAAAAGAATCCTCAAGTTCCTCCAGCTTTTTGTAAGTAGTATTTAGTGTTTCTAAAGACATAGTTGCATTTACTTCAATTAATTCATTTCAAGTAAATTGGCTTCTGTTACTCTCAGTAGTAGATTGTTAGTTTTGAGGTCTCCACTTCTAAACTTTAGTTTTTCAACTTAACTACTATTTGAATTGTACATTCTCAAAGTTGATTTCAGTTAAAAAGCAATCACATTCAAGTGCAAGTACCAAAATAATAAAAACACTTGGAATTAATTCTCCACCTAAATTAGAACATTTTATCACCTAATACCCAAGGGGAGGTAAAACTGTTGACAAGTCAGTCTAATTAAGGACTGCTGTACAAGTAAACTGAACCAATGTTTAGGACAAAAGTTGCTTCATGATGCTTTGATCGGTGTTATGGTTCAAGAAACATGTTCAAAAAATACTGTCCCTGAGGTTATCTTCTTATAAACAACAGCAATACTAGGAAATCCCAAAGCAAATAAAATTTTGTCAAGAGAATACCATGTTGGTCCAAATCAGGCCTCTATTATCCATTCATTTTCTCAGTGGTGTCTGAAATTAGCTGGTCTCATAGTCATTTAAAACCCACAACCTCTTTGGTCCACAATGTGAAAAGAGGCTCAGAAGCGAGACAGCTTCTCTGCTCCCCCTTATTACTGTCACTGAATTTAAGGTTACACATAAGTAGTCAGATAGATCCCTAGGCAGCATTGGTAATTCAGAGGAGGTCATTTGAAAAGTTGTTTTTTCCTAAAGAACATAGTAGATATTAAAAATCTACTTCAAACTAGCTCTTCCACTTTCTCCTCCACAGCTCTGCGTAGGAATTAAAATTGCATCCAGTGTAATTCACAGGCTGACAAAGCTCTTCCCCTGGAAGCAGCCTTGAAATATCTTGTTCATCAAACCAGTCTTACATTTTAAAATAGTCTATATATATAAATTACACTTCATGGTTAAATAAATGCTATGAAATAGGAAGGAGAAGAGTAATTTACCAAAAAAATAAACAAAAACATGAAGTTTAATAGACAGTCTAGGGAAAAAAATGAGGGACATATTGACATTGTTTATCAATGTCGATATATAATCTGGGAATGGGGCTGCCTTATCGTTTAGGTTTTGCAGAAACACCAGGTGTGGGGTAAAGAGGCACTTTTTTTTTAAACATATTTGTTTTTTAGTTGTAGTTGGACACAATACCTTTATTTTGTTTATTTATTTTTATGTGGTGCTGAGAATTGAACCCAAGGCCTTGCACATGCTAGGTGAGCGCGCCTCCACTGGGCCACAATCCCAGCCCAAGAGGCACATTTTCAGACTCCACATGTCCTAGGCCTATAGTGCACTTAATCTTTAAGAGTCATAATTCTGAAATGTGTTAACTATGAGAGCTGCTGGTGCCCGGCACTAGGCTAGCACTTCACAGGCTGAACTACCGCCCCATCAGCTGGGTATTTATTATTAAGCCCATTTTATAGGTGATGCCCCTAAGCAAGGTGAAGTGTCTTGGCTAGGGTTCTGTGGCTGGCAGGTGGCAGAGCTGGTATGCACACCAAGCACTCCAGATCTGCAGCCACCTCTGACAACCGTCTGCTGGCCCGTGAGGTTGTACACAGGGGCGACAGGCCCAGAGTTGCCCAGGCAGTGAGTTGTGAGTTGCAACCCAAGAGCCTCTGCAGGCCCAGACCACCCATGCTGTCACCGCCACACCAAAGGACAGGTGTGAGAGTGTCCCTCTGCAGAGCTAGGTCAGATTTTTTCCCTTATAAAAATAGAGGAGGTTGCCTCTACCCAGTACTGCCTTATATTTGGGCCAATGTGGTAATTAGAATCATGCTACTAGAATATTCAGCTAGAGGTTCTCAGATAAAAATGTGGAATTTAAATAAAGAAACTTCAGGATCTGATTTTTACTGAATTAATGAGATCATAGTCTGAGAAAAGGTAGCATTACCCTTCAGGATATTTGAAAATTAGCCCAAGCCTAGAGTTTAGAACAGGGAATATCCTATATTGAGATGGACTAGATGACCTAATAGGTCTTTCTTTTTTTTTTTTTTTTTTCTCTAAATTTCTAGGATTCTCATGATTTGAATATTGATGAACTCTTTGACTTGAACATTTTGTTTCTTCTAATTGTTCATCTTTTCCTGATAATTATAAGGTACACCAGGAGGATGGAATCAACTGTACCCTTTATAAAAGGTGGATCTTTGAAACCATAGACCTTATTTTGTTATGTCAAACATGATCCTAGACTTTTCTCTTCTGACTTATCCCTCCTCCTTGAAAACTGCCCATGAAAAGAACATTAATTTTTAAGGGTTCTGTTAATTCTATTCAGCTGGCTTGTTCTTTGTTCCTAATAGACAAAACCTGGAGTCCTCCAAGGAGTGGTCAGGGTGTGGAGTGGGTGGAGTGAGGACTAGCCTCGAGGGCTCAGCCATGCCAGGGGTCTGGGGTTTGCAAATCCTGGGTTCTTCATAGATGTTACTCAGCGCCACCAGCAGGACCAAAGAGTTTAATGTGAATAATTAAGAATAAATGTTCTGTTCTTGGTGGCTTCCAAGTCTTAATTTCCCAAAGAAAGCTGTTGTTCCCTTCATCTACCCACTTTTTCAGTGAATGGTTAGGAGAAATGTTATAATGTTAAAATGCTTTGAATACTTTAAAGATAAGCATAGATATGCAACTGGTTTGAATGAAAGATGCAATTGTTATGTAACTTTTTCATGTTAATTGAGACATCCAAGCAGATTGTTAGAAAAGGCAACTTTGATATATCGGACATAGTTTTCCATGCAGATCTGGACATTTGACCATCAGGAGGGTTTGTGGTGGTTCTGGAACGTCTGCGTTTGTCTCCCTGTCTAGATGTCTGACATGCCAAAGCCCGCCTTCATGAGGCAGAACCTGGACGAGCTGGGAATAGGAACGTACCACAGCATCGCCTTCATCCACCCAGACACCCCCATCATCAGAGCCTTGAGCATATTTGTGGAGAGACGAGTGTCGGCTTTGCCCGTGGTGGACGAGTCAGGTCTGTGCAGCTGTCCCTGCCAAACCATAGTCCCTGTTTACTCTTCAAGGCAAAGTATGGGAGAAGCAGAGACTGAACTTTTAGATGCAATGCATTCAGCACTTAGGAGCTCTCCGGAAAATAAGAAATTTAAACTCGTTTATATTCATAGTTTCACTAAAATATGATTTCATGTCCATCTTAAAATAGACATGATCTTTGTTCTTCATGGACAAAAACTGGAGTCCTCCAAGGAGCAGCCAGGCGACGGAGGTGGGTGGAGTGTCAGGGCTTGTGAGTGGCAGCTCAGACAGGTCTATCAGTGCTTAATCCCTGGTAACGGCTTAGTTAAGACTGATTTTAAATGAGTTATTTCTGTTCCTCAAATATTTTTCTAACACATATTTTCATTTTTAGGAAAAGTCGTCGATATTTATTCCAAATTTGATGTAATTGTAAGTACTTTCAATTTTTTAAAACCTCTTAGAACATATCTTAAAGCCTGTTTAACCTATTTTTATGTTTTTCTCTTGTTCCCTAATAATTCCTAACTTCTTTGAGGTTGAAAATCTTAGAAAATTTCAGGCTCCCCATAGTAAAGACTTTTAATATTCATTGGTTTAGCAATGAATCATATGTTAGTGTGCAGTAGCATTTAGTACTTGTTTGTCTTTCCAACAAAAGACAGACCTGCCACTGTAGCGTGTGTTGAAATGGTCATGCTGTCTGTAGGTGCGTGCTCAGTATACACGGGAGTTTGTGGATGCCCTTCCAAATGCACCCTCCTGCTTGCTGACTGGGAGCCACTGTTCGGAACAAGATTACAAGTGAATTTTTATTAAATAGCATTACATAGAGTCCTATATTTGAATCCTGACTTAATTCTCCTAGGTTCACTGTCCATTCTGCATCTTTCCATGTGCAGCTCCTTTCTTCCCATTTACTCTAAGGAGTTTGACACTGTTTCTAAGAAAAGGAACAGATACTTTGCTCCAAAGTACACACCATGTGTTGCTACAGTACTGACCCCTGCATTAAATATTCTTTTGCATCTGTCTCAAATCTTTGGTTCATCCTATTCTGTTTAACATATTAGACACCAAAATATATGTTCATTGGAATTTTGGTTGAATGGGACCCACTAAAATTAATCAGAACCCTGAGACACTATTTGGCTTTATGAGACTTGACTTCTCAGACCTGCTGTTCTCCCATAAATTCTTGACTCTGATGGGCCACTGCTGTTGCCACCACCAGCACCACCACCAAGGCCTTCCTGGCAAAAGCCTTATCTCTGTGGAGCTCATTGGGAAAGTTTATTGATGCAGGCTCCCTACCTCTGTAGTACTTGTCACCTTTTATAAGTGTTAGTCCTCTCAAAAGATGCTACCAGGCCCAGTGTGGAGCACTCAAAGGTAAGAATGAGGAAAGCCTCTGGCGGGATACGTCACTAACACTTACAACACACTCCATAGTTAAGGTGTACCTCGTGATGTGAAGTCTTTAATTATGATTGATAAGACGATGAAATGACAGCCCTGTGGCATGATACAAGCTAGAAAGAACTTTTGGTGTCCAGATAAGATAAATATTAAAGTTTTTACAAATCAGCTTGTTTTAAACTTGACACAGTTTTGCCATTAATGTGGATCAGAATGAAAGGGTTCTGATCTGTGACTGTTACAGAATCTTGCTGCTGAGAAGACCTACAATAATCTGGATATCACGGTGACCCAGGCCCTGCAGCACCGATCACAGTATTTTGAAGGTGTTGTGAAGTGCAGTAAGCTGGAAACACTGGAGACCATCGTGGACAGGATAGTGAGAGCCGAGGTGAGAGCCCCGGCCCCAGCCTTCCACCTCCTCCCCGTCCCACTGCAACAAGCAGGCCACTGCCATTGCCCAGGGCCTAGCGCAGCTTCCTCTGGGTGATCCAGAAAGGGTCGTTGAGTTGAAGTGAGTTCATTAATAATTCTAATATCATAGTTGAATTGAAAACACTGGTGAGATACTTTCACAGCCTGAAAAATGTGCACATGAGGAAACAAAAATTGCCCCAGAAGCTTTAAACTCAGAGTATTTATGAATTCCAAGTTTAAAATGTATGACTTATGTTATTTTAACAAGGTAAATGGTAAATCAATGAAACAGAACTTTTTAAAGTTAATTTGCTCTCTTCATACCAATCTCTCTCTTCCCTGATTTAGATCATCATCAATGGCCTAGCAGCCCCCAGTCTCCTGAGCCTCAGCACCCATAGCCCTGTACTCCGCGGCTGAGTGGGTGTGCGAGTATGCGTGGTGCAGGACCCTGTAGGGAAGAGGGGAAGGATCTCCGTGTGGCTTGCCTAATTCAGCATACCCATTCCCACTGTCATTCCTGTCCTGTCAGGCAGGTCCAGGAGTGTTGTCCTGTGTCAGTCTTTACAGCTAAAGCTATGACTCTCTTCCTTCTGGAAGAGCCCCCAGTTAAACAAAATGCATTCCTAATGAGAAGTCTGTTTTGATATTATTATAAATGTAAGAGAACTGGCCAAGAAGCAAAGTTCCTGATTATTTTTAAGCTAATAACATGTGACCTTACATTGCTTTCTGATAGTGACATGCAAAGTTACATCAAAGGCCATCGTTGTTATTAGAGATCCACCAAGCCCTCCTTTAACTCTGTATGTTCAAGCACCCCACCTCCTGTTTCCTACTCTGAGTTAGCCCCCAGCTCCGCCCCCAGATCAAGGCTTTTAACTGCTGCACTAGCATCTCAGAGGCAAGCCTTCCCTTGTTCTACTTGAGTTCACCACTTGTTTTCAAAAGGTGTCAGTTGACTTGGGAATACACCCTAACTTTTTATTAATGTCTTTGGAATTATGTACCTTCTGAAGATAAGCAGAAACAGGTAAGGTATCTCTCCCTATGTGTGAGGACAGTGGACATCCATGTGACAGAGTCCTTTATGACAATTAAAAATCATGTTACACATTGAAGACTATCCACTGGTATTGATGCTGAAAACCACTAGCAAGGCATTGCTAAGAGAAGAGGCCGGGCACTGTGCCCAGCAGGACTCCACGTGCTGTCCACGTGCATCTGCACAGAGAAGAGGCTCGAACACACACATAGCACAGGACCGACAGCGCTGTCTCTGGGCAGTGGAGTCCTGGGTGGTGTGGGGAAGGCCTGTGCTCTTCTCTGTTCACCTGACGGCAGTAGAAATCTCTGCAATACAAAAGAGGACATTGAGGAAAATGATAATACAACTAAGTAGTTTTCTCAATTACACATCTTCACGTTTTCCCTCTTTAAAATTCTTTGACCAGATGACTCCTATTGGAGCATGAAACCAATTTTTAGCTTTAATGTAGTTTGTTAGAAGAGGGTTCACGGGGTCAATAAAGACTCGGTTTATAGGAAAAACACAACACTAACTTTAAGGTACCTGGGACAAGGAACACTTGTAGATTTCAGACTCAGCAATAGTTGTCATTATTTTTGGTTCTCGTTTACAAAGAATCATGTGAGCACTCTAGGGGAGATGATTTCCCTTGACCTTCAGTAGATCAAAAGATATTATTACAATTATTAAATATTGATAATAAAATATGTCTAGCATAGAATTTAAAACATTCTCTGATCCTAGATATAAACCATTATTTTAATTTATAGTTATGGTCAGTAATTATACTGTGTTATATCACAGGAGTATTGAAGAACCTGAAAGCTTATTAGAAAACTTTTTGAAGAAATTTATGTTGCTCAATATGAGAAAGATGACCAAGTGACTTTTATTAACCTAAAGCAAACTCTGATACCAAAAACATCACCAACATCATGTCATTAGAGACAAACTATAAAAGCAGAATTTCCCCCATTCTCTATCTCCTTCCTGTGTCCAAATTTTTTGCAAAGGCTCTGCCTGTTCTGTGGAGAGGATCCTGTGGGGAGCCATCTGGCCCGCGGTTGCTTCTGGAGATTAAGTCAGAGAGGCCAGAAGAGCACCGTGCTCTTGCCATGCCATCCGCTGGAAGGATGTTACAGTAATGCTGCAGAATGTCCTCCATTCATTTATAAATAGTTTAGAGAGGAAAACTAGAGGTTAATAGTATCCATTTCACTTCATTATAGTTCATTTATCCTTCTGAATATTATTCTTATGAATTTCATAGAGAAAAGACACTACAGAAAATAAAAGGCAATCTTAGGTGGCCCTGTTTCCTAGTTTCTGTAACAGTCTGGATTTCTTTCCCATGTAGAACAGGTTTCCTGATGGCTACTAGAAACAGATTCACCTTTAAAAAAGTAAAACTTCTGTGCTTAAGAGAATGTCTATAGCTACATTGTACTTCTGTGCTGAACGTGCCTTTTATCAATGTTCTGAAATTTTAAAACTCAATAGGATATAGTTGGCTTATACTTCTTGGACAGGGTCAAGCAAATCAGCATTGCACTTTGACCCTAGAGCCCCAGGCCTTTCTCTGGCTCAATCCACCATTGCTTCCTCTCATTTGTAGGATTTATTCATTGTACTAAAGTGCATGAGTGGCATTTTCCCCAATATCCCTCTTAAAACACTTTTTATTTACACGCAGCCTGCTTTCTCCTCTCCGCAGGTCCACCGGCTGGTGGTAGTAAACGAAGCAGACAGCATTGTGGGTATTATCTCCCTGTCAGACATTCTGCAAGCCCTGATACTCACACCAGCAGGTAAAAATGCTGACTTCAGTCTTGACCCCAGTGTCTAGAAAGGGAGGGAGGTGGGGTGGTGAATGGTGTTTTCTCCCATTTCCTCCAGCCCCCCGCTCCAGATCGAGGCTTTGTATGTTACCTTGTCGTCCATTTCCATTTTCATTCTCGTCTCAGTTTTGAAATTTTGATGTTCCATTTAGAGGAAGAAAGTTATAGGAGATATTCCCAGAGGGGAGGAGGGTGGCGGGGACCCGAGAGCTGGGGTTTCTCACGTGCTGTGTATTCAGTGGTGAGATGGGCTCTACAGGTCTCGAAACCACCAGAGCCCCTCCCTTTCTGTTTCTCTTCTTCCCACTGCTCTCCCTCCTGGTCCGGATCAAATGTCAGCAAGCCAGCCTTGCAGGGCCACAGACCCAAAGCCAAGATGGGACAATAAGTGGCACTTATTATTGTTTGAACTCTCTGGAGTGGAGCAGTAAATGATGCATGTTGTATGATATTGATTTTGCGTTAGTTCAGAATCAATCAAACTCAGCCAAGACTAGTTTTTATTTTTTTAGTTGTAGTTGGGTACAATACCTTTATTTTATTTATTTATACGTGGTGGTGAGGATCAAACCCAGTGCCTCACGCATGCTAGATGAGCGCTCTACCGCTGAGCGGCACTCCAGCCCCCCAACACTAGTTTTTATAATTAGTCTGTAACCTAAAAACGCCCACCCTAATGGAGTCCCCACCACCTGAATCATTCTTACTAGTTGAGAATGCCAAGAGAGCTGTCCCTGTGGAGCAGTCCCCTTCACAGGTGGCCTGGGCTTCAGCATCATCATTAGTTTCACCTGGAACTTATTAGAAACGCCTGTGGGGGGACCACCATGCATGTAGTAAGTCAGAAACAGATGCTGGGTCAGATGGGCCTCATACAGTGATTTTCAGACTCCAAGTGTTCGAGAGCTTCAAACTCACAATAATCTTCATAATCATGAAATAGTATAAACGAGTATGAGATTGCTTGTTGCATTACCCTAAAATTGGAATAACCCAAATATCTTTCAAAAGAAGAATGGATAAATTGTGTCATTCACCAGCGAAATCCTCACAGCCCCAAGAGTGAGCCCCAGCTACCTGCCTGGTGGTGCAGAACGCCCCCCCCGCCCCGCCCCAGCAACACTGCAAAGAGGAGGCTGCACTAACCCACACCAGGGAATGCCGGTATATAAATTTCCAAGCGTATTAGGAAAAAGCTTCTTCAATGAGCAGACTCAGCCCCACAGGTGTATAGCTTGACATCTTCAGTGAAAGATCCCCTTTGTAGGGACTGGCCCGGGACCAAAGCAGCAGTCTGCCAGCAGAGTCTGTCTGAAGATCAGCCCAGGGCATCTGTCCCTTTGACCAAGATCTTTTGGGCATTAAAAACTCCAAGTAAACCTGTCAAGTGACTTATCGTCTGGGCCTTGGTGTCTCAAACCATAAGCATGAGAAAGGCGAGCTGGATGAGTTTAAATTGCCTCTAGGCTCGGTATTTCAAAACTGTAAGTCATTCACGCTCCTCCCACCCCTGCTGAGACAGTGACGCAGTCTGTTTCACAGCTGGAATTTGGAGTGTTTGTTCACTTAGAAATCACTGGATTGGCATTCTCAATGGCATATTGTATACAACCCCATTCGTTAGGGGAAACCTTCTGTGACTCTGATAGCTGGACTGCAAGTGAGCACCTGGAGAGGAGCTCACAGGACCCGTGTCCATCCGCCACAGCAGTCAGCACCCGCACGTCAGGGGAGGTACCCATGTGTTCAGCAGCTGAATGCCGGCACCACTGGTTCCATCCCGATGTGGCTCTCTGAATGTCACCTCACCTCAGTGAGCCTCAGTGTCATCTGTAGAGTGAGCAGGATGCACAGTCCCATCTCCTACTAAGATTCCATGAGATGAAACAGAAACCATGAATGAAAGCCACTGGTGCTTGGCAGGGCACCCAGGATGAGCACCGCTGGGTGGCCATTTACGGAATAGTCAGAGGACTGTTGAGACCTACCTGCTGTGATGCAATGAAAAGTGCCAGTGGCCATTCTTTTCACCATATAAGGGCCACAGTTCCCTGTTAGGGATACTGATTCAATACAATAATATTTTCTTTTTTTTTCAAAGTTTTCAGCAATAGTTCATTGCTGAAACTTAGACTGCATGTGAGACTGTGTAGCTACACCCACACCGGATGGGCATGCAAGCAATCCGATGGTAGTAACAGCCGGGTTTTAGCCCCTTATCCTAGTAGATTGTTAATCTCTTCCTGAAGTCTAGCGTCTGCTGTGTTCAGAACAGTCGCTTTCCCTACTAACCCATTGTGAAATGCCCTCGCCAGACTCTTGTAGGCATTGCGTGAATTTTCCCTAGACATGTTTTGTGTTTTAGACTTTTGTAGGTATGCACAACTGAAATTCTTGTGCCTATGCTAAAACCTACCTACATACATCTTCTGAAGTTTTTAGCAGTGGAATCATACATATTTAGAATCACAACTTGTAATGTGGATCAGCACAGCAGTGTGTTGGTGGGGGTAGCTGGGAGCCGCCTGCCTGCTCCTTCCCCCCCCACCCACCATTGTCCTATGTGCTGGGCACGTAGAAGCCAGTGGTGCAGAGCACTCTACTGTTAGCATAAGCTTTGAAACTTTCATTTTCCATCTTTTGGCAGGTGCCAAACAAAAGGAGGCAGAAACAGAATGACGGCGGAGAATGTAGACCTCCTCGTAGGAGAACTTGAACAAAGTTTCTGGGTCACGATTTGCCTCATGAACACTGGCTGCAAGTGGGAGAGAGTAAAATGGCGAAGAATGTATATCAGGGTTTAGTAATGGGTGTTTTTCCAGTGTTGTAAGCATAAAAAAAGAGAGATTTTATGTGCTTGAAGATTCAGCCTTGCGTTAAAGACTGTTTTCAGACCTTCATCTGAAGGATTTTAAATGCTGTATGTCATTAAAGTGCACTGTGTCCTGAAATGTTTATTATTTTTCATTTCCAAGAATTCACTGGTATGGAACAGGTGATGTGACATAAGGTGAGTGTACAGCATGTTTAGATCACAGTGCCTTATGTCCGAATACAGCAATATGTCATCGCTGCTGCCCGCCCCGCCCGAGAGTGCGCATGAAGTGACACCGAGCTTGAATGTGGAAGTCTTTGAACCTTTTACCAAATCAGTTATTTTCATTAGGTTCGTCAAAAAGTTGTAATTTGAATATAAATAATTTCTTTACAACTTCAATGACACTTCTCTAAGTGTCTGAGCTAACATGTCAACGGGCTGCTTTACGACAGCTTTATTTATTTTTACTTTCATGCAGTTTTTTTACACATCCCTTGGTGGGTAAACTTCACCATGTCCTTTAATAAACTCTTGGTTATTTCAAAATGGCAAATTTCTCATTATTTAATTTTGGATCTGGAAAGGATAGGACTTCTAAAATAGCCACTGTTGGGATTTAAAGACATGGAAACAGGCCGTGGCTGGGAGGAAACAAAGTGCCGGGAAGATGTCTATTTTTTTCTTGTGTATTGAACTGTAAAATCATGATGTTTGTGTGACTGTTGATGAGACTGTAAATCTGACTGTGGCACAGCAGTGCTATTATAGAGTTGAAGCAAAACAACATTGCCTGATGTAAGTGCTCTGAACATGTTGACGCTGTATATATATGAGGAGAGGTTGAGGTTTTGTTTTTTGGGTTTTGTTTTGTTTTTTCAAATTGAAAAAATAAATCCTACTATCTACCATTTTGTTAAAGAGGTTCTTTAAAATACCGTGTATTTCTACGTGTATTAATTAAAATTCTACATGCAGTTTTCCTCTTAGCTGTTTCTCCCCAAATAAGGGAACACATGGATTCTCATCTGTTATCCATCATCAGAAAAAAAGCTCATGATTTAACTCATGACCCCTTTCCCTCCATTATTAAATATTAACATGTTTAAAAATTGCTACACAGATTTTCTTGTGCTAGGTGTCTGTTTCTTAAGCCAAATGTGAGAGGAAGAATATATAGTATGTTTCCCCATGGAAGCAGTTGTGGTTTTTTGAGTTAAACTAGTGGCAATATTTGGGAGGAAGGGAACGTGTCTCAAAGTTGCTGAAGCAGTGAAGTTCTGGAGGGACCTGATGAATCCACTCCATCTGTAGCACACCAGTGCGTGCAGAGGCTCCAGGCACAGAGGTGTGCAGGTGTAGACAAAAATGTGTCTTTGCTTTAGGAAACAGTTTGGGGCCCCTTTAAAACATGCGCGTTTCCTGCTCCTGGGAGGCCTGGGTCAGGGGCTCTGGCTCCCATCAGCGTCCTTTGTCAGGGTTTGTTCCCTCTGTGGCATGCCAGGCCCACCAGGGTTGGGAGCAGCCTGCTCCCAGCGTTAGACCCCACCTTGGCTGTTAGGAGTGTCTTTCCGTCTACAGGCCTCTGATAAAGGCTAGGTGTGGGCAAGTGCTTCTCAGTGCCCTCCTGGGAGTGAGGGAAAGTGGAACGTGTGCGTGGAGGAGAGAAGCCAGGTGAGCCTAAAATAGAAGAACCCACCTCAGAAGCCCTGCTGGACAGCCCTGTGCTTGTGTCAGCTTCCCTCTTGGTGCCTGCAGGGTGTCTGTTGGCGGAGCCACCGGGCCATGTGAGGAGGCCCCAGTGCCGGGGCCTCAGCTCTGACTCCAGGACCCGTGCTGCAGCCAGCAAGGCAGGAGCATGCTGGAAATAGCACCTCCATTCCAGAAAGGGAGGGCATCTGCTCTGTTTTACATTCTAACCTCTAAGAAAGGTTTGCAACGTAAATTTATTGAGCCGACAACATGTCATATAACATTTTATTGGAGAATCATTTACATAAGCAGTCTTCTAGGCCAGTGGCTCCCAACCAGAGGACATTGTGTCTACCAGGAATGTTTGGCAACTGGACACATTTTTGGTTATCAAGACTCGGGGTCATGCAGGGAGGAGGGTGCTGCAGGTGCCAGAGAGCGGAGGCCAGGGTGCCACTGGACAAACTGTGACTCCCAGATGCCCCCACAGCAGCCACCCAGCTCCAGACCAGTGAAGCACTCCAAACAAGTAGAATCTCTGGGTACTTTACATTTCTTGTTCTCTGATTCCACCTGTTGTTGGAAGAAAACCTCAGCAGGCAGTCAATCAGGTTAAGGGACTGTGGAAATACCCCACAGGTGAATTCCACAGATCTCCATGGCCCTTGTCATGAATTCCTTCCAAAGAGATTTTCCCCAAAAAAGGGAATTTTGCTTTGCATAATGGTACCCTCAGGAAGAAATTCCTACCCATAGGGAAATACTTAGAAAATAAATTACTTCATAAATCTAGAACAGGCTCCAAAATTGTTTTTTCACATAAAATTACCTACAAAACTGGTACAGTTGTAAGTCCACATGAAGAGCACGCTTAAAACACATTCACCTAGCCAGGTATGGTGGCACATACCTGTAATCCCAGCAGCTTGGGAGGCTGAGACAGGAGAATTGCGAGTTCAAAGCCAGCCTTAGCAACTGTGAGGCACTAAGCAACTCAATGAGACCCTGTCTGTAAATAAACTACAAAATAGGGCTGGGGATGTGGCTCAGCGGTAGAGCACTGGCCTAGCACATGTGGAGCGCTGGGTTTGATCCTCAGTACCACATAAAAATAAAATAAAGGTATTGAGTCCAACTATAACTAAAATATTTTTTAATTAAAAATAATAATAATAATAATAGGGCTGGGGATGTGACTCAGTGGACCAGTGCCCCTGAGTTTAATCCTTGGTACCAAAAAAAAAAAAAAAAAAAATTCACCTGACCCTCATAGATTCCTTCTCGTGCTGGATACTCATCACCCCGCTTTAGAGTCTGCCTAAGCGAGGCCACAATAAAACCATGGAGGGGCTTTTGTTGTTCATCTCTCAAAGCAAAGTAGGGTTCCCTCCTGCAGGGAAGTCTGGGAAAATCAGGTACCAAATTGTCTAGACAGCTCCATGCTTTGAGTACTAGCCTCTACCTGTGAGGGCTTTTGCAGATCAGAATCTGGAAAATGGCTGAAACCCCTAAGTGTGCTTTTCCTCCCAGACCTACAATGAAATCACCTGATTTCCTGCTCGGTGACGCACATAGCCCTGGGCCCATCCTCAGAGTCCCAGAACCGGAGGCCAGTTAGCAAACAAGCCCGCTAGGCTTGAGCGTCCGAGAACCAGAGCCCCATGGTCACGTGTTCCTACCGTATTGGGGCAAGAAAGAGAACAGGCCCCATATTTGTCCCTATTTGTCCTTGTCAGGGAATCACCTGTAGGTACCTTGTGCTTCCCCGTGGCTCAGAGACCCTCTGCAGACAGGGAAGTATCAACTCCTGGAAACCAAGATGCAACTTCCTGACACAGGCAAGCAGAGCCACCCGTCACCTCTCAGGGCCCTTCCTGCCACCCACGCATCCTCTGTGACAAGACCACCCCCACCCCACCATCCACCATCCGGGCCTCTCCAACCAGAGGCAGAGCCGTGAGTCTGCCCTTATGCCCAGCACACCTGCCCTTAAATGGCAGGCAGAGGAGACAGGTCATCCACAGACTTGTCCTGAGGACTCACGATCCCATCCTGCCCACAGACGGCCTCATTCATGCAATTTGTTTGCCAGGAGCTGTCACCTGAACCTGGAGGCGTTGCTTCTCATGGATACAGGGTCGCATTCCCACCTGGAGCTGCCGAGGGGGCGCCCCTGAGTGGGCGAGGTGCTGCTTGTTTACCCCAGGCCGAGTTCCTTGCTCATAAGAGCAACCACCTGGTCCCACGCCCGCAGGGCCCCAGCTGGCTGCAGCAGCGTGAAGAACCGCCTTTCTTTCCTGCAGGCCCCCTTCACTGCAGCTCAGGCCTGTGAGACCCCAAACTGTCACTAACCTGGGTTTCTAGAGGGACACTGCCTCCCGCTACACAAGACAAACACAGACACTAAACCACTAAAGGCCAGGTCCGCTGAGCTCCTGCCAGCAGCGCTCTGAGGACAGCATGGGGTGTCAGATCAGTAGGGGCAGGCAATGGCCAAAGGAGGCAGATTTAAAAAGGGCCACTTAACAGGCTTTAGTGAGATTTCACTCCCCGGCGGAACTCGATCAGACCCACAGAGGGGACAGGGGAAGGGTCTGAGGAGAAACCGCGTGGAAGCTCAACTGGACTGGACTTTTATGGGGCTTACAGCAGGAAGGGAAGGGCTTGGGACAGGAAAAGGTGTCTCTAGGGTCCCTTGCCCCCTTGGAGTTGGTCAGGGGAGTTGGCTGAACTCCAGGATTGGCCAGGGGGTCTTGTTGATTGACAGGCGTTAGTCAGGAGATCTGGCTGATTGACAGGCGTTTCCGTCGGCATCTGATTGATGTTCAAAGCAGCTCGGGCTGCTTTGTTCTAAGTTGCCACTAAGTCGCCACCAAGTCGCCGCTGCCACCGACCTAACATGGGAGACCCTCCCCCAGGCCCTCTTTATACTGGAAGGCCTCTGGACAGGCCCTTCAGGGTGGTCCTTAGCCTGACTTCTGCCTGCAGCCCACCAGCCTCACCTCGGCCTCCCAGGGGAAGGAAAGGGGTCCTCAGCAGAATCTTGTCTCCATCTGTGGCCCCCTAACCTCTGGGATTGGCCTTTCACTGCCTACAGGGCACCCCACTTCCTCACACTGCCCATCTCCAACATAGTCTCCTGTCACCTCTGCCATCTGCACACAAGCAGAGAAGCTAGAACCCCAAGTTTTCTGTATGATTTTTAATCCCCCTTCTCTCTGCCCCTTTGAAAAGACAGCTTTCTTTTTTTTATTTTTATATTTTTTAGTTGTAGATGGACACAATACCTTTATTTCATTTATTTATTTTTATGTGGTGCTGAGGATCGAACCCAGGGCCTCACACATGCTAGGTGAGCGCTGTACCACTGAACTACAACCCCAGCCCCAAGACGAGCTTTCTAAGGTCTTCAAATTGATCAGCCCTAAGAACTGTCCCTTCCAACTCACAGTCCTCATGGGTAGACTGCAGTTTAAACCAAACACCTGGTCATTTCATTTCACTGCTCAGAAGTCCTCCGCGCTGGCCTGCGCTGGGGGGTGAAGGCCCTTCCGTCCCTCAGGGCCCTGTCCCCCAACCTCCCCACCGAGCTCCTGCTCCCAGCCCCCTTCTCCCTCCCCACCTACAGAAACCAGCCGTCTCCCAAGGCCCTCAGCACTCGGGTGACTCTCCCTGCCCAGCAGACGGCACTCCCTGCCTGGTGCTCTGGAGCCCTATCACACCACTCCCAGCTGCTTCCTTCCTGGCCAGCAGAGCGGTGGGCGAAGCTGGCTGACATCTTACCAGGAAATGTGGTAAGCTGCCTTGCCTTGCTCAGCCCGGGCTCTCGCCTCTGTGAAGTTGTCAGGAGGGATTAATATACAGTCCAGCACTGCAGGGTGACATTTTAGCCAACAACAGACCACCTATACCATAATAGTCCCTTAAGGTTAAAATGGAGCTGAAAAATTCCAATTACATAGTATGTAAGACTTGATGATGATAAACAGTGGTTTTGGTTTCTTTCTTTATCAGGTTTTTTTTTTTTTTAAGAGAGAGTGAGAGAGAGAATTTTAATATTTATTTTTTAGTTATCGGCGGACACAACATCTTTTTTTGTGTGTGGTGCTGAGGATCGAACCCGGGCCGCACGCATGCCAGGCGAGCGCGCTACCGCTTGAGCCACATCCCCAGCCCATCTTTATCAGGTTTTTAATCGTTATTTTAGAATACACTCTACTTAGGAGGAAAAAAGTTGACCGTGAAGCCGTTTGCTGGTTACCCTGGCGCAGCCTCATCTGCTCCTGTGTGCAGTGACTCTTCATCAAGGGGCCTCCAGTGGCTGACCTATTCCATCTCGGCTTATATAAGTACCTGTGATGTTTGCCCAGTAGAATGACGTTTCTCAGAATCTGAGCCCATCTTCTAGCCTGATGCAGTTGCACACATGACTGTGTGCATCCTGTGTCTGTGCACAGCCCTTTTAAGCTCTGAAGGACCAGACAGATAGCCACAGTAGTTATCATTCACTTGGTCAGCAGGCTCCCTCAGGGAGCTAACAATTTCCTCTCCACTGCTGTACTCTAACCCCTGCCAAGGACCTGGCACATGGCAGATGCCGGTCAGTGTTTGTCCATTGCTAGAGTGATTGGTAAAGCTGTCATCCGTTAGGACTCCTGGGGGACTGGTGAACAGCCCCAGTCACATGCATGAAGCGTTTCCCTCCAAATCGTTGGATTACTTGACAAAGTTAAAGAGATCCACGTAATTTAGGGTGTCACCCACAAATGCAGAGGCAGGCAAGCACACAGGACAAAGGATACAACAGAGCCTTGTGGGTGGGAGCGCCCATTCTAGGAGAACAGAGAAAGGAAGGCCAGCCCCCTGCTCAGAAAGGAGAAGGAGCCAGCTTCGGGAGCTGAGAGTAGACGGGAATGGAGGGACATGAGGGGAAAGATATCCCCTCACCTCTGTGGAAGGACGGGGAGGCTGGGAGCTCACTCCTGAGCTGTCCCATGATAATCTGGCCTTTCCATGTGCCCCCCCACCCTGCCCCATGTGTTCATTTGTCAGCTGAAGCCACTTCCAGAAACTTCAAAAGCACTGTTTTAGAAACAGCTCCCAGCATAAATCCTAATCAGAGAGGATAGGTAGTTGGTCCCTGGAGGAGAAGGAGTTACTCAAAAGTAGCCCTTAGGGGTCTGGGGATGTAGCTCAGTTGGTACAGTGCTTGCCTCGCATGCACAAGGCCCTGGGTTCAATTCCCCAGGAAACCAGCCTGGTCTGAGCCCCTTTCCTGGGGCCCCAGGACACATCATCTCATACATTTTCAGAACTGCACCAAAGACAACAACTGCTCAGACTCCAATTCCTCCAGGCTTCAAGACTAATTAATGTATTTAATACTTGCCTTGCCTCAGGACACATCTGGGGATGCAGCAAATCCCTGCCCTTAGGAGAGGGGAAAGAAAAACAAAGCAAAGCTGAGTAAGACAGAGGGACTAGAAGTGCCCCACTGTCTCCTTTCCCCTGGGCTCGGCTAACTCCATCACCTCCCCCCGTCCTGCTCAGACCTCACTCTCTCCAGGAGGCCTGTTTTGACCCTGGCCTAGTAATAATCACCATTAATACAAATATCAATGTGAAGGAAGCCAAGGGGGAGGAGCCACATGCCCAGGTCCACATTCTCCTCACCATTGTGGGGTGGTCTTTGTTATCACAGAAGCAATAACTCCTTTGGCAATTCCATACCACTCCAAATCTGAGCCTTTTGGAACTAATTCCAAGTCTTCTGCTCTGAATCCTGGTTCTAAACGGCTATTGTAGGTTGAACTGTGTCTCCCAAAAAGACCTGCTGATATCCTCAGGCCCGGTTACCTGTGCTTGTGACCTTATTTGGAAACTGGGTCTCTGCTGAGGTAATGAAGTTAAGATGAGGTCATTAGGATGGCACCAATCCAGTATGACTGGTGTCCTTATTTCAAGAGAGAAATCTGGACATGACACACAGGGAAAATGCCATGTGACAACGTCAGCAGAGACCTGGCTGATGCAGCCACAAGCCAAGAAATGCCAAGGATCGTTGGCAACTCCAACAGCTCAGGCGGCCTGCACAAATTGCCCCCAGGAGGCTTTAGAGGGAGCCCGGCCCAACGACACCTTGACTTTCATTCTCCAGTCTGTAAAAGAATCTCAAAGTTCTGTTTAATTTCAAAGTTCTGTTGTTCTAAGCCCCCAGTTTCTGATAGGTCATTACGGAGCCCCAGGAAGCCCACACAAATGCTTTCCCTCACAACCTAGTTGACAGATTTTTTTCTGCAAGACAAATCTGACATTTTCATCTTTTCTGCCATTGAGACTGAAGCCCAGGTCTTAATGACAGAGAGACGGGGCCTAGGAAGCCGCAGAGGATGCCAAGCATGACAACAGGGAGCGCCTCTGGTCCATCGTTGCCCTGGGAGCACGTCCCACCCCAACCCCTACAGGGAAAGAAAACATTCCTAGTTGGGAGCAGAATTTAAGCGTCACTTTGAGTTCACCCATCCTAAACACCTCATCAAGAAAACAAGGGACTGAAGGAGAAGCAGAGCAGCAGCAATCCTGCACGCAATCCCAGGACATTCCTAGTTTGTCTCTTGGCTGATTTCTGAAGGTCATGGGTATGTAGTCAGCAGTGAGGAGCACACACCAAAACTGCACCCTCCACAGCCATGAAGCAGGATAGTTAGCTGCTCTGGGTCTCAGTTTCCAGCTCTGTACAATGGGGATAGCAGAGGTCATCCCAGAGGACTTGGGGGGTTTAAATGAGACAATGTAAGTAAAACACAGCACATGAGAAGTGATATCCACTGCTCCTCCTCCCCAAATTGCCCAGGATTTGGTGTTGGGAGGTCATGTGAAGGTCATGTGGTACTTTTCCAATACCATAGGAGATTCCTCATGTATACTCTCTAATAATTTTTTAAATAAGGAAGACCTCAGATGGAGCCATTGGTCAAAACTATGGTATATTCTTTCCCCCCCACCCAGCCCCCGCAATTTTTTTTTTAATCAAACATGTACCTGATCAAGCCACTAGGCCTAATTACCTGGCCATAGGAAACAGGCAGAGGAATCCACTGAATGAGGGGCCGTAGGCCAAACCCACATACCCCACTCCTCAAAAAATCCATTGTAAGACAGCAAAAAAGGGGCCAGAGGATAATGAGACAATATTACCTGGATTCAATTTGTGGATCCTTATTTAAAATGATTGGGTATTTCAGAAATTTGAATACCATTTGATTGAATGGTTCACAACACTAAGGAAATACAGGGGTTTTTAGACAGAACCATGATATTTTGAATATGCTTTGGGGTTTATTTTTTCCTTAAAAAAAAAAAAAAAAAGAGTCCTCATCTGCTAGAAATGTAGACTCCCTGACAACGACTTTCTACTTTATCACGATGTAAAGGCGATACCCGCTTGGTAGAAACTGTGCTTCTGATTTTGAAGTTGGGTCTTTTCCCAGGCTAGAGATACGGGGTGTGATGCTTTCTGGCATGATTCTCTCCAGGCAGCTCCCCTCAGCCACACAACCACGAGGGGCAAACGGAGCCTCCTGTGCCGAGTTGTGAGCTGGGATGCCCAGGAGGGTAGGTGTGTATTATGGCTGGACATGAGGTGTCCCTCAAGAGCCCACATGTGAGGCAACCTGAGAACATTCAGAGAGGAAATGATTGTATGAGAAGAGCTACAACCTAATCAGTGGATTAATCCACTGATACAGACTAACTGGGTAGTCAGTTTTCCATTGATAGAATGAATGCTCAAGGCTGGTAACGTATAAAGGAAAGGCGAGTTGGGTGTGGCTATAGGAGTAGGTCGTGGACACATGCTTTGGGGGGTTGGGCTTTGTCCCTGGTGAGCCAAGTTCTTTCTCTTCTCCTGGCTGTCATGTCCTGAGCTGCTTTTCTCCTCCACACCCTCCCACCATGATGCTCTGCCTCACCTCACACCCAGGGCTATGGAGTTGGCCAACCATGGGCTGAACCTCTGAAACTATGATCCAAATAACCTTTTTCTCCTCTCAGTTGTTCTTGTCAGGTCTCTTGGTCCCAGCCACATAAAGCTGACTAAAACAATGTCGTGACTACATTTTCAACCCGTGATATTTTCAACTTATGATGGGTTTACTGAGGATCTGTACCGCAATTTTACCAATGAAATGATAAAATACTGGGAATTGCCTTAAAAATCACCTAAGTTGGATGCGGTGGTGGGAACCTATGTTCCCAGCTACTTGGAAGGCTAAGACAGTAGGATCCGTTGGAGACCAGCCTCGGTAACCTAGAGACCTTGTCTAAAAAAGAAAACAGAACAGCCAGGCTCAGGGGCACACACCTGTAATCCCAGTGACTCAGGAGGCTGAGGCAGGAGGATTTTTAATTCAAAGCCAGCCTCAGAACAGCAAGGTGCTAAGCAACTCAGTGAGACCCTGTCTCTAAATAAAATACAAAATAGGGCTGGGCATGTGGCTCAGTGGTCGAGTGCCCCTGAGTTCAATCCCCAGTACCCTCCACCAAAAAAAAAAAAAAAAAAAATCATCCAGAGGACTAAGAGACAGGAAGTGGCTAAGGGTACAATGTAACAAGATTGACCAGGCCCTGCTTTGTGTCACAGGCCAGATGCTAAGAACATATTTGAAATGTGCCATAACTAAAAGTTGATTTTAAAATCTTACCAAAAATTTTTTACAGAAGTAAATTGCTTCCTCTCCTTTTAAAGTAACTATCTTTTAACCCAGACATATTAAAATTAAAATGTGTCTGATTGGAAAGATATGGCTGAGAGTTAAAAATGGGCACTTGAGATTTTTCAAATGGCAACAGAGATTCACTTGCCAGTACTTGCCAGAAATGTATTCCTTAGAAATAGGGCACACTGCTATTATTAGCACGTCAAAAAGAAAGGTGCTCACAAGTAACCATTTGATAGATTTCCTACATCTTCACACTTGGTGCTGAATAATTTTTATGTGCTCATAATACCCACACACCTGAAAGTTTTATTTATTATGCTATAAATTAGTCCACCCAAATGCTTCAAAAAAATAAGCTTTTTTTTTTAAGGAAGTAGAAACATTTAAGAGAATGTTAGCAGTTTGTCTTAGAGAAAGGATGCTACCTTCCTCTACCTCAGTCCAGCACTGTTGTGCCTGGCGCCCCTGCCATCTGCTGCTACTGTGGTCACCTCCAGCTCCCATCTGAGCCCCCTTGCTCTGCCCCCTGTGGCCCCAAAGGAGACCCTCGTCCACTGTTTCAGGATGCAAAATGGTGCAGCTGCTATGGAAATTAAAAGGAAAAACCAAACCCTGTTAGTCTCCTCACTCAAGTTCAACACCGACAACCCAAGGTCTCCACCTCCAGCGGTGTCCCCCCTGCACCTTCCCACCTTCCTGCTTCGGTCTGGACCAAGACCTTCCCTGAGGCTGCTACCCAGGCAGAGGCCGGCCCGTCGTCAGTCCTGCCCAGAACCGACATCTTGCCTCTTGCTGAGGTCGAGTTTCCTGTGTCTTTAGCGCAGCTCTTCTTCCTCCCTGGGCTTCTCTTGGTTTTGTGCTGCTCCTGTCCTGACCCCCTCAAGAGAAGCTCGCTAACGTTACTCCCCATAACGTAAACAGTTCAAGGCAACGTTCTCCTTTCATGGCATCCCATGAATTTTGACTCCTAGTGCTTATTTGGGCTGTTCTTTTATCATGCAGGTCTAGGTATTTTCAATTTCCTTTCTTTCATTTTGATCCATGAATTATGTAGAAGCATATTTCCTGTTTTCCACAAGTACGAGGTTCTCTTTCTATGTTGTCATTGATTTCTAACTTAACTGCATGGGGTCAGGGAATGTGGTCGATGTGAGGAATTCTTGAAAATCTGTTGAGACTTGCTTTGGGGCCCACTACATGGTCAATTTTTTATAAATTTTTTTATATCTGCTTGAGCAGAATATGTTGTTGAGTGCAGTGCTCTACAGGTGACCATTACCCATGCTTGTTGCCTCGACTGTTCCTGCCCTTACTAATTTGTAAAAGCTATTTCCTCATTGCCAAGAGAAGGGCATTACTATATCCCACATGGTTTCTATTTCTCTTTGTAGTTCTGGCAAGTTTTGCTTAACTTATTTTGCATAAATACAGCCAGCTTAACCCTCATATCCTGCTTTGTTATTTAAATTATTTTCTTTCTACTCACTAAGGCATTCTACAGATAAATATTGAGAACAGCTGAAAAGAATTATGTTCTGATACCTTTTTAAGTGGGTTTTATGTACATTATTATTATTATTATTATTATTATTATTATTAATTTGTAACAAGGATTGAACCCAGGGGTACTTAACCACTGAGATATATCCCCAGCCCTATTTTTTTTTTTTTTTTTGAGCCAGTCTTGCTAAATTGCTTAAGCCCTCACTAAGTTGCTGAGGCTGGCTTTAAACTCAAGATCCTCCTGCCTCAGCCTCCCCAGCAGCTGGTATTACAGGTATGTGCCACTACACACAGCTTGTACATTTTGTTTTTAGTACTTTTTTAATTGTCAATAGACCTGTATTTTATTTATTTATTTGTATGCAGTGCGGAGAATAAAACCCAGTACCTCACACACACTAGGCAAGTACTCTACCACTGAGCTATAACCCCAGCCCCTGTACATTATTTCTTATTGACGTTCTCTTTGCTTTGCTCTCATGAAACCCTCTCTCAAAATTGAGATGTACTGAGGACAGCGCAGGGGAGCCAATGAAAATGGTTGGTTTCACCAGCCCACCCTGCTTCTGAACTCTGAACATCTCCACTCAGGCCAGAATGGCCCCTCCTAACAAACCAAGGATAAGAAGAAAGGTAAGAACAGAAGCACTGGGGTCTGTCTTGCTCCCATTAATCACTAAAGGAGAATCCACTTTACACGGTTCCCAGTGTTTAGTCATCCTGGGAACATGGCAACCCAGGAGGATCTAAAACTGGCGAAGGGTCTAGCCATCTTCTGTAAAGTGGGAAAAGAGCTATAAGGAACTCAGGAACATTTTCAGCAGATCCATCTGGACATAATATATACATATAAGCCAAAAAAGTACAAATTTTCTGTTGCTGTGTATCTCCCAGACAGCTTCTGCATACTCCCAGGGTACCTGTGCTCCCATTTGAAGACCCCAATTCTTTTTTACATATACTGGGACTGCAGGGGACCAGTTCAACCCACAGCATTTCTGAGAACAATACTAGTTTCTGCTAGCCAGCACAACTCATGCAGCAGGCTGAACGGGCGTGCCAAAAGCAGCATCCTGGGAAAGTGGATCAAAGTGACCATTTCTCAGAGATAATCTGAATCCAAGGAAAATATTCGCCAACCTCACTGAGTGTCACAATCTAAGAATGTGGAGAGTGAGTCCTATACCAGTGTAGGAACTCACTCTGCTCCCAGGAGAGGTATTGTATCTGGTTCAGGTTACACCTAGCAAGCATTTTCTAGAAATAGCCTTTGTCAGAAAGGTGCTGGGCTCTCCTGCAAGTGGGAAGTGGCTTCTTTCCTACTGGGGAAAATAGGAGCTGAGTGGGCCCTTTGCTCTGTGAGCACGGATGCTCTCTAACTGCTGGCTTTCCAGCATGGAGGCCAAATGTGGGAGTGGGGAGGGCAGAAGCCCTAGGACAGGACCCCAGAGCACAGAGGCAAGGGGAGGGAAGGCTCTGTGTTTTTGTCTCTAGGTGCACTTCCTCACTCTGGGTCTGGGGAAGACAGCAGGTGAGGAACTCTGCCAAAGCTTCTCTGAAAGCAGAGCAGCCTCCAAACCACAGATCCCCACCTGGACTGGGTGACCCCAGAAGAGGAGTGGAGAGAGTTAACACAGCGATCTGTCTCAAAGAACAGAATTAGCACAAGTTGTCATTTAAGTATTAGTGGGGAAGGTTTAAAGTTTTATAGATGTTAGTTTTTTAACTTTTTTTCATCTATTTTAATAAGAAATTCTGGTTATACCAAAATAATAATGAGCTTGTAGCTTTTGTGGAATCACCAAAGAGTCCAACTATAGGAAGTACAAAGCACAGTTGTTAAAAGTGTGTGCTCTGGGGTCAGTTAGCCTATGTTCTAATCTCCGCTTGATGCACAATAGATGAGCAACCTGGGGCAGGATAACAGTCCTAAACCTCAGTTTCCTGCTTGTTAAATGGAGGCAATACATCATACCTATCTCATAGGATAACAGGACAGTGGTGTGAGAGTTAGCTGAGGTAATGCATTGCAAAGCACTTAAAACCAAGTGAAAGCTCTATAAATTGCTATTATTGCAATATATGATGAAATGGGCATACAATTGAATTTTACATTCAAAATTATATAGTAGATAGATGTACATTTGCCCAAGATGGCACAAAATGAAACAGACAGCATATTTTTGTTGTTATGTTTTTGTTTGTGGTGCTGGGTATTGAACCCACGGCCTCACCCATACGAGGCAAGCACTCTACCGCTGGACTATATCACCAACCTATCTATCCATTTATTTATTGTTAATTTGTCCAGAACTTTAGATCCTCCTACCTCAGCCTGCCAAGTACCTGGGATTACAGGCGTGCACCACCACACGTGGCTTAATTTCATTTTTGAAGACTATAAATAGGTAGAGATACGATCAGATGCCAAAGTACTAATAATGGTACCTTTGGATGTTGGAATTTGGCCCTTTGCTCTGTGAGCACGGATGCTCTTTAACTGCTGGCTTTCCAGCATGGAGGCCAAATGTGGGAGTGGGAAGAGCAGAGGCCCTAGGACAGGACCCCAGAGCAGAGAAGGGAGAAGAGTTTCTTGGTATTAGTTCTTCTTTATTATTTTTTTTCATTATAGATGGACATAATACCTTTAATTATTTATTTATTTTTATGCACTGCTGAGGATGGAGCCCAGTGCCTCACATGCTAGGCAAGCGTTCTGCCACTGAGTCACAACCACAGCCCCTGGCATTATTTCTTAATTACATCTTTATTACACATGTATACAGAATATAATTTTCAAAAATAATTTCACCAGTTAATACCTTAAGAAAAAGCCCGGCTCCGAGACCACGCACACGGATGTCCCCATGGCTGTGCCTCTGCCTCTTCACCCTATTCACAGTGGAAGTACTCGCATGCTGAAGGGATTTCATGAGTGAAAGAATCACAAAACCAAATAACAAAATGTTGGTAATTGTCACAATCAACAATTCTCATTGGACAGAAATTTACTCGTACAACCCCAGATTTAAAAATAGCAAGAAGGACAAGGCTGTGTAGCTCCATGGTCAAGCGCCTGCCCGGCACACACAGGCTTGGGCTCTACCCCCAGCACCGCAAAAGTAACAACAGAAAGTACTGAACTCCCAGAAATTCTCCAATTTGACAGAATTTAACCGCCCAAGCCCTAGAAGTTCTCGAGGCTCCGTGACGGGCTGGCCCACCTACCTCTCCCCGGTGCACCGCCAAGTGAATGCTGACTGACAAGGACAAAGGCCAGCACTTGCCCGAACCCACACTGGGATACTGAGAGCTGCTGGGGAGCAGGCGGTAGACCCGTGAAGGTGAGGCTTGGTCTCTGAGCTCCTGAGCAGCAGCTGTGGGCTGGTTACCTTGGGGACAGGACTCCACTGAAGGGAAGCGGGCAGCAGCCAGGCAAGCAGAGATCTCACCCTGCACAGCCCTCCTCCCACGCGACCTGGGTTGGAGGAGAGAAGTTGCTGGGGACACCACGCTGCTTTCCTGCCCTGGTTCTGTTGTCTCCCACTAGCAGCGGGAAGCGGTCACTGGACTTCTGTAGTTCTACCCCTCTATGACCGCTACCCAGGTCACAGCAGGACTTCTGCTTTGTGGCCACTGCTGCCTCGGGGCTGCTCTCTCCCTGGGTGTCCTCCGGCTCCTTCCCGCTTCCAAGGGCTGGCTGTCCACGTCTGACATGTCTGAGGGACCCTGACTGATCAAGCCCATCATCATGCAGCCCAACTCACCCATGTGAGCAGAGTTCTGAGGGCTAGGTCACCTTGGCAACTGACAGCCCTTGGGTCAGGGGCCATCTCTGACCCAATCAGCTAAGGGCTGGGGCCTGAGAGACACATCACACAGGACAACTGCAGAAAGAAGCCTCCAGAAGGGTCTTATGGGCATAAAAACCTTAGTAAGATCTCCCCAGAAAACAGCTCTATCACTAACCAGCAAGCACCCGGTGGATCTGCCCAAAACATCTGAAAGAAAACTGTCAATTCAGACCTAACATACTAGTCTTATGACCCGAATCTAGCTATTAGTTGGCAAGTTACTAAGGAACTTCTATAGCTCAACAAATGTTGAAGTAAAACTACATTCCAAATAAGGACCAGATATTTCAAATCAGAATTATGTGCCGCTGAGCTCTCAAAAGCAATCCATTGCTCAATCAGGGCATGAAATTTATTTTCAAACTGAATATTTTTTCTCTTTGGTAGATGGCAGGCCGAATGACAATTTTTCTTGTGCTAGAGACAGTTGGCTAATTTTATACTTGCATTAATCTTAAAAATCATAATCCTCTTGGAAATTAATAGTCAAAATTTCTTATACACAATAAATTAGAGCTGGCTTTTATCTGGACCACCCCCCCACACACACACACTTTTTTTTTTTTTAAATATCCAACCTCTGTAAGTTCTGTTTGACCCTGGCTTTGGTCACTGCTGACATCTGATTAACAATGGAGACTTCCAAAGCTTCCTGGCCCTACACAGGTCACAGCAGGACTTCTGTGCAGCTTGCAGCAGTCAGACCTCTGTCCTCCTCCAGCCAAGAGCTGCTTCTAACGCCTTTCGTTGGTTCCTATCCAACTGCTGTTCCTGGCTTGCACTAAACTACTATCATTAGTTTTCTTCTGGACTACCTCCTTTAAAGTCAAGTAGTAAGGCATCCCCCAAATCAGGAGTATCCAGATAGGAACCTCTTTTATTCAGGGAAACATTCAATACTCTTTTTTGTTTGGGTTTTAATTGGTTTGCTTTAATTTCAAAAGATTTATCTTTTAATCTCTCCTCCATCACAATCAAAGAAAAGTTGGTCTTTACTTGGAAGAAACCTTTACAAAAAAACACAATAAAAAACAAATAATAAGAAAGGAACTGCTATTATGAAAGAATTCAGGGACAAGTAAATATCACAGGAAAACTTGAAAACAAAGTCGAGAAGAAACTTCATATTCATCATATCATATGCTGTATATCACTGAGGACACATCAAATATTTAACCCAATCCAAGAAAAGGGATCAGAAGGTATGACCCTCTCATCCCCAAGATGTCATTCAGTTCTCACAGTGGCCCTGGAAGGCACAGAAAATCAAGATACTTTGTCCAAGAGTGTGCAGATTTTGAGTGGCAAAGCAGAATTCAAACCGAAAGGGGGCTCTCATTCTACACTAAAGGCACCGCCTCGACAAGAAGACATTTCTGGAGTAAAACTGGCCTACCAGCCAACTTCTCACTTTTCATGATGATTACGGTGCCTTTCTAAAGTCTGGGAGTCTAAGCCAATTGTGTCTTGACCTTGTGGTAATAAGCCATACCCCCCTCTCCAAATCAGGCCCTGGCAGTGAGACTGATAGTCATCAAATGGACAGTCAAGCCCTCAGGCATAAGAAAGCCTTTTATGAAAAGGCAGGGTTCAGAAGAGAGGGTGCCCTCTTCCCAATGTTTCCTACCTTGGCATTCAGGCTCTTTTGATCCCAGCTTGCCATTTTTCCAGGGACACTCATCACTTGTCAATCTGCTGAGCATCAGGACCTTGGTGAAGTCTGAATGAGAGTGGGACGGGTGGAAGCCTCATGCCATCCACAAAGAACAACCTCAGAAGAACCAACTTGTGACACCCACAGGACCATCTTTGTAGAGAAATGAAAGTTCATGTTTCAGACTCTCTTAGTCCATTTAAGCAGCTAAGGCAAAGTGCCAGAGACGGGATGGCTAACACACAAGAGCGATTTGGAGAAACCTAGAGGCTTCCAAAGTCAGGGATCAGGGAGTCAGCAGGGCCGATTCCGGTGAGGCCTCCTTCCAGGTTGCAAATGGCCAATTTCTTGTGTCCTCACAGGGCAGAAAGAGAGCAAGTTCATCTTGGCCTCTTATAAGGGTGTTAATCCCATTTATGAAGGCTCCACCCTGGTGAACTTACTATCTCCAAATATCATCACCCTGGAAATTAGTTTTCAATATATGAATTTGGGGGGACATTCAGTCTATAATGAAGACCAAATTGTATTTGTTATTATGACCATTTAATTATACCGAATGTTAAAATGTACCTTTTCTTATTTCCATTGAATAAGATTGTTGCTTTTTCAAAGAAGGAAGTTATGGTTGACATTTCTTTTGGAGAAAAGAAATTACCCAGGCTATTAACCTAACAGTTTCCTATCTGCCAGTTCATTGATAATTTAGCTTGAAGCAAATTATTCAAGTATTCAAGGAAATAATAGATGAGAAAATTCTTTATAAAACATGAAGCAAAAATCAAATGTAGTAAATTAATACTGATAGTAAAAATTGTATTTACACTTCCTCCAACACCTTTAATCTTTCACAAATCAAATCAGTAAATACATATAAAGAATCCATGAGAGTATTTTGCTTGAGAGATGAGGAAAATGTGGGGTTAGCTATGAAACAAGAGGCAAATAACAATTAAGGACTTTGATTTGTCAACTTCAGGTATGACCCTCTCATCCCCAAGATGTTAGGACATTTCAAGGACTACTCTCCCCTTATGGCCATAAATATGATGTAAATCTGTACCAAAGTTTACTCAGTGGTATTAAAATGTAAACTATTTGACCCGTGGGTTATTTACAACCACTAATTGGCTCCTAAAATTTTCCCTCCCAAAACATTCCATTACAAATATGCTTTTTAAAAAATCTTGCCTGGCTGGGTGCCATGGCACACGCCTGTCATCCCAGTGATTCAGGATGCTGAGGCAGGAGGATCACAAGTTCAGGGATGGGTTCAGCAACTTAGTGAGGCCCCAAGCAACTTAGCAAGATCCTCAAAATAAAAATAAAATGGGCTGGGGACATGACTCAGTGACAAAGTGCCCATGGTCAATCCTCCATACCCAAATCGGAAATCTTCCCGGGACTCCACATTTCACACCAGCTGCCTCCACTCTTCTTCTCCCCTTTACAACAAAACTCCTGTGAGAGGTGCCTATGCCTACAGACTGCAATCCTCTTCCTGCCCTCGAAACCCCATTCTAGTCAGGCTTTTGGCCACACCACTGCAGCAGAAGAGCTCGGTCAAGATCATCAGTGACCTCTGTGTTGCTAAACCCAGTGGCCATTTTTCAGTCTCATCTTACTTGACCTGCCAATAGCCTTTGACACACATGGCCGCTCCCTGTCCTCAAACAATACCCTCACTTGCTTCCCAGGACACCCGCTCTGGGGCCTCTTCCTTGCCAGCCCTCCTTCTCGGCCTGTTCGCGACCTCTCCGTCCACCCGCTTTCCTCCTTAGAACTCTTCTCACTAGTCTTCTCCCTTGGCGATCGTATCCAGTCTCACAGTTTTATCCACCAGTCTAATTGCTGACAATTCCCAAATATACTACATTTCTCTAGCCAGATCTTGCTTCTAAATTCCTGGCACATATATCTGGCTGCCTATTTGGCATCTCTATTTGGATTCCAAACAGGAATCTCAAACATACCCTGACCAAAAATAAACTCCAGATAGTTCCCTCTGCCCCCATCTCTTTCCCACTAAAAATCCCTCTTGCTTCCACTGTTTACCCCACATTTATATTAAGACTGGGTTTAATAGCTACATATTTTTAAAGAATAATCCATAAGTAATAATTCATATGGAAAATAAATTCTAAACAACCTATGAGTTAAAGATGAAATCAAAACAGAAATTAGACAGCATTCTGAACTGAATGAAAGTGAAAACAGGGCTGGGGCTGGGGCTCAGTGGTAGCGCACTTACATATAAATAGCGCACCGCATATAAATAAATAAAGGCCTATCGACAACAGATATATATATATATATATATATATATATATATATATATATATATATATATGAATTTAAAAAATAAAGAAAGTGAGGGGATACTAAAGGAATACTTAGGGGATAACACCAAATCCCTGTATTATAAAGGACAAAGCTCTCAGATTAAGAATCCCAGCTTTTACCTTAAAGAATAAATTAAACCCCCAAATAAACAAGGTAAAGGAAATAATAAAAGAATGGTACAAAATCAGGAAATAGAAGACAAAAAAATTAAAATCAATAAAATCAAAAGCTAAATATTTGAACAAAGCAATAAAGTTGGCGAAAGTTTAATAGTCTAATCAGAAAAAAAACAGGGAAGACACAATTGCCAAGATCAGGAATGAGAAAGATAATATCGATTGTGGAGATAGTAAAAGAGTAATGATATACAATATGATCAACATTACACTGATAAATTTGACAACTTAGATGAAATAGACAATTCCTTGTAAAACATAAACTTTCAAAGCTTCAAGAAGAAATAAAAGGCTGGGGATGTAGCTCAGTTGGAGAGTGCTTGCCTCACATGCACAAGGCCCTGGGTTCAATCCCCAGCACCACACACAAAAAAGGAAGAAATATAGCTGCGTATGCCTGTAACCCTGGTTACCCAGGAGGCTGACGGAAAGTTTGAGGTCAGCCTCAGCAATTTAGAGGAACCCTGTCCAAAAATAAAAAGAGCTGGGGATGTAGCTCAGTGGTAGAGCACCCCAGGGTTCCCTGCCTGGTACCATGAAAAAACAACAGGAAGGAAGGAAGGAAGGAAGGAAGGAAGGAAGGAAGGAAGGGAGGGAGGGAGGGAGGGAGGGAGGAGCCCTAGCCTGTTATAAAGACATTAACTGCGTAGTTAAAAGCCTTTCCACAAAAATATCCCAGGCCTAAGACAGAAATACTAGAGAATTCTACCAAATATTTAAGAAAGAACTAACTCCAATTCAACACAAATTCTCCCTGAATAGAGAGGAAGAAACATTTTCCCAACTCACTTTATAAGGCTAAAATTACTCTGATTCCAAAACCAGACAAAAGAAATTATAATAAAAGAAAATTACAGACCATAAAACTTCAGTTCATGGTCAGGAGCATAGGGGCAAAAAAATTGTAACAAATGTTTAACAAATCTAATTCAAGAATATGTAAAATGAATAACAGAACATGACCCAGTGGATCACACAGGAATAGAGAAATGTGAGGTTAAGTTACCCTCTGAAAATCAATCAGTGTAATTCATCAAAGAGTACAGAAAAACCATAAGATCCTCTCCATGGGCTCAAAACTATTTTGAGAAAATCCAACATCCATTTTTGATAAAAAACAATCAGCAAACTAGGAAAAGAAGGAAAACCTCCTCAAAATGATAAAGGGCATCTATAAAAACCTACAGCTAACATTATACTAAATGGTGAAATGTGGACTCTTACCTCCTAGAATGAAGGTAAAGGCTGTCAGCATTCACCACTTGTATTCGGCATAGTGCAATACGGAAAGAAAATCATATAAAAAGCACCCAAAATGAAAAGTAATATCAAAATCACATGATTATGTAGAAAATATCCACCCAAAGCCTAATGTTAATAAGTAACATTACAAAAGTTGCAGGATTTTAAAAAATCAATTATCAAAAATTATTTATGGGGCTGGGGCTGTAGCTTAGTGGCAGAGCACTTGCCTAGCACATGTGAGGCACTGGGTTCAATCCTTAGCACCACATAAAAATAAACAAATAAAATAAAGGAATGCTGTCCATCTACAACTACAAAAAAATAAAAAATCAAAAAATCAAGCAACAGTAAGTGCTGGTGAGGGTGTGGGGTAAAAGGTACACTGAATCATCGCTGGTGGGATTGCAAAATGGTACAACCACTTTGGAAAGTAGTATGGCGATACCTTAGAAAATTTGGAATGGAACCACCATTTGACCCAGCTATCCTACTCCTCAGTCTATTCCCAAAGGACTTAAAATCAGCGCACTACAGTGATGCAACCACCTCAATGTACCAGCAACTCAATTCACAGTAACTAAACTGTGGAAGCAGCCTAGATGGCCTTCAATAGATGAATGGATAAAGAAACTGTGGTATATATGTACAATGGAATACTACTCAGCCTTAAAGAAGAATGAAATTATGGCATTTATGGGTAAATGGACAGAATTGAAGAATATCATGCTGAGCAAAGTAATCCAATCCCAAAAAACCAAAAGCCAAATGTTTTCTCTGATAAGTGGATGCTGATCCATAATGGGTGGGGGGAGGGCAAGGGAAGAAGGGAGGAACTTTGGATTGAGCAGAGAGGAGAGAGGGGGAGAGAGAAAGGGATGGGGAGTGTGTGGGGGAGGAGATGGTAGAATGAAATGGACATTATTGCCCTATGTATGGGTATGATTGCATGAATGGTGTGACTCTATATCACGTACAACCAGATAATGAAAAGAGTGCTACATTTGTGTAAAAAAATAAAATAAAAAATTTAAAAAATCAATTATATTTCTATAAACTTTCAACAGTCAAAAATTGAAAAATTTAATCCCCATTTATAATAGCATCAAAATATGAAATGCTTATGAATAAATCCATCAGAAGATATACACATGAAATATTAAATATGTATAAATAAATCTGTGTTTATATATATATATCATATATATGTGTGTGTTGTAAGGTACTTACACACATACTTACATACTTATACAAGTATGTGTGTGTATATATATATATGTGCATATATACATATACATCCTATTTTTATATATATACTGGAACTGAAAAGTATTAAATATTGCTGAAAGAAATTAAAGAAGACCTACACAAGTATAGTAATGCATCTTGTTCATGGGTCAGAAGACCTAGTATTATTAAAATGTAAATTCTCCCAAAATTGATTTGTAGAATCTGGCATAGGGATGCATGCCTAAAATCCCAGTGATTTAGGAGGCTGAGGCAGGAGGATCACAACTTCAAGGTGAGTCTCAGCAATTTAATGAGGCCCTAAGCAACTTAGTAAGACCCTGTCTCAAAATTAGAAAAAAAAAAAAATTAGAAAGGACTGGGGATGTGGCTCAGAGGTAAGTTTCCCTGGAGCAATCCTCATTACCCCTCTGAAAAATATTGATTTATAGATTCAAAATTTTGCCAAATTCCCAGGTGACTTAGAAAAGTGATAAGCAGTTTAAAATTCACATGAAAATGTAAAGGACCTAAATGAGCCAGCTAAAACAATTCTGAAGCCAGAAGCAGTGGCACTCACCTATAATCTCAGTGACTTGGAAGGCTGAAGCAAAAGAATTGCAAGTTCAAGGCCAGTCTCAGAAACTTAGTGAGACTGTCTCAAAACAAAAAAATTTTAAAAAGGACTGTGCATGTAGCTCAGGTACAGCCAATCTGGGTTCAAACCCCAGTATTTAAAAACTAAATAAAACTCTGAAAAAGAAAAACAAGGTGGAGGCATAGAACTACCTAATTTCAGGATTTATTATAAAGTTACAGTAATCTTAAGACAGTGTAATATTGATGTAAATACAGACAAATCAATGGAACAGAAGAGAGTCAAAAAATAGACTCATGTGTATATGACCAGTAGAATTTTGACAAAGATGTTCTGTGGAGAAAGCAGAATCTTTTCAGCAAATTGTGCTGCAACTAATGGATACTCTTGTAAAAATAAAATAAAATAAATAAAATAAACAAAACAAAAAAGTTTGATAAACTTAAGAGTTTTCAGAAGACAGCATTCAGAATTTCTGCAATGTATTATCCATAATGTCCACCATGCAATAAAAATTAGTAGATGTGAACAGAAGCAAAAATTATAATATATTATAATATATTATAACAGAACAGCCATTCAATAAAAGCAGATCTACAATGACCCAGATGTTACAAGGAGTAGATAAGGACTTTAACTGTGCTAATTATAAAGAACTTATTGAAAACACGGGTATTTGGGGTGAAGAGAGGAGAACTTCAGGGAGAGATACGGAAACTGTAAAAGAGAACCTAATGGAAATCCTAGAGCTGAAAAAATACCTCCAGAATTTTTCAGAAGTCATTGAACTACAAAGGGAAAAGTATTGGGGGGAAAAAGTGAACAAAGCCTCCATGTCTCGTGGGACATTATCAAGCTAAGATACATGACATTAGAGTCCCCCAGGGAGAGAAGAGAGAGCATGGACAGAAAGCACTTGCAGAAATATTGACAGGAAAGTTTTCTAAACTGGATCAAAACCAGCAAGTCACAAATTTAGAAGCTCAGTAAAACTCAAACAGCCTAAAAGCAAAAAAAAAAAAAAAAAAAAAAAATCACAGCTGTATCACAGTCAGACTGCTGAGCACCAAAGGTAAAGAGGCAGGCTGGAAAGCAATCAGAAGGGGAGAAACACAACAAAGAACAACAGCAACATGATAGCCGGCTTCACACCAGAGAAAAAAAAGAGGCCAGAAGGAACTAGAACATCTTTAAAAAGTACAAAAAGAAAACACACAGACACACGTGCACACACCATGTCTACATAAAGTTCTCTCTCCGGAGCTGGGGTGTGGGTCAGTGGTAGAGGGTGTGGCTAGCGTGCTCCAAGCTCTGGGTTCCAGCCCCAGTACTGAGAAAAAAATTCTACATCCAGTCAGAATATCCTTCAAAATTGAAAATAAGTAAAAGGATAGCATGAGAGAAGATTTTGTAATGACACAAGAACTCTCTATCTGCACTGTAGGTTTGGTTACACGAATCTCCACGTAAAATTGAACAGAACTGCACAAACAAAACACAAAAGAGTGCAGGTGAAACTGCCGCCATCTGCATACAATCTGTGGAGCTCTAGCTTGGTTTAACATTACCTATGTTTACGTAAGATGTTACCATTGGGAGAAAGGTACACAGAACCTTTCTGTTCTATTATTTGAACTCTCTTAATCTATAATCTTCAAAACAAAAGTTAAAGCATTTAAATATAAAAGATACTTTGAATAAGTAAAGGCTGAGAGAATTTGTTTCCAGGGGAGTGCAAGAAATGCTAAAGGAAATTCTTCAGGTAGAAGGGAATGGGATAAAGCATTAGTACCCTCCTCCTTAAGGGGGCTGAGCATGCTGGCTTCCTCTCAATGAGGTCAGTATGGAAAAGAAGAGGGAAAGATTTTTGTACTTTATGGCAGAAAACTCAATGCATTACCCCAATGATCAAGGTATCATGTTGATAGTAAGTCCCCTTGAGATAGTGTGATAAAAATGGTCCCTCGCCTCTGTGATCTTCCTCCCCAAACTCCATATATCACATATGGATTCTGGTGAGGATGCCATGGTCAACCATCCGTATATCCCAGTCTAAACCTGTCAAAAACAGACAAACGTCAACCAAGGAACATTCTACAAAACACCAACCAAATATTCAAAAAGACAGAAACTGTCACAGTCAAAAGGAGTTAAAGCGGGGCTGTGGTTGTGGCTCAGTGGTAGAGCGCTTGCCTAGCATGGACGAGGCACTGGGTTCAATCCTCAGCACCACATAAATGTAAAATAAAGATATTGTGTACACTTAAAACTAAAAAATAAATATTTTAAAAAAGGAGTTAAAGGAGACAAAAGCAAAATATAACATTCTGAATACTAACTAGTGAGGGTAACCCTGCCAATGCCTCCCTGCTGTGAAAACTCAGCACCAGTCATGACATGCCACAATCACACAGTGATTGTGCTACAGTCAACCCATATATTATATATAGGTTACGGTGAGGGTGCCACAGTCAATCCACACATCACATGAGGACTATGGTGAGGGTGCCACACTTAATCTGTGTATCACATATGGATTATGGTGAGGGCATATTATGGTTTAGATGTGAGGTGTTCCCCAAAAGCTCGTGTGTGAGACAATGCAAGAAGACTTAGAGGTAGAATTATTGGGTTATGAGAGCCTTAGCCCAATCAGTAAATTAATCTCTTAATGGGAATTAACTGGGTGGTAACTGAAAGTCGGGTCGGGTGTGAGTCAAGGATGTGGGCATTGGTGGGGGGGCTGCCTTTGGGGTATGTATTTTGTGCCTGGCAAGTGGAGTCTGTCTCTCTCTGCTTCCTGATTACGTCCTGAGCCACTTTTCTCCACCACGCTCTTTCACCATGATGGGCTGCCTCGCCTGCCTCACCTCAAGTCCCAAAGAATGGAGCTGGCTATCTATCGACTAAGACCTCTGAAATTGTGAGGCCCCCAAATAAATTTTTCCTCCTCTAAAATTGTTCTTGTCAGTCTTTTAGTCACAGCAGCAAAAAGGTTGACTAAATCAGGGCACCATTGTCAATCAATCTGTGTATCACAAACAGATTACAGTGAGCACACCATGGTCAATCATGTATCAAATACGGATCATGTTGAGGGTGCCAGGGTCAATCCATACATCACATATGGATTATGATGATGATGCCAGTCAGTCAATCCATATATTACATGTGGATTATGGTGAGGACTCCATGCTCAATCCATTTATCACACATGGATTGTGGTGAGGGTACCAATCAATCCCTATACCACATATGCATTATGGTGAGGGTGCCATGGTCAGGTCATCTAATGTATAAATGCTTAAAAGCTCAATTATTTTATTTTTTATAAAAATGTTCAGAAAATTAGTTTTTTCTTTGTGTACACCAACCAAAGAAACTCCCTGCAGCAATCCAACACTGAGACAACACTTCACATAAGCTGAACCAACGGTGAATATGTGCCTCAAATGTTAATTATAGCTTCCAGTGGCTTTATGAACACTGTGACTAAAATTCCACATCTCAGGCACATTTGAAGAACATACATAATCCAAGCTGGACTGACACAAGCTGTCACCTGTTTTATTGCAAGGAATCAGCCTCCTATCCCTTCCTGAGCATCCCCCTGGTACCTTCTTACAGGTCCTTAGGAATAAGTGCCACAAGTTCTGCAACAGCCCCCAGTGGACAATCTCAAAAAAAAAAAAAAAAAGATTTGCTTTGTGGGGCACTGCAACCTTCTGCTGGTGAAATTCCTATTACAAACATCTGTCCTAGAGATTGTGGGGAGGAGGCCAACAAAAACCACAATCCAGGAGAAACCAAATTTGAACTTTTAATAAAACTTTATTGACCAGCCGAGGATAGTTTGTGTATCAGTTTTCTGTGGTGGTTGTAACAAAGTACTGCAAACTGGGTAGCTTAAAATAACAGATTTTTTTTTTCTCACAGTTATGGACACTGGAAGACTACAATCAAGGTGTTGGCAGCGCCAAACTCCTTCTGAAGGCTCAGGACAAGATACATTTTTGACTCTTTTTTAAAAATATTTTTTTGGTTGTAGATGGACACAATATCTTTATATTTATGTGGTGCTGAGGATCGAACCCACTGTGTCACATGTGCAAGGCAGGCCCTCTACCACTGAGCCACAGCCCCATCCCCACATTTTTGACTTTTGCAGCTTCAGGTAGCCCCAAAAGTTCCTGGCTGCTTGTGGCAGCATTACTCCAATATCTGTCACCTTGACCATCTTCCTTCTGTCTCTTGTTTTCTTCTCGTAAGGTCACCAGTTATATTGCTTTAGGGCCCACCCTGCCCCAATATGGCCTCACCTTAACTAATTACACCTGCAGCACTGCTATTTCCAAATAAGATCATTTTCTGAGAGAGGTGGGACTTCAACATATCCTTTTTGGAGGGGCACAGTTCAACCCATAATAGCTGAGACAATTTAAAACAACTGCATAGCCCTAGACCTTTCCTCAGACTTCCTTGCTAAAGAGCTTTCTCACACATGGCCGCCTCCGTGGATTGGGACTGGCTCACTCCATTTTCCATCTCTTGGAGGACCCCTTGCAATTCCATTCTTCAGAGGGTAGATCAGGCTGAGCCCTGCCTTGGAGAGGTCAGGATTTTCTTTTATCCTGGTGAAGGTCAGAGGAGTTGCCTTCCCCCAGATGACTCTCATCCTAAAATGCTGAGAACAGGACCACCAATTCCCTGCAGAGGAAGCACCTCCCACCCACAGGTAAGAGCTGTCCCTTTGACTCCAACAACTTGATCCCATATTAGAATGACAATGTTTCCCCAAATCTGCAGTTTGATTTTGAACACCTTATGTGAGAATAATAGATTGATTTGGCTTATGCCAAGATGATTCTAGAAGTTCTTCTTCCCTCATCAAATATTCAAACAGCAGCAAACCTCCTTAATATGTATTTTAATTAGGGTCACCCTTTCCCATGCAAAATAATTTCACAAATGTCCATTTGGTAAAAACTAACACAGCAGTGATTTACTATCTTATGATAGGAAAATCCAATGGTAGGAAAAATGTTTTGTATTTATCTATGGAAATTAAATATATATTTTTTATGTGTTCCATAAATATGTACACATATATGTGTGTGTATGGTCACAGAAGGGTAATAAAAATACCACAACAGCAGACAGGTTAAATTTCAAATAACTTCCACAGACACCAATATCAGAGGTGTAGGCCAGGAGAGACTACCCGGCCAACCACATGTTTAACATGAGCTTCTCACTCAAGGGATGATGGTAATTAATTGAAGCAATTATGTCCTCTCTCTGGGAATTTAAATAGGAGAGCTCAAGTTCTTAGCTCATAGAAAAAAAGGAACAAAGTGGAAGAACACACGAAGAGAAGACATCAAGCCGAGACCACAGGACAGCAGAACCTGCAGAGAAGTTGACCGGGGACAGACCTTCCGGCTAGTTAAGGCTATATTTCAATTAGTAGAGGTACTTTAGATATAAAAACAGTCCCTTTCAACCAATCAAGTTCCTGTGTGGCTGTAGTCAGGTCTCTTGGATCATTGATTCCTATTATTTTTGGTAATCTGAGTTATTTCTTTTTTTTAAATATTTTTTTAGTTGTAGTTGGACACAATACCTTTATTTTTATTTTTTATTTTTTTATAATGTGGTGCTGAGGATGGAATCCAGCATCTCACAAGTGCTAGGCAAGTGTTCTACTGCTGAGCCACAGCCTCAGCGCCCCCGAATCATTTCTTATACCAAATTCTCTCCACTCTGGAATAAAGGTATCTTCTAAATTCTTGGGTCTGACATAAAAGGGGTTTACAATAACTGGAAAACTTCTTGAGTGAATTTGTCCTTTACAATTGTGCTTCTCAATCTAGAAAAATATTAATATTTCCAGCCTTGGACAGTGCTTTCAAACTTTTTGAGGCAATTCAAAGTAAAATATATATTTTATAATTTATAATGGATCCCAGTACCATATTTTTACATAGATATGCCATGTATGTATCTATAAAAAAGTACATATACAGAATACATACTAACCCTTACAATAGTGTGTCCTTTCCTTTTTTTTTTTTTTTTAAGGTAACACCAATTAAACTGATTTTACAATCCACTAAGGAATGTGGTGCCATAAATTCAAAAATAATTTGGGAAGTCATGGTGGCACATGTCTCCAGAGGCTGAGGCAAGAGGATCATGAGTTCAAATCCAACCCCAGCAACATGGAGGCACTAAGCAACTTAGTGAGACCTTGTCTCTAAAGAAATACAAAAAAAGGGCTGGGGATGTGGCTCAGTGGTCGAGCGACCCTGAGTTCAATCCTCAGTGCCAAAACAAAACAAAAACATAGTTTGGAAGGGACATCTAAATCCATTGGATAAACATGCTACGTTTTTCTGGAGAGTCCATTTTAAGACCTAATGCTTTAAAATATTTGAATGGTACCGGAGATGTAGCTCCGTGGTACAGTGCAAGGCCCTGGGTTCGATTCCCAGCACACACCCCCACACCCCATAATGAAAACATGTACACAAATTAAACAGCAGAATGCCAAATTTCATTAAAAGGTATAACTTCAAAGATATTTGTCGCTTCCCCCTGGTTGCCTAGGACCTCAATCTGTGGACCTCTGAGGAGGCAAATGTCCACAACTGCTCTCCCAGGAGGGCCTGGGTAGGGCGGTGGAGGGAGTCTTCCTCGGACTGTTCGGGTCCCACAAGGCTATCTACAGAGCAGTGGGCTCTGAAATCTTCAGACCCACCAGTTCGAGGCCTGCCACCCATCTCCCTCGACCACTGGGAAAGGGCCCGGGGCCGTGACCGGTAGTGGGGGCGGGGGACGACACCAACACGCTGTCAAAAGGGCCGAGGACGGGGGTAGTCGTGGGCGCGGTAGGTTGCCCGTTTAGCAACCACCAAGGTCAAGAAAGTCCACCGTGAAGGACAAGCAGACGTCCTGTCCCTCAACGGCATCCCCGTGCCTCGGACCTGGCTTCCCCGACCCAGGGCCGGGTGGGCTTCCCTTCCCGCGCCCCGCCCCCCTCACCACTTCCCCGCGGCAGGGTCCGTCGGCGCCTGCGGTCGCCAACACGCCCCGCACCCGCGCCGCCCCGGGCGACGGCCGTGGCGTGTGCCCGCTCCATTAGGAGCAGAGTGGTTAGAGACACGGACGCCCTGGCCACAGGTTCCCACGCGGGCGCCATTTGGCGAGAGGTGCGCCGCGCCGTGCGGGCCTCAGGAGTTCCCTGGGCGGCTCGCGCCGATTTAATGAAATCTCTGACATTTTCAATGATCGCAGACTCCATTCTTCCCACAGTCCTTCAGCCACGGATGACGGTTAGTCGCCACCTACATCAAGCCCAGACTAACTAATGCTAATACAGCAAGACGATAATCAGAGAAAAGAGTAAAAATACAGAAAAACCAGGGCGGCGCCAGCTAACCCACAGCCTGCCCGCAATCGCCACGCACCCCACGCCTATTAAGGGATCAACGGGCGCCGGTCCGCCAATCGCTTAGCATTTCGCCAATTACCACATTTCCCGCCGCTTGCCCCGCCTCCGCTCCCCACTTCAGCCAATCACTGCAAAGATACCTTCTCTTTCCCCCTCCCCTCAGCCGCCGGCCCCCACCCAGTGGTAGTTCGAAGCCGTCAAACCGCGCAAAAGCCCAGCAGTGCTTTAGCAGCCTGGGTGTATTTTTAACTCCAAGGCAGGCAGCCCCGCCCCCTACTCCGCCTTCTGGCCGCCCCCAATGGGAAACGGAGTTTCCGTCGCGTCATCGCGCGGGCAGACAGGAGCTGTCCAATCACCGCTCGGGGAGAACTGGCGTAATTAAAAAGCGGCGGAAGAAGGTGGGAGGGTCGTGACGCAGCGACTTTTAGTCGTGACTTTTCCGGGGCATCTCTGCGTTCCCTTTTTTTCCCTTTAAAGTAAAACGTCGCTCCGACGCACCCCCCGAGCGTTTCGGCGGGCGGAGGCGGCGGCCGCGGCGGCGGGAGGGGCGCGGCGTTGACGCGGGCCGGGAGCGGACCGCCGCGCGGGGTCACGTGGGCGTGTTGTGGGGGGAGGGGCACCGTCGCGCGGTCGGTTCCGGGCGGTTGGGCGCGAGCGAGAGAGCAGGAGGCAGCCGCGCCCGCCGCCGCCCCAGCTCTGTATGCCGCTCTCCTCTGGCGCTGCCGCCGCCGATCGCAGCAGCAGGAGCCGCCATCGTCGAGGTTGATGTGGTTGGGCCGGGGCTGAGGAGGCCGCCAAGATGCCGCAGTCCAAGTCCCGGAAGATCGCGATCCTGGGCTACCGGTCTGTGGGTGAGTGGTGGGCGCCTCGCGGCCTCCATGCGCCACCGGATCGGTGCCACGGTCAGGGCCAGGGTCCGCGCCGGCGCCACGGCCTTGCCTGGGCGCCGGGACGCGGCCCGGCCTGCGAACTTTGGGGCCGGCGCGGCCATGTGGCGGGCGGGCGCCGCGCGTTTCGTAACCACCATTTTGAGCGGAGGTGGCGGCAGCCCGGGCGGCGGCCGCCCGGGCGAGGGCTGCGGGGGCGGAGGCGGAGGCGCGGGAGGCCTCGGAGCCGCCGCCGCGCTCCCGGAGCGCCGCCGCACCTGTCCCCGCCTGGCCGCTCACTCTGGCGGCCGTGCAGCCTTCCCTCGCCCCTCCCCGGCCGCGAGTCGGTGGGGTCTTAACAAAGGAGACGGCACCGGGGTGCCTCCGTCCGCGGCCGGTTCGGCCTTTCCCGGGAACCCGGGTGTTCCGCGCGGACCGGGCGCCCAGGGCCGGCTCCCCACGCGGTACCCGTGCGGAGCCCCCTGGGTGACTGCCCAGGCGGGAGGGCGAGGAAAGGCGCCCGGATCCCGCGCTGCCCTATTTTTCTTAGGGAAGAAATAAGGTCAGATGCTTGTCAGGCTGCTCGGTAATTCATAGGTCTTTGTCCTCTTCGGTTCCGGAGCGTTTGACAGATGTCGGAAAGTGGTCCCGGCCGGTGGCCTTTTGCCGCGCAGGGCCGGGCCGGGCGGTGGGCCGGGCGAGCTCCCGGTGTCCGCTCTGAGTGCGCGGAGTGGAGGCCCGACCGTGCTCCCGGAGAGCAGCGGGTTCGACAGGCAGCAGCCGGGGAAGTTGGGCTCGTCTTTCGGTGCCGATCCTAGGAAGTGACTCGGCTGTGCACCTGACCACAGGGGCAGGGGTGGCGAGGGCGAGGGGCTGAGTCCCGAGCGATTGCGGAACGAGGTGCCAATAACTGCCACAGGGACGTCTGTAACTGCCTGTGCTCGCTGGACAGACTCCCCGCTCGCTTCGCTTCCTCACCCCCACTTTCCACCGCGGGTGCCAGGGTCTGTGCTCTTTGACCGAGATCAGCTACAGCGTGCTTACTCATCCTTTTACCGTCGCCCTAAAGTGCTGGGGGAAGTGTGGCGGGGGATCAAAGGCTGAGCGCGCCAGGAGTCCTAGGGGCAGTCCTTGTGTTGTGCGGTGCCAGATCGCAGGTGTATAATGGGGAAGCCGAACAGCTGTAGCCTTAACCGTGCATCGAATTGAGGCTTTTAAAGTTACTGACAGGCTACTTCCCCAGGACCCGTGTGGAACCCTGGATCCAGCCCTCTTGGCAGCCTGAGTCACCATGCTGTTGCTCTTCTGTTCTCTGAATTTCTTCCCCTGCGGTTTGTAGAGTGGGATCAAGACATGGGCTGACTTTTGAGAGAAACTTGCCCTCATCAGATAGTAGCAACTAATGGAAGATAGGTAGCACCTGTATGTCCTAAAGATCCTGACTTTTTAAATTTTTTGAAACTGATGCAAAGGTCCAAGAGAGCCTACTTAGCTAGACCTTTCCTCAACATAAAAAGGCTGGGGATGTGGATCGAGGGTACAGGGCTTGCCTAGCATGCAGATGGCCCTGGGTTCATATCCCAAACTGGAGGAGGGCCTTAGGGGGGGATATGATTGATGATTCCAGTCTTTAGTGAGCAAAGTCTAAGTGTTTTGTCACTCTTTTGCTAAAGAATTTCCTAATGTCCAACAATTTCTATTCATTGTTGTATCTTCCTTTTAGTCGGCATCCTCCTAAAAACCAGGTGTGACCTGCTACCCCTAAGGCTTTTCTTCATAAATATTTAAACTGCTCTTTGTTAAATGCTGTGCTAACTTAACCTTCAGTGGCATACTCAGTAACTTTTAGGCCCTTTTTTCTCTGTCCTTGATATGTCACATTGTACAACCTACTTAGTTTTCTCCATATTTATTTTCAAATGTAGTGATTAAAAGATATTTTGGAGGATTAAGTTATTTCCAGTCTTGCATTTGATTATAAAGTTGTTTACCTTTGTTATGAACCAGGATATTTTATAGTTTGTGGGTTCCCTTTGGGGGGAGGTAAGGTTGGTCTTTTGTTAGCATGATTCCATGTACTAGCCACTCTTGAGAGTTTTTGTATTCAGACTTCTTGGAGCTTACAAATGGTGCCACAGTGGAGAAATTTTAGTATATGTGTTTCTAGGTTGTGATGCTAAGCTGTTGTGTTGACTGTCAAGAAAGCACAGTAATAGGCTCATCTAGAAATCACACCTTTCTTAGAATGTTCTCTTGATTAAATTTTCTTGATTTGAATAGTTATCATTGTAACTTGGTCATACCACAAACTATTTTAAAAGTCCTTCTTAAGTTAAAACTGAAATGCCATGATTGTTTTACTGCTTGACTTTAAGTTTTGTGTGTATTTTTGACAACATTGATAATACAGTCAGTACAGAAAATATAATTCTTGGGTAACTGTTTTTCTATTGAAGTAATTTTCCTGTTATTTACAATGCTAAAACATTTAAGGACACGTCGCCTATAATTCAGTCTGGCTTTCAGGGAAGTGCTTTATGGTGTTTTGGTTGTGACCACATGTGCCAGCTCCTTCATAGTCCATTGTTTCTAATACAGCTGAGCAGTCTCATAATCTGAGGTAACTAAATTAAGTTAAAATTGTATCATCTGGCAAACTACTTTCAATCTGGTACATCTTGTATTGGAATCTTACACAGAGAGTTTTGGTAATCTAGTTTACCATTAGATCCTAATTAAAAGCTTATTTGTCATGTATAAGCCTCTTATGTGGTTAATCAGGAGGATGGGATCACAGGAATGTGAAAGATTATAAGAAAGTGAAACAACTGTGTGGTTTGACAAAAGGCAATTCATCAAAACTGCTCACATTATCACTGTGTGGGAATGTTTCAGGTAGAATTTGCATATTTCATAGAGAAAGATGTCATTAGATATTTTGTTTGTAGTAGAACACAGATTGTTTTTGGACTATTTTTAATTATCTTGTCCTTTTCTGACATAGTCTATGGAAAAAATTGAAAGGTAAAAACATTTTTCATGTATAAAATCTACCATTGTGTGAAATGATATATACCGCTGCTTAATAACATTCAGATGTGTGCTTGTGGGTTGGGGTGGTCCTGTAGTGGCCAATTCTTATTGAGGTTTGTAATTACTTTTTTTTTTTTTTTAGTCTCATTTGTTATTCTGTACAAGGAATAATCAGAGCTCACATTTGTGGTTATGACTTTTCCAGTGCGAATGTTATTTTAATGTCAATGTTTGTTGCATCTTTCCATATATAACCTTTATCACCCCACTAGTTAGCAGTCACTCCCCCCTGTTTTCCTCCCCTCAACTCCTGGCAACCACTGATACACTTTGTTTCTATAGGTTTGCTTATTCTGAACATTTCATAGAAATGTAATCATATATGTGGCCTTTTGTGACTTGTGTCTTTCACATTTGTTGTATTTTCTAGTTTCATCCATTTTGTAGTATGTGTCTGTATTTCATTCCCTTGTGGAAAATCAAGTGACCCATAAATTTAAGCGCTTATTTAAGGAATCTCCCATTCCATCCATTGATCTCTTATGTTTGGCCTTATATCAGAACCACGCAAGTACTTAGTACCATAGTCAGTTTTGAAATAGGGACATGGAAATCCCCTCCCCCCCAGGTTTTGGCTATTCTGAGTCCCATTCATTTCCACATGAATTTTAAGACCAACTTGTCATATCTGCCAGAAAAGCAACTGGGATTTTCATAAGGTGTTTTATGGTTTTGAAAGAATCTTTTAATGACTGGCTTTAAAAAACAGTGAATTCTCATATCTACTCCTCAATCTATTGCATTACAATGTTATTTTAATGATTTATAAGATGAAAATCCAGCCTTGCACATTATGTGTGGTTGGAAAAGGGACAAGCATTAGCTTTTTCAGATAACTGTAGATATTCTTTGATATTCACCAAAACTCCATACATGAGAGTCTATTGAAGGTTAGTTGTTGTGTACAGTCTGAAATCATGGATGAATTTGTCATGCTCTGTTATATTAAACTCCATTGCACTGCTTTACACTTTGAATGAATCTTCTATGTTTGATTTTGTAACATCATACTTTAGTTGGCACTTATTCACTATTATATAGATCTTTATCCCCTGTTGGTTAATTTTATTTTTTAAATTTTTTCTCCTTTTTTAAATAATTTTTTTTAGTTATAGATGGACACAATATCTTTATTTATTTGTGTCATGCTAATGATCAAACCCAGTGCATCACACATGGTAGGCAAGTGCTCTACCGCTGAACCCCAGCCCCAGTTGGTTAATTTTTGTATACAGATATTTTAAAATTACATTTGCTAGTATTGCCACCAATCTCAAAAAGTATTGGGATATTGTTAAAAGCTTTCAAAAATTCTTATTATCCCCTTGAGATTTGAATTTTCCTTCAATTTACAACTTCATTTAATTCTCAGAAAAATATCTGCTAATTTGATATATAGTTTGTTGTCGTTCTTGGAAGTAAAAAAAAAAATAAGTATGCCCTGATAAAAGTGGCTAGTGCAAACCACTTCTCAAGCAATTGCCCAAGTGCTTTTTGTTAGTCATAACTCTTATACTTCAGTATGTAGCAGAGGTACTTTATTTGTACATCCCGTTTTGTCAAGCAGAATATTAAAAAGACACGCACCTAAGGATCAAGATTCAATTAACTTAAATTATTTTTACTGCATTCTAAAGGGCATTTTTAAGTGAAAATGGACTTTTTCCCCCTTCTCTATGTAGTAGTGAAGAATAAAATGATTTACCATTTAGTTGTAGCCACTGTCTTAGTTCATGCTAAGGGGTACCGCCACTCTAGCAGTTTTACCACCATTGCATTTACACTGCTAGTACAACTGTGAACATAATATAAAAAGCAGATAGATATCTCAGTTTGGACCTCTGGGCGTTCACAGACCACCCTTTTGAGAATTGTGTTATTCTGAGATCTTACTATTACTGTTGTACTAAGTTAATTGATTGCAGCTGCATCCTAAGTGCTGTTGAATGGGATGTGGATAACTCTATCTTGGAGGAGTCTGCTGGGATTGGCTCTTGTAAGAGCCCAGGCTGGTGAGGCAGGAAAGAACTTGGCATGATTGAGAGTGAAAGGAAGTACAGAGGTGGCAAGAACATAATGAGGTGGGAGTAGGAAATGAAATTGGAAAGGTAGTCAGGAGATGCATTACGCAGGGCTTTGCTGGGACTTTGGGAAACTGTTTATTGGGTAGTAAGCAATGAGTTACAAAAATGGTTGGGAAAATTAGGATATCTGTGTGTCTGTTAACATGGCTTCTGGTTGTGGTTCACTTTTGGTTGAGTTGTCTTCTTTGGAACCAGTAATAATGAGGCTTCAAAGATTTAATAAAATTGCCAAGATGGTATCATACCAGGTCCCATAATCTAATAGTGTAAAATTTTTTGTTATGAAATACACACTGGTTTTCTTAGCTTGAGGTCCAAAATAACAAGTGAATAGCTTTAATATTGTCTGTGAGTGAATTGTATTTATTTAATAAGTCAGAACTGAACTTGGACATGATTGTGCAAGTGAAAGCATTATGAAATCTTCAGTGATCACACTTGAAAGAACTGTTATTCTTAGTTCTAGTTTATTAAATTAAATCTGAACAGTTGATCTAGTATTCTCAGAGAATGTCTTGTCACGTTTTGTTTTGTTTTAAAGGCAGAGTCTTGCTGAGTTGCCTAGACTGGCATCTACTTTAGAATTCTCCTGCCTAATCCTGAGATTACAGGCATGTGCCACTGTGCCTTGCCTCACAGAATATCTCAAACTGCTAATTGGCAGTAAATTGCTGGGTAATTTTATCATAAATACGAAGGTCCTAGAGTACTATTTTAATATTCTTAAATGTATATTGGCTTATTATAAGAGTTCCCTGTAGGACATTGTAATTTTAAACATAAATTAGTTTTAGACTAGAAGCTCTAGAAACCTTTGTATTTTGCCCTGCTTTGCCCTGCAGAAAAGTCATAGAAGGGTGATTTAAGGGGATTGATGAAATTAACTCCTGCGTGTGCATACTTCATTTTTGTCTTTAACTGTTATGGTTGGGTCTCCTGCCAACATTTCTCTTTTTATTGTGCTTGTTTACAGAAAGACTCCTCCAGGCTCTTTGAAACAAATTGATACTTTTACAGATATGTAATTCTGCTTTTTTTGTAAAATGAAGAGCTGAATGTTAACTACAGGATGGAATAATAAATTATTTGTGAACATCAGATGCAAATACTGGCCTTTACAGTTAATAGGTTTTTTTCATTATTTAGAGAATATTTTATTATTTTCTGTAATCAAACCCATGTCGATAAGACCTTACCTTTCTGTTTGTGTGTTATCCCTGCACACACAGAAAAAATTAAGTTTAACATTTCTAAACCAGTATGACTATTAATTTCTATACAATGCCAACTCAATACAGTAAGCTGAGATACTTTTTCCAAAGTTGACAGCAAAGCTGGATTATAAAAAATTCAAATTTTATATTTATATTAAAGGACCAATAATAGCAGTGTGTTATACATCAGTAGCAGCAGCAGCGTTTCTAGGTGCTGAACAAAATTGTAGAGAGATCCGGCACACTTCACTAAAAAGGCGGGGGGAAAAGATAAAAGAAAACAGCAAAGTTCTGTTTGGATATTGTGATACTTGGCACCATTTTTTTTTTTAGTAGCTTCTTGATTATTATCCAAAAAGAAAATATTCTAGGGTAACCTTAAAGACAGTTCTGAAGCCAGGCATTTTGGTGCATGCCCCAGTGGTTGGGGAGGCTGAGGGCAGCAGGATCACAATTGGTTTTTTTAAGCCATTGATTAATATGGAGCACTATCTAAAGTGCCATCCATGTACTAATTAACTTTCTTAATAGCCCTTAAACTTCGAGGTAGGTGCAGTTACTGTGCTTATTTTGCAGAAAAGGAAACGGGGGGTACAAAAAAGTTAAGTGACTTGCCCAGGGTGAAAAGTTTACTAAGTGGCAAAACCACTATCTGAAACCAGCAGTGACTCTAGAACTGGAACTTTTTTTTTTTTTTTTTTTTTTAGTGCAATTGGGTTTGGACTGAGGGGTGCTTTACCACTGAGCTATAGTACTAACCCCTCCTTTTATATATAAAATTATAGGATCTCCCTAAGTTGCTGAGGGTGGCCTCAGAGCTTGTGATCCTCCTGCCTCAGCCTCCTGAGTCATTCAAATTACGGGCTTGGACCACCATGCCTAATTTATTCCAAGCTGGCCTTGAACTTGTGATCCTTATGTCTAAGCTTCCTGAGTAGCTAGGATTACAGGTAGTGCTGTGCCTGGCTTAAGAGTTGGCACACTTTAGCTGATTGCTACAAAAATTATTGATATGCAGTTGGTGTAAGTGCTTGAGGGAGGGATAGCTAACATACCTGTGGATGGGAATGGAGGTGGGGGATTGTCTCCAAAGAAAAGGTATTTTTGGCTCCACCAGTGAATTGCAGACAGGGGCAAGGAGTGGCAAGGAAGTCTGGACTTAACTGTGTGCCACCTGTCTGTGAAGAATAACTTTATAGGCTCTATTAAAATTTTCATACTTTTTTCTAGAAACAGTGAGAAGTCACTGAAGGATTTTAAGCAACAAATAAGATAATGATCTATACCCGCAATTGGCAGACTTTTTCTGCAAAGTGCCCAAAAGTAAATATTTCAAGCTTTGCTGGACAAGTGGCCTCTGCTGCAATTACTCACCTTTGACTTTGTAGCATGAAAGCAGTCATAGACAGTGCATTGAGTGACTGTAGCTGTGTGCCAGTAAACTTTATGCATAGATGTAATGTTGGAACTTTCATCTGATTTTCTTCACATGTTATGAAATACCATTGATTTTTTTTTTTTTTTTTAATTTTTTTGTACCCAACCATTTAAAGATGAAAAAAGGGGCTGGCAGGGTGGGAGGACATAGTTGGCTCATAGACTGTATAAAAACACAACAGGCTCAGGGCCAAATTTGGCTCCTGATCTGTAGTTTCTGGTCCTGCCTTACATCCTCCAAAAGACGCCTCCTGTGCTCTGGGAAGTGAGAAGAGAGTGGAAATGGGAAGACCAACTAAGATGTTGTAGACTTCTGTAGTTGGGAGGGACACGCATTTGAGATTTCATTAGAATGGGCAAGAAGCCTTTGTGATATGGGAGCTGTTAAGGATAACCTTCTGATTTCTAGTGCAAGAGGGAAATGTTGCCATTGGCTAAAATAGAACAGGACCAGGTTTAGGGGATGGAACAGATTGACTTAGGCAACTGTCAGATCCCCACACCTACCTTGCTTTCTCTCCAGCAAGGCCTTAGCAGTGGCCTGCACAGTTCCTGTGGTTCTAGAAACAAGGTGCCTCCAGCTGTGGTTTGGGGGGTTTGCTGGTCCTGGATCCTCATATCACCCAAGGATATGATGCAGCATTCTCTCACTGCAGGTTGTTTCCCTGTCACCTCAGAGAGAAATGAGGTTGCAGGACCCAGGTGGGTGGTGGAGTGCACTTGCACAAGTGCGCACAAACACACACACACACACACACACACACAGTCCATTCAGCCAGGCAGGGTGTCTGAGGGGCCCTGTCTAGCAGCAGGATGTTTTCGTCATTCCTCTTTCAGCTCCATCTCTAGATCTTTAGTTCTGCATAATTGTATTGCACAGATGTGTGAATACATTTATAGTAATAAACTGCTTCCTTAATCTAACCAAGTTTCTGGATGTGCAATATCCTAAAAAAAATTGCACTGTACACAAAATGAGACTACCTTCAATTTTTTAGACCTCTGTGGAAGTCATTCTAGAGCTAAATTTATGACTTTTAGCTAACATTTATAACATCTGAGTTTATACAAATAGGATGTTCCTGTTTCTTTAAGCCTGTGGCATAGAGCGCCATTTTCCAACAGAAATAGAATGTAAGCCACATGTTACTAGGTTTTCTAGTGCCCACATTGACATAAACAGGTGAAACTAATATATTTAACTTAGCCCAAGATGTCCAAAATACTGTCATTTCAACATGTAATTGATACTTTTACATATCTTCATATTAAATCCTCAGTCTCTTGCATATTTTACACATCTCAGGACTAGCTACATTTCATGTGCTAACTGTCCAGGTGTGGCTCCAGGCTAGAATTGGACTGCACATGTGTAGTGAGAAGTTAACTGGTGTTGGGAGGTAAGGTCAGTGCGGATTTTTAAGGACTTTTGAAGAAATTATCTTCATAAATTTGAATATTTTGACCATTCATGCTGTCTGGTGAATATACTTTTTTTAAATCTCCTATTTTGTTATTAGCAGTTTGAGAATGTTAAATTTCATGCTCTTTTAATATGTTAAAGATTGTGTTTTGAGAATTTCTTTCTGCTTTTCTCTATTTCCTACCCTCAATACCACTTCTAGCCTACCTCCCCAGTTTTGGCCCAAATCTAGGAAAACTCATTCTTTGTCATCATCTATTCCCTTGTCTTACAGCTAGCTTTACCTCTCAGTCATCATATAGTATTAATATTCTATTTAAAACATGTTTAAAATATTAAAACATCTAGTTTTCTGGGCTTGTTAGGCAGCACTCTTTTTTAGATTAATATTCCTGACAATAAAATTCTTCACTTATGTAATTCATTCGTGTTAAAATATACATAAACTTGTTTCTTACTTTCCTCAATGGAATATTTTTTGGTAACTTAGTGCTTGGCAGTAGTAGATACACAATACATGTTTGAATGAGTGAGTAATAATTTTATGAGCCACCTTTACTTAGTTATTCTGCCTTGTCTTTGTCATAATAACTGCACCTTAATTTTTTCCCCTCATTTTTTTTCTACCAGCATCTAAAATTGGGAAATGAGTGTGAGAAAGAACAAGATGATGTCAACCCTGCTTAATTCATAGGAACAAGTGAGATAATTATGTGAAAATGCTTTGCAGACTCTAAAACAGTGCCTTGTGTGAAGTGTTGAAGATGGGGTTGTCTGCACCAGGTGCCCTCATCTGACCATGCGCTGGCCACAGGGGTGGGTGTTAACATTAGAGCCATGATAAACGTTCTGTTAAGATTATAATGCTTGGATAGCTATGCTCTCTTAAGAACACACATTTCCTTAGTGATCTTCATATATACACAATTACCCCTCCCCCTCAGTCTTACACTGACAGAATTACATTTTTTATCCTAAAGTGGGTACATATAATTGTAAAGCAAGTAATCACCATATGAGGAACACATTGTTAAAAAAGAAATCTTTTTATAATCCATTGTTTTTCTAGCCCTTACAGCAATAAGTTCTAGTCTGTTATAACCACAAGTGATTCTGCAGTCTTCCCTGCTGTTTGAAACCCAGTCTGTTTTATTGATTTCCTCCTTATACCTCGTACAGCGAAGGGCCTTGATGTTTCTGCCCTGAGCCTGTAGAACACAGTAGAGAAGACTATGTGTTAGTTCCAGGCTTTCAGCCTAAAGAAGTTAACAGCCTGAGCTTTTATGTTCTTGGGAGCCTCAAGTAACATGCCAGAGGTCCCCCTCCAGCTGCCCAGCCCAAGGAGCCCAGAAGAATGACCCAAGTGAATCTTGGCTATAGAAACACTAGCAAGTGAACAGTGTGATTGTTGCTCTCATTGACTAAGCTTTGTGCTGGTTTGAAATGTAGCAGTGGATAGCTGAAATAGTAATTTACTGCTTGAGGGGGACCTATGTGTGCTTGTATTTTGAGATTTTAGCTAAAGTAGTTACTATAAATCATCTTTAGTTTCAAATTAATGTTAGATGTAGTTATGAAAACATTTTTTCACTAAGCTTATTTCTGTCTTATGGGGGGTTATTAGTAGTAGTAATAATAGTGACACTTATTGAGCACAGAAATACATCCTAGGTATTCTCCATGTATTTTCATTTACTATGCACATTATTTCTAGAAGGTAGGTCCTGTATAACCTCCATTTTACTATGAGGAAACAGTTCAAGAACACTGGAAAATCAAGATAGTAGTCACCATCCTCACCAGCTTAGTAAAAAAAATGTAAATACCTTGTCTCCACTTCCTCCATGCTTGGTTTTTTTTCCTAAATCAAGTTAATATTGAGTTAGAATGAATATTTATATATAAATTATAAGTGTAGAGTTGGATGTTAAATTCCCCTATGTAACCTCCATCCCAATCAAACAGAACATCTGTATCATCTCAGAAAGTTCCTTTGCACCCTTTTAAGTTAGTCCCTCACACCTCTCTCCCAGGCAAGTGCTGATCTCCTTTCCATCCCAGTGGATTAGTTTTATTTGTTCTGAAATTTCACAAATTGAATAATGTGGTAAGTTTTTGTTGTACTGTGGGTAGTATTCCATTGTATAGTTGTACCTTCATTTGTTTTTCCATCCACCTGTTGATTGTTTTCCTGTACTTAATTACTGAAGAATAAAGTTGTCACAAGCATTTGTATATGTCTTTGGATGTAGTATTCTTCATATTTTGTAAGAATTGTTTCTTGTTACATATTCTGAGTAAAAGTTCTTTTCAGAAATGTATATTGTAAATATTTTGCTTATGATTTATTTATTTTGTATCATGTGTGGAATCTTTGCTTACCTAAGGATCATAAAGATTTTCTCAGAAGTTTTCCTCTAGAAGTTTTATGGTTTTGAAGTGGGTTTATGATTAATTTCAGATTTTTGTGAAGATTTTCTGAAACTCAAAGTATAATTTACATATAGAAAATTTATTCTCTTTCAGCGAGTTTTGACAAAGTTGTGTGACCACAATCTGGATATGGAATAGTTCTGAAAGAAAGTAGTTCGAATAGAACCCCAAAGATGATCTGTGCCTCTTTCTAGTTGTCCCTCCCCACTTTTTGTTTTTCATCCTTGTAATTGTGGATTTTGTTTTATTTACAGTGCTAGGAATGGAACTCGGGGACTCACACAGCATAGGCAAGCTCTCTACCCTTGAGCTGCACCCCTACCCCAACCCTGTAATTTTGTCTTTACCAGAATGCGTGATAAATGGTGGCTCACACCTGTAATTGTAGCTCCATGGGAGGTGGAGGCTGGAGGATAGCAAGTTCAAGGCCAGCCTAAGCAACTGAAAAGTACCTGTCTCAGAAAAGGGCTGGGGATATAGCTCATTCTTAAAGTGCTTGCCTAACATTCACAAGGCCCTGAGTTTGATCCCCAGCACCAAGAAAACAAAACAAAACAAAACAAAAACATGGTTCCATACTTGTTAAGCTGCTTTCTTTTAGATTTCTGGCTCTAGCATCTTCCTATGATGATCCACTTAAACCAATTATTAGAAGGCAGCACTGATTGCCTGTGTCTTTTAGAGAAGTAAAAGTTCATGGAGGAATTTTACTTCTGGACTGTCAAGAGTGGGTGTAGAGTCAGAGTGATGTAGGTAAAGTTCCATAAAGTAGAAGTGGCTGAAGGTGCTTATCACTGTGGAATACAAAATTATGAGCTAGAAGATAAGTAAGTTGAATGATTCTAAGGAGATATTATACTTTTTTTCAGTTCTATTTTCATATAGTTAATATTGTAATCAGGATAGTTTTGACTGCAAATTAAGTCATTCTGGTTAGACAGAATGGATGGATGGACGACTAGAGGTTGACTGAGTGGACAGTCAACTCAAAAACAGGTTCTTTCCATCCTTTCTTTTCTGCCTTCCTTGATGATGTTGACTTTGAGGTGGTGTGGAATATTAGAATCATCTGGGGGAGGGAGCTTTTAAAAGACCCAGTGCCTGACCCCACACCCTGTACCAGTTGGATCAAAATCAGTGGATGTGAGATCCAGACAGTAGTTTTGGAAATTCTAAGTGATTCCTGGGGCAGCCAAGTTTGAGATTCAGTGTTCCAAACTCTCCAGAGCTTTGCCTCTCCAAGTGTGGTCCAGAGACTTTGCTAGAGAAAACCCCACACCTCACCTCAGAGCTATGAATCTGCACTGAACTCTTTGCATTAATGTTGGACAACACTGCTTTAGAATACTGGTTTTCAAAATTGGCTGCAGATGGGAATCACTGGATGGATTTTTAAAGATTTAAATACTGAAGCATAGGTCCATCTCTAGAAATTCTGATTTGTGGGGGAGGGGGCGTCCTAAAGTATTACCCGGGTCCAGGTTTGGCTACTGTATCCCCATATATACTTAGCATGTTTATTTGTTTGCTGTAAATTGGTAATTAGATACAGCAGTTTGATCAGGTTTGGATAGTTTCTCCCTTCACCCCACTGGTTGCAGAGTGATGGTCTGTGTTTCCATCAGAAGGCACATAAAATCTGAGTATTTCTCTCCTTATGGTGTTGATAATTGCTAGTGATCATTATTACTTAGCTACATTTACTCATTAGTTTAAAAAACCATGGTAACTGCTGAAGCTGTATCCTTTTGGTTAAAGGAAATAGATATCCAGATTTTCTCCCATTTATTGCACTTACTTTGAGTGTGTTTCTCCTGATTATCTTTTTTTGTACCTAGGAAGGGGTTTCATCTGTTCACTGTATTCCAGTACCTGAAATTGTGCCTGCTGGCACATAATAGCTGCTTTAAAAATAATTGAGTTTTATGAATGTCTTAATCTATAGAGCATGGAGCATTCGGGTATCAGAATGGAATGAAATGTTACCAAGCTTGGAATTATAAAAATTAGAGCTGGTAGGAGGTAGAAACGGAAGAAAGACATATTGGGGAGCTGATCTTGTTTTACAAAAGCAGTTCTGCCTTTATCTAAAGAAATGAGAAGGTCAAGTGAATGCTTAACTCATTTAGCTCCAGGGAATTGGAAAGGGGAATAAACCAAATTCCTCTTCTGTGGAAATGTCATAATTCAACTCTATGGAGATAAATATCCAGAAGTCCCAGCTTGCCTCTGGCCAATAGTTTTCTAGTTGATTCTTTAAATTCAGTTATGTTCTTTCAGTTCTTTTCCTGCAGGTTTCATTGATGTCTGAGTTCCTTTGTAAAGTTAGAGAGCTGGTTCTCTTCCTTAATTGCTTCCAGAGTTTGAACCTCTATTTATTTGACCTATTGTTCAAGACTCCTCAAACTAGAATCTACATACTATTGTCAAGTATTATAGCCAGTTTCCTATAGGACACACACTATGTACTTGCACCCCCATGGGTGTATTTAACTTGGATTGGTGGGATGGAGTTGTAAGTGGCTAAGATGATTTTCTATAGGCTGCACTCATCTTCATGGTCAAGCATGCAGCACCCAGTTGCAACAGCATCTACTGAGATCTTTCTCCGACACCTATTGATCTTTCTCCGACCATACAGCAAAAGGGAGCACAAATTAGTGCAAACCCTTGGCTTTTTAAATATATATATATATATTTCAGAGGCAGGGTTATAACAAGCTACCTGGAATGGAGTTATTCAATAATGAGACTGCTGAACTATTTTATGAAAAGGTTTAGAGGACACCAGGAGGGAGCAGTTAGAGAAAAGAGATAGAAGAGCTATGGTAAGCACTGGTGCCAGCCTATTTCTTTGAGTCAGTGATGATTAATAACAGCCAGGCCTGCATCACAGGATTCAGGCTCCATTCAGAGTCTGATGTGCACGAAGACTGGGTGGATAAGAGGATTTGGAGTAGAGAGTGCCTCCTGTATGTATCTTTTAATCATGGCTGTGTCTTAATCCTGGCTGGCCCCTATTATGTATTCTTTAAATGCTCACGATCTGAGCTCCTGGTCTGAACTGGAGTATTAGGGAACACCCTGAAGGCTGAGGCCACTGATTGTAATAGTTGAACTTGTTGCCCAAGGGCAGTAGTTCTCAAACTTCACCTCTAGGGCTTGTTCATATTCTCCCTAGAGCTTTCCATCCTGGAGGTTTAAGTAGATTTAATAATTTGCATTTATAACAAGTACCCTGAGCTAATGCTGGGCCATCCTCTCTGCCCACACTTAAACATGTAGAACTGCTAGTGTAGGAGGAAAAGGAGTCACCCATAGAGGATCCTATGGAGATTGGGTGGAGAGGGGAAGACCTGACTTGTTAAGGGTCACCAGCCCACACAGGTGCCGGGGATCTTCCCAACAGGTAGGCAATAGCATTCAAGTAGATTAAGATCACAGAAGGGTCAGAAAAAGGAAATTGGAGGCTTTTGACAAAAGGGTACTGGGAAATGATTTATCTTGGAGTTTAAGCTGCATACAGAAGGAAGTGAAACCTATGGAATTGGTGATTTAGGGTCATGGTTTACTGTAGCATATTTCTAAGCTTTCTGACTACAACCCAGTAAGAAATGCATTTAAATTGTTAGTCAGTCATAAATGTGTATAACGAAGACAAATTTCATGACACCTTTACTTACAACCCAGTGTTCTTGTCATGGCTCATTAAGTTGATCTCATGATCCAGTGGTTTTGAAACACTGCTTCAGAGGTGGTCTGGATGCACTGCCAGAGTACTTGGGTCTGTCAATTGGTCAGCACTGGGTACTCAGGAGGTAGGCTACTGCAGTGGCATGGAGATCATGCTGGTGGCAAGACCACTGGGCTTTAAGGCTAAGTTAAGTTGTTCAAGAGTGTACTAGCATGAACATCAAAATTCCTTGAAACAATGTTAAGAATTTGGACTAGGGACTGAGGCTGTAGGTCAGTGGCAGAGCCACTTGCCTTGGCATGCCTGGAGGCCCTGGGTTCAGTCCCTTACAGTAAATAAATAAATACTGAAGAAGAACTAGGGATGAAGAAGGCAGTCCTGAAAATCAGTTGTGCCCCAGATCCATTATATATGAGACTTGAGAGACTAATTAGTAGACAGAAAACCTATTCTCCATCATCCCAGTGAACTAGTAATATGTAAACTGTTCTAGAGAATAGTGGGGGGTGGGGGTAGGACAGATAGTACAATTAGTTTTTCTTTTTTCAGAACACATGAAAACAAGTTCAAAATTAATCTGAAAACTATTAAAGTAGTTGTGTAAAACAGTACCTGTTTCTCAGTAATCACAAAGTATAAGTATCAGCTAACAACCTTGAAGGCACACCCTCTATAGCGAAAATACTGGGTAAAAAAAAACTTGCTGGGTACTGTTTTGTCTTGCCAGTTTTTTATCTTTGCCATTTTTACCTGTTAAAAGTTCAGAAGAGTGTTTTACTTTTGGCTTTTGTATTGGTTTTTGGTATTTTTGAGGTATGAGGCATTGAACCAAGCACTCTACCACTGAGCTACATCTTCAGCCCTTTTGATTTTATTTTGACACAGGATCTGGCTAAGTTTGAATTTGGGATTCTCCTGCCTCAGCCTTCAGAGTAACTGGGATTACAGGTATACATCACCAGGCCTAGTTTAAATGATTTTTTATGGTTTGTATACTTCGTGTTTTTTGGTTTGGAGGAGAAGAGTATGTGGAAATTGTGGGGATTTTAAAACCGTTTGGTAACATGTGTTAGGAAATGAGTGATTTATGTCTGTTACTGTGCAGATATGCTTACACCTGATCATGTGCTGCTTTTCTGTTTTCAGATCTCTCTTGGATTCTTGTCATGTAACTCTTTTCTCCCAAGAGTTGATCTGGAGTTTGGGATTCATCTTCAGTTGTTCAGATTTATAAGCCTTCTAAGCGCCAAGTCATCTTTAGGAAATAGTTGGTATTTCAGAACCTGGGTTTGTTAAGGACAAAAGCCAAGTGAATGTGTGAAAATATGAGGGAGGGTTTTAAAAAGTGATCACAATAAAAAACATAATTGGCTATAGATCAGCATTGGCCTTTTAGTAGCTGCCTGCAAGCTGCACACAGAGCTGGACTGCAGTCGCTGAACTGCTTCCTCAGCGACATCCCCTAAAGCCAGAAAATTTGGTAGCCAGAGCTCAGGACACTTGAAAATAAGTAGGGGGATTTGCTTACAAAGATTAATATTCAATGCTGACTTATAAAGATTCAAATACTAGTTCTCTAATAATCCCCCTTTTAATGAAAATGGGGTAAAATAGCTATGTCATGTCAGCAAATACATTTTTAAAGTCTCAATAATTAATGATCTCCCTTGGGGGAGAGTCCAAGGGAGGAGAGACCCAAGGGAAAATCATCTTTTCTCTTCAGTCCCACTTATGCTAATGAATAATGTCCTCCCAGGGGCTGTCTGATTGAGAAATCCAGTTTACGCCAACTCTGGTATCCCAACTCAAGACAGACACCAGTCAGGAGTTTGCTTTTGCCAGAATGATTACTTACGTTTTCAAGTTAAATGTTAATATTGTCTGTCAAACAATTTATTCCCTTTATAATAAAAATCGGGAACTCTGAATGTGTAACAATATTGTATCTTTTAAATATAGTCAAGCCCTTTTATTTATCCATTTTTGCACTTTGTTGTGCCCAGCCCATCTCTCATGCTATCTTGTTTAATGTATGTAACTTGGATGTATTTTGCTTAAATGTGGCTTTCTGCATTTCATATGGTAGTTCTAGAGGCTGTTCACTCCTTCACCATTCCTAGTAAGTTTTTCTAGGGCCAGTTAGAGACCAGTGCAGAGAAAGAGTCCCTTCTAGGGTTTCTGCTAGTTTCCCACCTCTTGGGGATCTTATATATCATATATGACCCCTTTCTTTTGTTGTTTTATTTGTTGACTGAATGATTGATTGCAGAACTAGGAATTGAACCTTGGGGTGTTCTACCAGTGAGCTACATCCTCAGCCCTTTTTGTTTTTTGAGACAGTCTTGCTAAATTTCTCAGAGTAGTTTCAAATTGGTGATTCTCCTGCCTCAGTCTCCCCAGTAGCTGGGATTACAGGCATGTACCATCATGTTCAGCTCTTCTACTACTTTTAATCCAGTCCTACTTTTAGAAACATTACAGGACTCTTTTTAATCCTCTGTCCTTTTTTCTTTGTAACTTGGACCTTTATCTTAGGGTAAATTTTGTCCTCTGCTTTCTTCCTTCTTTTCATTTGTAAGATGTACATACAGTGCCTCATACCTACATAAGGTTAAAGGTTTTTTTTTTTTTTTCTTCAGGTAATAATGTTTAGATATACATAAATAAGAATTTTTTTAACTCCCTTTTCAGTTTCACTGACAAGTTTTTTTTCTCTCTGTTCACTACTTAAAATAATTGTTACATTTTGTGGGCTAGCATATACAGCATGGTTTCTTCTTTTCTTTTTTCTTTTTTTCAGTTGTAGATGGACACAATACTTTTTATTTTTATGTGGTGCTGAGGATCGAACCCAGTGCTTCACACATGCTAGGCAAGTGCTTTACCACTGAGCTACATTAGCAGCCCCATACAGCATGATTTCTTTTGAACACAATCTAGTTGAAATTGATGGAGTTTCTAAACTACTGTTGCATACCTATATTGTAGACAGACCCATGATTGGATGCCAGTGAATACTAGTTATTGTTCCTTCGTCTCTATGAACTGTGTTTTATATTTACATCAAGTTAAGATCTTTTGTAGTGTCTGCATGGAAGACTGGGGTCTGAGCTTTAATCTCATTCGTTGATTTAGAAATGAGTGTCTACATGTGTCAGGTCTTAGTGAACAAATAAGAGGACAGTTTCAGCTAACCTGAAGTAGTAAGAAGTAGTGAAACAGGATAGATAAGAGACTGTTAGGGGCTAGGTGCTATCTTAAGTCAGGTGGCCTTCTCTGTAGAACTGATGTTGGAGCACAGACCAGAGTGACAAAAATGAGTCATACCATCAGATCTGGGAGGATGGTAGCTAGAATAAAGAGGCTAAGGTAGTAGGAACTTTGCAGAAACACCAGGGATGTGACTGGAGCCTGGGGGGTTCAGGGGCCAGAGAGGCAGCCAGAACTGGCAGGTTGTGGTCAGAGATGAGGATTCATTCTGACTGCAGCAGGAGTCAATGGGTCTGCCGATTTTCTTGATTTTCTAGCTGTCTCCCAGCAGATCCTGCTTTTATTCCAGCTTTTTAATGAATTGATTTAATTTTTGAGCTTGTGGGGAATGCCTTGGTGTGAAAACCTTTCACAGCTTGTGAGTCTGCCTCCCTGTGGTTTTGTGCCCATCATTACAGACCCTAGCAGTGCAGGGTGTGATTGTCATACATACTTTTTGAGATGGAAGAAAATATGACACATGTGGAGCATGTGTTTAATAATGTTCTGAGGATGTGAAAGAGAAAGGTTTAGAAGTGACATGAGGGAGGAACAACTTCCTATTTCTTTCTCTTTTTTTTTAGTTGTTAGACCTTTATTTATTTAATTAATATATGGTGCTGAGAATCAAACCCAGTGCCTCACACATGCCAGACAATTCACTGCCGCTGAGCCACAATCCCATCTTGATGATAACTTAATCGATTTGAGTTCTCCATGTTTCTTCCCAGAATAGTTACATACCCTGTTCTGGAGTTCTCCAGTAGAAATTTCAGAAAACAAATAAGGAAGTGGGAAGTTCTTGTGTTAACATGTAGGCCCAGTTGGTACTGGTGAAATCTAAATATTTCTTTTTTCTTTCTTTTTTTTTTTTTTTAAGAGAGAGAGAATGGGAATTTTAATATTTATTAATTTTAGTTTTCTGCTGACACAACATCTTTGTTTGTATGTGTAAGACTGGAAGACGCCGCACCACACGACACAGATTACCAAAGAGGTTTTCCACTTTATTACAAAAGGCTGTGTGTTTCTATAGGTCTAAGGAGAGGTAGCAGGGGCTGAGGTAGATAACGGGTCGCCCGTTTATTGGCAAGCTCTTCCATATGTCAGTTCCGGAGCCCAAGAAGTTAATTCTAATTGGGGCTAAGGCTTCCCACCAGCAGGGTTTGAACATTGGCGCCGGCGGGAACGTTTCGCGCCAGTGAAAGAAACAAAGAGGGGAAAGAGGGTCGTTAGACGCCATGTTGGGGTTTTTTTTCTGGGGTGCTGCCGCTGTTATATGTTTGCCCAACAGTATGTGGTGCTGAGGATCGAACCCGGGCCTCACGCATGCCAGACGAGCGCGCTACCGCTTGAGCCACATCCCCAGCCCCTAAAATATTTCTTAATTTTCTAGACACTCCCAGGTCTTTAATGCTGAACAATTGGAATAGGATTTCTATCTGAAGGAGTTTTTGAAATAAAAGGCTTATGTTACATGTTTTCATATTACTGATTTTGAAAGCTATACCTGGTAACGCTTTTAACAGCCATATATAAAAGAGCACATGTAAACTACATTTTCATAATAAAATTAAATAGCCAGATTTCGAGGACACCAGAGGAAGTCAGCCTAGTTTAGATCTTCTTGAAGAGTTTACAGTTTAACCTGATATGTGATGTGCTTATTGGTCAGTGATACTTGTTAATGTCTTAGAATTGTTTAGTTCATGATGGCTTAATTGCTTTAAGTCTTATATAAAGCAAACTAAGGAACGGTACTTTGCTTTTTGAAATTGCTCAAATGATAATTACAGATGTTTTCTGACCCTGGTCCTTTATTTTCTTCATCTTTGGAGTGACTTTTTTTTTTTTTTTAAAAAAGCAGAATCTGTCTACCTTAACATGCCAGTACATGCTGAGCTGTTGTTCTCTTCCATAGGGAAATCCTCACTGACGATTCAGTTTGTTGAAGGCCAGTTTGTGGACTCCTATGATCCAACCATAGAAAACAGTAAGTATTGTTTCGAGTTCTTCTAAGTTGAGAAGGCTTCTTTTGCATACAGATGGTCATTGTGTATTCCTGGAGGCTTTCATTGTAGGGAGATATTCAGTTAAATCTGTGTTTTTCCAACTAGGGTCAAAGAAAGTTTCCAGAAACTATCTACTTTACACTGAATGATTATTTTCATTCAGTGCCCAAATTCCTTGCCATGTAGAAATTGTTACTCATGTCACTAGGATCTGGTCCTCTCCTGGAATGTTCATATCCAGAATATGCTTCAAGAAAATAGTAGTAGAGAGCACATTCTTTTTGTTGTTGTTTCCTTTCCTTCTTCCTCTCTGAAGTAGCCTTTTTAGAGAGTTCAAGCTGAAAACACTCTATACCCTAATCTCTTGCTCTTGCAGAAGCTTAGCCACCCCCAACCACTTCTAGTCCTAAAGACTTGAAACAGGTTACAGAGAAACAAGCTATTCTGGGGTTGGAGCAAATAGTTGTAGCATTAAAAAGAAGTTGGCTCAGGGAACCTGTTGGCATTTCAGGCCATATGCAGAAAAAAAGCACAGACAACCAGAACTAGCCACAACCAACCTTTGTTTAGTTTGAATCAATGGTTTCAAAATCTTCCACAAGAATTCTAGAGACCACAGAGGATAATCTAAATAGTAACATCCAGGGAAGCTGAGTTGCTGGGAGTGAAACTGGTCTTATTTCAAGCTATTTTAGAATCTTAGGTAAACCCTGGAACCAGTCTTCTCAGATTCTTGAAATCAGTTCTTAGATCTAAGATTTGTCAGCAGGAACACAGATTTAAATATGGGATGGATCAAAACCTTCTGGCATGGTAGACATAAAGCAGACTGAACAACTGGGTTCATGCCTGCATCTTGCAAAAGAAGTACTTCAGTGCTTTGCTTTTTAACAGAGGGTTTGCAGACTGCAGGTTAGAAGGGCATACTGCTTGTTTTTGTATAGCGCAAGCTAAGAATGATTTTTTTTGTTTAAGTCCAAAGAATGTTGTGACATGTGAAAAGTATATGAAATTCGGGTTTCAGCACCCAGAAATAAAGTTTTATTGGAACATTTATGTTATTGCCTTGCTTATTTCTTTACATATTATCTTTGACTGCTTTTGTTCTATAGTGGCATAATTAAACTGTGTGGCCTACAAAGCCTGAACTATTTACCCTCTGGCCCTCTACGGGGAAAGTTTGCTTAACTGCTGGCTTAAAATTGTCTTTTGTCCCCACTGTCCTGGTGGCAGACAAGGAAATCTGTCCTTTGTTAAACTAACTGGAGACCCACTTTTGGAAGTAATCACTGCTGGTTATCTGCAGAGAGGAGTCCTGAACATGGCTGTATTGCATTTAGCTGGGTACTTAGAGAATAAGCACATTAATTTGATGCTAAGGGGAATGGTTTGGTTATCTATCAGCTGGAATAAGAACATAAGAAAACAAAGATCTTAGCTTTAATATTTGCTAAATATAGTAAATTGGGATTTATGGTCTTAAAAAGATAAGGCTGATTTGGGAATTTTATTTTCTTGATAGCTCTGCATGTAATAATGGTTATTATAATTGTAGATGTGCCATTTAGAGTTGAGTTGGAAGGAAGATCATGGTGTTGTATATAAATACATTTTCTTCATAGGTAAGTAATTGATAGAAGAAAGTTCAACTTACATATTATCTGAGAAAATTATCAGAAACAGAATGGTATAACTCTACTTTTTTTGAGATGGGGTCTTGCTATATCATCAAGGCTTGTTTCCAATTATTGGGCTCAAGCAGTGTCCTCCCAAGTAGCTGGGACAATAGGCACAAACCACCTCTCTTGGCTAGACTGGCTTCCCAACAGTGTCAATGTCATCTTTGTGTTTTTAAATTTTTTCCCAAAATGCTCAACAGTGAGGGCTTTTTTTTTTTTTTTTTTTTTAATCTCAAACATGAATTCAGTTTATTCATTAAAGTCTTTTTTAGGCAAGAGCAGAGATGAATGTCAAATTTCATGACTCCCTTGAGGGTTTGTGAGGCATATTCTGGCATGAAAATCTGTTCAGTTTTTGTCCACTCTGTGTTAGTCAGCTTTTTGTCACGATGACCTAGCAAGAACAACTCAGAAGAGGAAAAGTTTATTTTAGGCTCACAATTTCAGAGGTTCAGTCCATGATTAGCCAACTCTGTTACTCTGGGCCAGAGTTGAGGCAGAGAGAACATCATGGCAGGGCATGGCAGAGAAAGCTGCTCTCCTCCTGGTAATCAGGAAGCAGAGAAGGCACTTGAGGAGCCAAAGACAAAATACATAATCCCCAAGCACTTCCCCTGGACCACTTCCTACAGTCATGTCTTACCCACCTATAATAATTACCACCCACTAATCCATTCAAATTATTAATCCACCAAATGGATGAATTCACTGGTTAGGTTATAGCTTTCCCAATCATTTCACTTATCAGTATTCTTTGTCTCACATGTGCTTTCAGGGTCCATGTCATACCTGGACAGTAACATCATGTTTCTGTTAGTCTTTGCTAGACTATCTATTCTACCCTGATTCTATTTGGTAGAAAAACAGTTTAGCAATAACAGTGAATTCTAAAGAGAGGAAAAGGTTATTGTGAACATTTTGCTAATATGGATGGTTTTCGGATTTTAAAAAATACAGTACTCCCTAGGTCTGGAAATTATCTAGCAATTTATTTTATAGTTATCTTTACAGTGGGAGAATGGGCTATTTATAGTAGACATTCAGTGGTGTCAGATTTCAATGAAGTAATACTGTAAAAGCTAAAATTTGGAGATCCTGTCATCTTTAACAATAGGGGTATAAGAAAATAGCTTGAATAAAACCACATGTCTTCTAGTTTGGGAAAACTTTTAGGCCAGAAATATGCATATGCAGAAGTGCTTTGTTATCTACTATTGCATTAATCAAACAAAATACAGACTTATTGATACAGTAAAATTAAACAAATGTGAGCTTATCATTTAAAAAGCAAAAATAGCAATAGTTTATAACCTCTGCCATCTCACAGTAACACTATTGATGAATGATAAAGGTCCTATGAGAATTTGGGAAATTCTAGAAGTTTTGCAGTGTTATCAAGCTTGCCTGCTGCTAGATTTCTCAGTGGGATATGAATTAAAAACAATACTGAGCACATTACAAAGTGAGATTTGTGTTACTTTAGTAACACAAATCTCACTTCGTGAATGCCAAATTTTAGCAACCTCTGTTAGCTTGCCTAGTAGCTGCTACTGGTAAATAGCTATTAATCTACTTAAGGGAATTCGAGGGTTTTAGAATGGAGTGTATTAATTTCTCTAGTAATTGAAAAAGGAGGATAGAGAAGGCTTAAGGAGAGTGATATCAAGAGAAAGTCAGCTTTCTGTTTCTACTCCTGGTTGGAATTAGAGGACAGAATAGACTTGCTGCTGTCTGTCCTCTCTTCCATTTTTTTTCTACAGTACCAGCAGAGGCCCTTTCCCATGATAAAATAGAAGGTCTTCAGTTTCATTTTCTGCTTTGTGTAAAGGAATTTAAATCCCTTTATATGTGAAGATCTCCTTGAATGTTAGTATTTTCTTTCCTTTATTTCTTAGGCACATTGTATTTCTTACCCTCTTGCTCTTAGGTCACTGGCCAGTACTTCCCCAGGCTCCTTGACTGATCTTGTGCATCTCCCTGACTTAGCAGTATAGGTTGCCTTGCACTCCCAGTGACCTTCCCTCTTCAGTTTGACCCACAAATGTGCCTCCCCAGCCTCATTCTCTTCATTGATATCTTTATTTAACTGCCCTCGTTATCTTGGTTATTTAATAAGCATTGCAAGCTTAACAAACCAAACTATTCATCCCCTTTCTCTTCAACCCCGAGTATTCTTCCCCAGTCTTTTCTTAGATTAAGCAAAAGCTCTCTTCATCTTATTGTTAAAGCCGAATTTTAGAATCATCCCAACTCTATTCTCTCATGACCCACTTCTAACAGGTCAGATCCTTTTGGTCCTGCCTCTGAGCGCATCCAGAGTCCGTCGTCCCCCTCCCCCCCCCCCAATCCAGTCCATCGTCATCTTTTAGAGATCACAGCAGTCTGGTTAGTCAGGATTGCTGGTTACTGTGTCGTTGGCTTCTGCTTGACTACCGCTGTGTTCATTTTCACCTGTTATTCAGGCGAATATTACCAGAGTGACCTTTTAAGGATATAGATCAGATCAGGTTACTCCCCTACTCAAGAATCTTGGTTTCCCATCACATTGAGAATAAAGATCCAAAGTCTCCTAAGGCCACCTTATGCTCTTCCAACCTATATAACTCTCCAGCTAGCTATCTACCTGCCTTCTTTCTTAGCTTCAGGTGCTTTGACATTATTGCTTTTTTTCACTTCCCATGTGACCTGTGTCAAATGATCTTTCCCCAGATCACACTGGATACCAGGCAGGGTAGGTAGGTATGTGAGTGAGTCTCTTCATGACATGTCAGCTCGCAGTCAGGAACCTATAGCATCTCAAGCACATAGAACAGTGCTGCTGGTAGTGATAGCACTCAAAGAAGTAGTTTTTGAATGAATGAATGAATGATGTTTGTTTCAGGAATTTTGTGATAATTATTTACACATCATAACCATCTGTGCTGAGTTCTAATTAAGGGTCACTGGTTTTATTACTCACCAATGTTTCTCATAATTTTCATCAAATTGAAACACACACTTGTGTGGAGGGTAGGGTGATGTTGGGGATTGAATCCTAGGGCCCTTTACCTTTTGAGCCCTTTTTATTTTATTTTGAGACAGGGTCTTGTTGGTTCTAGCCTCAAACTTGGAATCCTGCCCTAGCCTACCAAGACACTGGGATTAAGGCATGTAGCACCATGCCTGGCAATGTACACTTTTAGACACCTGACTGAAAGGTTCTCACAGACAGCCCACTGGCTGACAGTGATCTCAAGGTCCTGCAGTGCCAGTTGATCCCAAGTTGGAAAAATCACAATGCAATTCTTTCTTAGAATCAGTGAACAGGTCACATTGGCATTTCCCATCTTGAAATACTCCGGTTGAGTTTTCATCTGGTTTACCTGATTCCTTAAAGTGATCATTTCAGAAAAGGTTGGAGGATAGTGTACAGTGTTGGCCTGCTGGCACTCCTGCTTGTGTTGAAGAGAGTAAAGCTAGTGATGTTAGCCACCATCTCTTCTTGTGGAACTTTTATAGTTAAGATGGGGTTTCCTGTCTTCCTCCTTATAATGTAAAGTTTTCTTGACTAATTTGCATTTATTGTTTTGTTCTTCTTTTTGGGTATGAGAACAAAGTAGGACCTCAGGTGTGCAAGGGGTGTATTCTGCCACCTGGCTCTGATCACAGGGAATGACCAGCCAGGAGAGAGGCCGGGACTGAGTATACAGTATTCTGTTACTGTTGATGGTTTTTTCCCTCTTTTTTGTGAATGTTTATTTGGAGCCTCTCTCCTTAGAATTCTGAATTGACTTCTCAAAGTTATTAAAATCTGATCCCCATCACCTTTGGTAAGGTAAAGAAGTTGATGATCAATTGCTTTGATCTTTAAGAAGGAATGGTGGTTTCAGTACAGAGCATTTGTTGCATTGTTGCTTTATCTGTTGATAAAATTGTTTAAAATTTTTATGTGCTTAAAGTTCTTAGCACTTCAATTAATATTATTTATGCTCTTGATACCAGAATACCTATAAATTAATGGAAAGTTTTTGTGGTTTTGTTTCATTCTAGACCTCAGACTTTATGAAGTACATTTCAGTTATTTACAAGAGAAAGGACTCATCACAGAGCATTCAGATTATTTTTCTTGGATATCAATTGTCTAATTACAGTTTCTTTTGGAAAAGACTCAGGGTTTTCCCAAGCTGAGCTGTGGTCAGCCTGAGTGATTCTTAGTTAAATAATGGAAGTAGGGGAGAATCTATACAACTCCAAAGACTCATTTCTTTTCATTCACGGAACCTTTTTGTGAGATTATTAGGGAAACTTTTAAGTGGTCTAGAGTTAATTTATTTAAACTAATACTTAATTCCCTTTTTCCCTGTAGCTTTCACAAAGTTGATCACAGTAAATGGACAAGAATATCATCTTCAACTTGTAGACACGGCTGGGCAAGTAAGTGACCTCTGGAGCCTCAGAATCTCATGCAGCATGTCCAATGGCCCCAGCCTAATAGAGTTGCAAACACGGCAGTGATGCCAAGAAAACCCCTCATGCTCTGTGTAAAACAGAATGTTAATATGCTATCTGTTTTGTCTTTTCTAAGACATGTATGGCAGGTTTCCAAGTCACTTGGTTTTTCTACTTTAGGTAGGATTGTGTGTTCTTAGCATTGTGAGGGTTGACACTTCCTGCAGGATGGTGTTTTTCTATATTCTGAACCTCAGTTATGTATTAAGAGAATTGCATCAGCGCTCCATCCATCCTATGTATTCTCCTACATTAGGAGCAAAAGCATATCTTTCTCGGGACCAGCAAGAGAAGAGTAAGGGGCAAAAATAGCTGGTTACACTTACACCAGATTTGAAAGTGATTACTAGATTAAAGAGAATCAGTTTGAGTTGTTAGACAGTAGGTAATTGCCCCAAGTTAAATTATCCCCCCAAAAGGATACTCACAGGTTAATCATTATAGCAGTGATGTGTAAAATGGATCACCAGGGCAACTGACTTGGGAACAAGGGAAAAGAAAGAAGAGTATTGCTGGAAACAAAAAAAAGCCCTTTTGACAGCTTAGCTGCCTGGTTTCCATGGCACCCAGGACCGCCTTTACTAGAAACCATTCTGTTAGATTGAATTTGTCCCTGTTCACTGGAGGGTGGGGAGTGTAAAGAGCTGAGAATTCAGTGCCTCACACCTCCTTCCCTTGCATCTCATAATCACAAAGGACCAGGCTAGCAGCAAGGTGGGTGGTATAATCTGATCTGCCATATTGAATGAAGACTTTTCTCTGGAATCTGGGGAAATTGGAGTATACCCAGGATAATGTAATGTGTCCTGTGGACTGGGAATAAATTTCCTCTGCTTTATGTTCTGAGTGAATATAGAAGGAAAGTATGTCCCCCTCATAAAACAAGAAATATCTATATTGAGTGGTGTTAGCACTGGAGAAACCCTGGAGTTTGCATTCTGGAAGCTTGGATGAAAATAAACCAAATGTGTCCATCTCTGAGCTGATACATAGTGCTGTGGGATGCACCTCCTTCCCTCACCCCATGTGATCATACTTGGTGGTGGATATAATACAACTTTAGTAATCAAGACGTATTGGCAGTCCTGTTCAAGCAGAGCCATCATGGGCTCTGCCCTGCAAGGCACTTGTTCTGTGGCAGAATGTAAACTGGGGCTGACTGGAACAGAGCAGGAGCAGATGACAAGATTTCCCCTGAGCCTCTGGGCAGGGAGTTGTATGGGATTCTGTGTCTTGTCTTTATGGTTAAGGTAACTAGATCATTTATTGCCTGAGCCAAGACATTTAGTGGAGGGGGTGTTGCTGGTAATGGCAACAGGTGTAAGCTTAGAGTATCTTGGGCCAATAAGTATGGCCTTTCCGTTGATATTGGGATTCTGGCATTAAGATTTTGGCTTGCTTTTATATCCTTATTTGAAATCTTCTTTTAAGAACTTATTTAAGCTCCTGAAAAGTAGAGGTAAGTATGTAAACTGATAAATCGTTTCCATGAATATTGCTGTAGAAACTTACATCAAGCCAATAAGGACCCAGGGCTTCCCAGGTGTCTAGAGTGTGGACAGTTCCACTGCCTGGCTTTGAGACAAAGCATTTCTTACCCAGTGACCTCAAGAAAGTGAATGAGCCTTGCTGGGCCCTCACCTTCATCTTTAAAGGGGTGGAGACAGTGTCATCTGCCTTCATAGACTATTATCATAGGTTATCATACACTACTCTCTCTAGTCCTTGTGCTGAGACTGGAAGAGACCTAGGTGATAACAGTTGATATTGACAGCCATGAGTGTCTGGGGGGAAGGGGGTGTGGTAGCGCAGGGTTCTAGAAGATCTGTTCTTGGAGGTACTATTCTACACTAGAGCCTATGCTTGAAACATTCACAAGTGTTTTAATGATATTGTAATACAGATAATGAAACTGAAAGAATCACACTTAAAGGAGTGAGGATATGGAATATGATAGAACAGGAGCAGAGGTTAGATTACCAGCTCTGCTGCTTCTCTGGGTTCTGTTACTACTGGAAAACAGTAGAGAATTTTTACACAAAAGTATACCTATACTTGATGACTTTGAATAATTGGTTCTTGTTGCAGCTGATAGTTCTTAAAGATAATATTCAGTTGGGAGATAAAAATAATAAGATACGCTTGTATTTATGATTCATGAGGGTGAAATAACTGGCATCTTCCTGCCTTGGTTCTACCCCACATTCTGTAGAAAGCCTGATGAAAATGAAACTCCTACATTTGCATTCAAACTGAGCTAGTTCTGGGGTTAAGACTGATAATAGTAGGGAGAAATGATGAAAGGGCAAATTCTTTTAAAAGTAATCTGTAGCCAGGTGCACTGGTGTCCGCTTGTAGTCTCAGCTTCTTGGGAGGCCGACAAAATCTCTCAATTCTAGGAATTCCACACTAGCCTGGACAATGTAGTCAGATTCTATCCCTCTAAAAAGAAAAAAGGTGATGCAGATAAAATTTGTTTACTTATTACTCCTTTTAGGAGTAAAATTACACTCAATATATTGCTAAATTGCAACACAGATAGCAGGTGGTATTTGATGAGTAGATGAGATGGGGACATCTTCTGAAAAATGCAATATTAGGCCATTTGCCATTGTGTGGACATCATAGAGTACACTTTACTTGTATAGTCTACTGCAGCCTAGGCTGTACAGTGTATGTCTGTGTCTGTAGTATAGACTTGCTCCTAGGGCTGGGAACAAAACAACCGAAGAGAAAAATGATACAAGAGACAGTGTTTTCTTGTTTTTTTCATTCTCTCTTGTTTATGTGTGGGAGGAATAGTACTGGAATTTGAACTCAGGCCCTGGAACATGCTGGGCAAATGCGCACTCTCTGAGCTACACCCTCCTCCTGTTTAAAATAAATAGAAGGAGTATACTGTAAAATTTCAAAAACCATACTATAGTGTAAGTATAGAAACCTGTAACTATTGTCATCTTCATTGGTGATTATATGACTATATGTGTTGTATATCTTTATACAACTGGGTTGGAAATACAGTCATATAAAACCAGCATCATCACAAATTAAGATGGCTACAACTATAGCATCACAAAGGGATTGGAATTTTCTAGCTCAGTTGTAATCTTAACAGCACCACCACGATATATTTGGTCCCTCACTGACCAAAGCATTGTTAACTTGGTACATGACTGTATAGCACTGTGGTTTCATTGCCCAGCTAGGGATAATGATGAGCTTAGTTTAAAAACAGGACTGTTTTTAGTTTGTATAAAGTACTTTGGCTTGGCCTAATTTTGAGGTGAAAGCATACACCTTAAATGATTTTTTGAGTAAGAATGTGAGCTGTCACTGGACCTTTCATTCCTAGGTACTTGGGAGGCTAAGGCAGGAGGGTTGCAAATTCAAAGCCAGCCCAGGCAACTTGGACCCTATCTCAAAAAATAAAATAAAATTTAAAAGGTCTGGGGATATGGCTCAGTTATAGGGCACTTTCCTAGTATACGTGAGGCCCTGGGTTCAATCCCCACTTCTGAGGAGAAAAAGTTCTATTTTAGTAATTGAAATAATTCAATGACAAGACAGTGAGTAACGGTCAATTTTAAAATGGAATTTAAATTCACCTTTAATTTTTTTAAAAAATCAGTTTAAATGCACATGGTACAAAAATAAAATTTGCATAGGAAAATAAATAGAAAACTTAAAGTCTTTTCCACTCTTAGCATCTTTCACAACCCCTATTCTTTGTTTTTTGGTATATGCTTCTAAAGTATTTTGTACATGAATATGCAAATTAGTATTAAGTTGTTGCCAGTATTGCCACCACCAATAGTGTTGCTGTGAATGTCTCAGGTGTAACGCCAGGTGTCTTTTTAGATCTGAAAGAGTATATATGTAAGGAAACTTATGGGTGTGATATTGCATAAGGCCAGTTTACATTCTTGACATCAGCAAATGAGAATGCCTGCTTCCCAGCCCCCCCACCAGTACCAGATCTGTGTTACCAGATCTTTAAATATTTGCCAATATGATGGAGGGAAATCGCACCTCAGTGTAATTTTAATTTTTTTTTTTTTCTTATTAGAAGGGACTTTGATGCTATTTTCTTATGTTTGAGGACATTTGTATTTCACTTTCTGTAAGTTATCCTGTTTGTCTGTGTGTTTTGCCATTTTTTACCTATTGGGTGCTTAGTCTTTGCTTATTGACTTAAGTATCCCTTACTATGGTGCAGAAAATTAGCAGTTTGTCTATGACCTGAGATGCAAGGTTTGTTTTGTTTTTAGTTTGTCTTTTTTGTTTGGGTTTGGTTTTGGTTTTATTCCTTATGATAGTACTGGGGGTTGAACCAAGTACCTCACGCATGCTTAATAAGCAGGGCTCTACCACTGAGTTATATCCCCAGCCCCTCAGTTTGTCTTTTGTTTATGGCTTTTGTTTGAGATTTCAGCCATGAAGAACATTTTTACATCGAAATTTATTGATTTTTCATTTATTTAATTGATTTTTTAAAATTTCTCCCACCTGCTTTGCGTTTACTCTATAAATTTTCATGTTTAAATACTTGATTCCTCTCAACTACATTTTTGCCAAAGTGCATATCACAGATCTGACATAAACAACCATCCCAAGACTGCTCTGTACTTGTTCCTATACATTTTTATTCTTACAGATTTGAAATGTCAATATTGAGCTGGGCATAGTGGCACAGCCCCGTAATCCCAGCTACTCTGGAGTTTGAAGCAGGATTGCAAATTCAGGATAGCCTGGGCAATTTAATGAGGCCCTGTCTCGAAATAAAAATTAAAAATGGCTGGGAGGCCAGGCGCCATGGTGCATGCCTGTAATACCAGTGGTTCGGGAGGCTGAGGCATGAGGACTGTGAGTTCAAAGCCAGCTTCAGCAATTTAGCAAGGCCCTAAGCAACTCAATGAGACCTTGTCTCTAAATAAAATACAAAAAAGGGCTGGGGACATGGTTCAGTGGTTAAGTGTCCCAGGGTTCAGTCCCCAGTACACACACACAAAAAAAGGCTGGGGTTTAGCTCAATGGTAGGTTCAATCTTCAATACTGGTTTAATGAAAGTTGTACTGATAATGAAAGCAGTCGTTTAATTTTGCATATATAGTAAGTTCTATGAAGTAGAAAAGCTATTTTCTGATTAATGGCTATTTTTTTAATATCAAAGAAGTTTAAAAAAAAAACCCATTTGTTTATTTATTTATTTTTTGGTGGTACTGGGGATTGAACCCAGGGCCTCGCATGTTCTAGGTGAGTGCTCTACCACTGAACTACATCCCCAGCCCTTTTTAGCATTTGTTTTGAGATAGAGTCTCCCTAAGTTGCCCAGGCTAACCTTGAACTTGGGAGCCTCACATGTAGCTGGGATTACAGATGTGTGCCACCATACCCATGATTCTGGGCCATGAACAGTAGTTGTGACCATACTGTGGGTTTGCAAAGTTAGCAGACACTGCTTGATCTGATGGTGGGGTGAGTTTTCTCTGATAGTGTTTGGGTGCTTGGGGTATGTGGTATGTTGACAGTTACATTCAACTGAGAATGAAATGTTTGTACCAGTGACTCCTGGTGATGATATGTTGATATTAGAACTTTTTATACACTTTAACAATTTAGTATCTAAAGCAAAATTTTGTGAAACTGCTTCATAAGACTAGAGACATTATTGCATAGTGTGTACCTTCGTATTTAACTCCTCAAGTTGTTCAGAAATAATTCTTTTGGTCCTCAAAGGTCTGCAATACACTGATTAGTTCTAATAGTTCTTTACTCTCCTCTTTCTCCCTCAAATGGTGGCAGCAGCTTTCAAACAACCCATAAAATGATGCCCAGGCCACTTGACTTACATGCAGAGAATAGGACAAGCCATAATTTGACAGTTTAAGAAAATACAAATAGGTATAACTAGTAGGCATTATAATTTCCTATGAGGTCTAAGATGAATGTCTGCATTAAGCACATTATCACCTCTAAACCATTTTTAAATCTTCAGTATGAAAACTACATTTCTAGAATAATAATACACTTTGTGTTTATTTGTATTTCTTTGATTTTGATTTCTGTAGTATATGAAAAACTTCGGGTAAATGTGTGTTTGTTATGGTCTATGAAGACTTTAATTATTTTTTCTTTCACAGGATGAATATTCCATTTTTCCTCAGACATACTCCATAGATATTAATGGTTATATTCTTGTGTATTCTGTTACATCAATCAAAAGGTAAGGCTTCAGTTTATTTGTTACACATAGATAGCACAAATCCTTTTAAAGGATGATGCTAAATTAGTAGTAGTAACAATTAGACTTGATTATTATACAAAATGTATTTTAGTGTTTTTTTTTTTTTTCTCCTCATAAAGCTGTCAGGTTATTAAGGGGAAAATTAGTGTCACCCATACAAATTCTGTTATGTTAATAGAATAAAATTTTTTTTTTTCTTACTTTAGGCTGCCTAGATAGTGATGGAACATGACTTGAGTTTTTCTGCTAATTAAAATGGGAAATACAGCTGGGCGTAGTGGCATACATCTGTAATCCCAATGACTTAGGAGACTGAGGCAGGGGGATCACAAGTTCAAAGCGAGCATAAGCTTGCTTAGCAAGACCCTGTCTCAGAATAAAAAATAATAACAGGCTGGGAATGTTGCTCAGTGATTAAGCACTTTTGGGTTCAACCTCCAATACCAGAAAAAAAAAAAGAAAAGGTGTGGGAGATTTGTGAATTGGTTTTACATTTTGTGTTTTCACCATATTGATGTGGAATAGATTTTCCAATACAATTTGGGCAGCTGAGTTTGGTAAATACTTTATTCTTTGAATTTGAGAAATAAGGTTTTATGTAATAAAGCCTCATCTATATAAAAATGAAGCCACTGTTTTTGTTGCTAAGGTGGATTTTGGTTCCTCTAGCTATGTGTTTATTATGCTATCTCCCATTACCAAAGCTGGCAAGTATTGTCACTGAACAGAATGGAGATGGATATGTAGCAGCAGACCCCTGGGCATTAGGAATAGTTTGTCTTCTTCGACTTAATGGAAATGTCATTGTCAGTGGGAGGGAGTTTGCTATGCAGTCTGCCTTAATAATATATTATTTGCTACCTTAAACAATCTTTGATCAGAAATGTTTTGTTTTCTACCTTCAATAGAAGGTAGAATTGACAAGAGGTAGATTGACAGAGAGGTAAAGTAACTTGCTCAGTGGGGCATTGACAGTATGTGACAGTGTTGTGATTCATATCCACGTCTACAACGCCACAGTCAAGTCCAGCACAGTCCAGTAGAACTTCCAGCAGTGACGGAAGTCTGTAGTGTGCTACATGTGGCTATTTAAATGGCTACAATTAAAAATTCATTTCCTCAATTACACTAGTTACATTTCGGGTACTCAGTAGCCACATGTGGCTGACAGCTGCCATATTGGACAGTGTCTAGGCTCCTCATCGCTGCACATTATCCTGCCAGTGAAAATTGTAGTCTCCTTTTCTCTAGGAATGTGTTACTTAACATTTTTCTCCATGGCAGGGAAACATACTTTGAGGTGTTAAGATTTAACTATAAACTGTTTGGATATTGTGGCCACTCTTGTGAATAGACCCCACACTGGCAGTCCCTGAGAAAGCCTACAAGTGAGACAAAACCAAGGATTAGAACTATGTGTTAAAGAGAACTGGCGAAATGTGAGAAATAGAAAGTGGGGAGGCCACCCAAACATAGATATTATTAGCATCTTGGAGTGTTTCTTTCTGGTCTTTGTTTTATTCTGTGTAGATTGTTCTCTTGTTTATATTTGCTCTCTGGATGCTGTTTTATACTTTATTTTTCATGGTTTCATATTTTTATTTACCATATACATTTTCCCATGTTTCTTACTATTTGAAAACAGTAAGTGGTTATATAAGATTCCTTGTTCAATAGTAGAAGGACACTTTTCTACCTCTATGTTTTATTTTTTTGGTCACTAAACAAGGATTAGATTTTATACATAAAATCACTGCCTTTTTAATTTGGTACCAGGTAATTTACTTTTTGACTTGGAAGAATACCTTAAATAGTAAAACCTTCATTCTTTTTTTCATACTACTTACAAATATTTTTCTAATTTGTGTTATGTGTTTTTATAATTTATTTATTATACACAAAACTCAGTCCAGGCTTCATTTGTTGAATATATTCTACAATTTTCAATTTATATACCTGACATATAATGCCTTGACCAAAACAATATACCAATAATTTGATGAATGTTGCAAGATCAGATTTGATTGTGAATTTTCCATTATTTCTCTGATTTACTTGGGAAAACACTATTCAGATTTTTTTCATTGTTTGTAAATACAAATTTTTAAAAAATAACATTTGTTACTTTATAAATTATCACTCTGAGGAGTTAAAATAGTGGATAAAAAATGTTCTTAATGTGTTTATTACTTTTTTTTCTTTTTTCTTTTTTTTTTTTTTAACAACCTTTTTTGGTGGCCATAGAATAGATGACATTCAAGTTGAAAACTCCATATTTGTCACTGGGGAAAATTTATTGAACTAGATTTAAAAATATGAAAACTTGCTCACTAAGGACTTTGTGTGTTATGACCTAATGCAAAGCAGAGAAAAAAGTCTCCCATGTCATTGCAGTGGTACCTTTGCAAGTTCTGACCGTGTTTTATCTTGTGAAGTAGGAGTGTTCTATTTGAGTGATGCTTTTCATCCTGGTTTAATAAGGATTCTCAGTACATCTCAAACATGAGAAAATAAGGGAGGAGTGCTGTTTGTTTAGTTTTTTTAAAGAAATCTGTATAAAACTATGAAAATGTTGATTTGTTAATCAGAACTATTGTCTTTTTGTTGAATTCAGCCTCTACCTGAATTATAATCATTGTTCATTATTTTGTGAAATAAAACAGAACTATCAAGTTATACCTTTTTATCATAAAGTCCCTATAGAATTGTTTCTTCTGACCAAATATAAAGGAAGAATACGTTCCATTTTATAATTTCTACAAATAGAGCCAGGTGTGGTGGCACACACCTGTAATCCCAGCCACTCCAGAGGCTGAGGCAGAAGGGTTGCAAGTTCAAAACCAGCCTTGGGAACTTAGTGAGACCCTATCTCAAAATTTAAAAAAAAATATACTGGGGATGTGGCTCAGTGGTTAAGTGCCCCTGGGTTCAATCCCCGGTACACCCCTCCACACACACCAAAAATTAATTAATTAATTAATCCTAGAAATAGAAAAGAACTCAGATTTGAAAAATGGAATGTTTGGGTTTTCATTTATCCCCTTTGATAATGTTGGATGAGTCACCTTTGTAAACTATTAGGTCTGTTTAAACAAACAACTCCTGTCTGAGGCATTCAGGATACATACTTAACAAACATTGGTTAGCAGGGCATGACAGTGCACACCTGTAGTTCCAGGGACTCAGGAGGTTGAGGCAGGAGGACCAACCTCAGCAACTTGGCAAGACTTTGTCTCAACATAAAAAATAAAATGGGCTGGAGATGTGGCTCCGTTTTTAAACACTCCTGAGTTTCATCGCTAGTACCCAACCACCAAAAAAAAAAAAAAAACTTTGATTAATGGCCCAGGAGTGGTGGCACACACCTGGAATCCTAGCTACTCCTGAAGCTGAGGCTAAAAGTAGCAGGAGAATTGCAAGTTCATGTGAAGGCCAGCTTGAGCAACTTAGTGACCCTGTCTCAAAAAAAAAAAAAAAAAAAAAACAACTGGGGTATAGCTCAGTGGTAGAGCACCTCTGGGTTCAGTTTCTAGTTCCACACACACAAAAGTGGTTAATGGGGAAAAAAATCAATAAAGGAGATCATGACTCTCTGTAGTGTTTTCTTTTAAAGCATAAATACATGTTCGGACATTAATTTTCTGGAATCATTGCCTTTGAGACTGAGCTTACTCGTTTATGTTCTGTGTCTCCCTTTCTTATATCACTTGCACAGAATGTGACAACTTTGATCTCCAATTTCTTAAAAATGGGATACTTGTGAAACAGTCTAATTCTGGACTATTTACAGATTCGTACAATTTTCTTCCCCTACTTTTTTTTTTTTTTGCAGTAATTTTGGTGCACCTTCTTGCCTTCTTAAGGAGTAGTGTCTTGTCTCTCTTTCCTTTGTGTGTGTTGTGGGGGGGGGGGGGGCGTGGTTACCACAGAACTACACCTCCAGCCCTTTTTATTTTCTTTTTGAGACAGGGTCTCGCTAAGTTGCTGAGAGGCTGGCCTTGAACTTGTGATCCTCCTACTTCAGCCTCCTGAGTAGCTGGGATTCCAGGCATGTACCACTGCCCCCACTGAGGAACAAGGAACAGTATCTTTAGTAAATTGGTCCACAGTATTTGACTTTTAGTTTTTAGAGAAACAAAAAGCTATACTCATTTTAAGGGTTTATTGTATAAATTGTGACTTTATGATGAATTTAACTGACTTAAACAGGTGTTTCGGAACAAATGGATTTTTTATAATGTTTTTTAGCTAGAGGCAGCTGTGGTGCACTGACAGTGTTTCTCAGAATGATTATTACTGATTCTTTTCTCTTGTGCAAGGCATTATGTTATTTTTTTAATGCAACTTTTCAAAAACCTATAAATTAATAACATCCTAATTTAAAAACTGCTGACTTCAACCATCTGACCTGTTGTCAGCCTTTTAATCATTTAAGTAGGGGTTGGCTGAGAGGGTCTAACATGTCTGTTAAGCTTTCAGTCAAGTTCTGCTTCGAGGTTAAGGGGAATCGGGACTCTTGGAATGGATTGGGGAGTTGTTGGCTTGCTGTGCACAATCGGTCCATTTCAGGATATCTTTTTGTCTTGTCTCATCTTGTAGATAGGCTCTGAATTTCGTCTTCTACAGTATTCCCTCATCAGCCCTAACATGGTCTTTTAAGACCTATAGAGAAACAGTGCTATTTTGTTTTTTTCACATAACAAATTGGCAATATTTGAAGGCAAAAATAGAGATTACTTGCCTTTAAAAGAATGTCTGTATGATGATGCATAATAAATTATCCAAAAATATTGCAGCTTAAAACAACACACAACTTACCTCACTGTTTCTGTGGATCTGGAACATTGATGGAGCTTAGCTCAGTTCTCTGCTGCAGAGTCGGGGGCTAGAGTCTGCTAGGACTTTGTCCCATGCAGATGATTGGCTAGGGAAGGGTGTTTTCAAAGTCATTGGTGTGGTCATTGTTGGGTTTCAGCTCCTTGAGAGTTGGACTGAGTTCTCAGAACTTTGCTGGCCAGAGATTGCCTTCAGTTCTTTTACCAGGTGGTACTTTCTATCAGGACACAGGAAGTGACAGAGAATGTTCAGCACGGCAAAAGCCACAGTTTCCAATAACCTAAACTTAAAAGTGGCTTCTTATTACTTTTATCATGTTCTGTTCATTAGAATCAAGTCACCAGGTCCTGCCCTCTAGGAGAGTGCACAGGGTATAGCTCCCAGAGCAGGGCAGCTGAGGAACCAACCTCACACCACCTACCATCAGTCCCAGTTCTTTCAACTGCCTCTCATTTGACTGACCACCATCTTCCAAGAACTTGTGCATTTTAGATGGCAGGCAAACAGCACATTCTAGGGGAATCAGGGTTCTGTAATGCAGCCTGCAGTGCTTGGGACATCCTATCCATTGTTGACCTGTGGTGGTGGGAAGGCAATTAAGTTTATTTTAGGTTTTTACCCAAGTGACAGTGTGCATAGGTTAAAATAGCATAGTGTGGAATGCATTCAGCAGGCGTACTTGTTCCAAAACTAAAGACAGCAATGAACAAAGCAAAATCCCTGCCCTCTTGGAGATTGTTTCGAGATTGTTTCTATTCAAGAGACAGAAAGCAGCAAGGGCATGAGAAGTATGGAGGGAATTTGTGAATTCATGTAGGGTGAGCAGAAGAGTTCTAAGTGACACTTGAATGGAGAGTTGGAAAGAAGTGAGGGAATCTCAACCGAAAGAGCATTCCAAGTGTCAGGAAGGCAACTGGAGGCTCTGGCAGTGCTAGAGGAATGGCATGATGGATGTAGGTAGAAAGAGGTGGCGTCACCTCAGGATGGAGGTGGATGGAGTTAGGTGGGGGTAGAAGGAGGTAGAGGTCAGTGGTGGGAGGGCGTTGCCAAGTTGAGGTGGGTGCCCATTAAAGGCTGCTGCTGCAGATCCCTCTGGCTGCTGTGCTGAGCAGAGGCTGGAGGGAAGGGGCAGCAGTAGGTAATGCAGGCTGCAATAGGGAAGGCTCGGAGCTGAGCCAGGGTGATGAAAGGGGGTAAGAAGTCAGACTGTGATTCTGGACAGCTGTGAAGGTTGATTGTAGTGTGCTGGCTAATGCTGATGATGGGCTTTCTGGGGGAGGGTAAGAATGGTTTGTGGTCATTTGCCAGCAGTCAGTGGCATAAATAATCTCAATGGCAGATTTTAAGTTATCATTGTGACATTATAAAAATGCATAGTTGGGTCCAAGAGATGTGTGATTGAGACCCAACTACAGTCTAAAACCATCAGCACATTGAATAAAGAGATTGCTCTCACAGAAAGAGTGACTATGCTTGGTAAACAAAAGGAGGTGTCAGGGCTGAGTGCGAGACACAACAGCTTGCAAAGCACTACAAGTTTTTATTTAAATACTTTGTTCTTTACTAAATGAGGTTAAAGTTTGTGTTTCTCAGCCTCTTGTTAAACTTGCCCATTTAATGTCTTACCTGTAACCCTTTGGGTATTCCCATAACTACAAAAAAAAAGAGTGTCAAATACATGTGGAAAAGGATTGGTAGGGAAAATAACTCTATGTTAAAACAATTAGTTGGTATTTTTCTTCCACTGTAAACAGTTTACATTTGAAAACATTAAAGTAGATGTCTGATTTCATACTTTTTGTCTTATAGTTTTGAAGTGATTAAAGTTATCCATGGCAAATTGTTGGATATGGTGGGGAAAGTACAGTAAGTAGCACTATTTTATCTTTTTTGTTTACATGAACTTATTATAATAGCATCATCTGAGTAATAAAATCTGTCACTAATTTGTGTTTTGTTGGTTTTTATTTTTTTTTGTTATAAATAGAATACCAATTATGTTGGTGGGAAATAAGAAAGACCTGCATATGGAAAGGTATGTCGCCTTTTAAATCATTTGTTGATTTATAAGATCAAGTCCAAGTTGATTTAGTCGCTGAGCTGCCAGTTTTAAGTATTGTTTGATAGTCTTTTTAGCTGTAGTGTTTCTCTCTGTTTAGCAGTGTTGCAGTCATGCACAGCAGAAGCAAAACTACAATGTAAATACCACCACATTTCTCTAGAATAGGCAGCAAACTGTTAGAAAACTCTCCAGAGATTATCTGCTGTGACAAAGGTAGCATCCATTGTTTTCACCAAATACTTTGAGTACTGAGGCTGGGATTGCAGTGATGAACTGGGAAGCAGGGTCCACATACCCAGGGAGCCCAGTAGCAGGGAGGAGGAGCCCTGTGCAACCTTTGCTCAGCACAAGTGAGCTGCAAGCCCTCACATCCCTGCTATGAAGTAGGCAGTTGTTACAGATATTGGAATACTGGGGAAATGTAGTCATGTTCTCTGAACCCAGAGCTTGCTGGAGAGTGGGTAACCCCATAAGGCAAGGTCTTTTATATTCCCCAACCCAGACATAATCAGTGCTCTTCTGTTTCATCTTGGTGGTGTCTAGCAGGGTATGGTTCTGCCTCACAAGAAAATCAATCAAAGTGGAGCCTGTTTTGTAAATTAATGAGGTGTTTTATCCAATAAAGATCAAAGAATTGGAATGTTCTTTTTCCTGTAGGGTGATCAGTTATGAAGAAGGGAAAGCTTTGGCAGAATCTTGGAATGCAGCTTTTTTGGAATCTTCTGCTAAGGAAAATCAGGTATGTAAAACTCATTTTGCATACCTTCTCAGTCACAGGCATTTTGACCCCTGTCTGTATCAAGCCCACTTAAACTTTAGTCTTCAGCCATCTATTTTTCTTTATTTTTATTTTGGTGTGTGTGTGGGGAGGGGTGTACTGGGAATTGAATCCAGGGGATTTCTACCACTGAGCTACATCCCCAGCTCTTTTTCTTTTTTAAGACAGGGCCTTTCAAAGTTGCCCAGGCTGGCCTTGAACTTGTGATCCTCCTTCCTCAGTCTCCTGAATAACTAGGATTATAGGGACACACATAGCGCTTTTCACCATTTCTAATAACTAAGCTTTCTTTGTTTGGCTTTAGAAAGATAGTAATGTTGTTTTTATAAGTTCGCTGGGTACTCTACTTCTGGTGGGACCTATAATATTTGTAGGGTCAGCAGAATAGTAAAGGAAATACTACCTTTTGTGAACATATTAATTTTGTTTCTTATTGTTAGTATAGAAATGAGACAGAACCAAATCACTAATTTTGTAACTCTTCCCTCCCCCTTTTCTATAGAATAAAGTGAGTCATGTATTTATTATTTTTAACACAGAAATTATCAGGAGCCATTTTATTACCAGTTTCCGCCCTGCAGCATGTCCTAGGAAGGATGTCAGCCTGTTCTTTCTGGCTCCACATATTTGCCTTTTCCTTTTTCTTCTGTGACTTTAGTTTAGACTCCTGTTCTTGAGTGCATATTTTAGTGTCCAAGCTCGTCTCCCCCCTCCATTTTCTCACCACTTCTCTTTGCTTCCCTGAACTTTTTAAACCTGCAAACCGATGGTGCCCATCTCTGCTTGCAAACTGCCAGTTCCTGCCATTGTGTGTGGAGCAGCCCTCATGCCCCAGTGCTCGGTTCTGTACTTCTCTCATAGGGTCTCACATGTCCCCGTGCTTCTTGTTCCCTTAAACACAGTGGGTACTTTGCTCAGTCTTGTCTGTGGCCCGAAATGTCCTTTATCTCCTGTCTTCATATATTTGCATGGTGTTGCCTAGTTTATAAAGTGCTTTCTGTATATGATCTAGTTTGATCTTCCAGCAAGATAAATATATGGTTTTCGTTTCTGAGGACGCTCCAATCCAGCAAGAGTGGCTGGTGGCCAGTCAATGAGGCCAGCAGTCAGTTGGCATCCTTCTTGTCATGTTCCTCTTCTTCCCCCATGATGAAATTCCTAGCCCTCAAGGCTCACCTTCTCACTGGCCTCTTCCTGATTCATCCACCTGAAATTTAGAGTTGTTTCTTCTCTCTTACCCCTAATTCATTCTGAGATCCAAGAGAGTCTCACTCACCTTTATATTCTCCATACTGTTGAGTACAGTGTTTTTGTGTTTGGTAAGTTTTTAATCAATCCAGGTATCCTTTGATCATTAAATCTTTCATTCCTGTGTTCAGACCTGGAGGATATTAAATCTGTGTAATTGGTTTCCAGGTTCCATATAGCAAGCAATTTATCTGAATCTGTTCTGTTCTGGAATACAGATAGTAAGAATTTATGTAACAAAAATTGAGATTAGTAAATGAGAGATGGCTACATTTTAAAAATTGAATTCAACATTTATTGGGTATCAGCTCTGTCTTTATGTAGTTGAATCATCTCGTTTTAGAAATGAGAAAATTAAGGTCTAAAGAAGTTAAATAAGTTCCCCCAAGATCTCTTGTATGATAGGAGAACTAGGACTAAATTTAAATCTAACCCAAATCTCATCTTTTTTCCTGTACACAATGTTTTCTGATAGTGAGGTGTGATCCTAAGCCAGTGACCTTGATTAGATGAGAAGGATGGTCCCTGCTCCTGCTTGAGATCAGTCAGGAACACAAATACATCATTCATACCAACAGGCTGGAAGGCAGAGTACGTAGGTGGGTCCATTTGGTGTATGGAAGATGCAGAGTCCTCTTATGAATGGAGCTTCTGTTGCCAGTGAAATGTCAAGCAGGTTATCAGGCGAAGCTGAGAGCGGGGGAGTCTGGAGAGGGCCAGATCTAGAGCCTGCTTCTGGGAGTGATGGGGGTGGGGGGCTGTGGTTGGGTTGCTGGGCAGCACCAAGAGTCCACCAAGTTCCTGCTTGTGGGTGTACAGTGAGCAGCCATTTTGTGTGCTCCTCTGGGCTGTGCCTGCTGCACTGTGCAGGTGGACACTTGGAGAGAAGGGTGATGAAGTACAGTGACCACAAGGGTGAACTGTGGAATCTAAGCTGGCCCAGAAGGAAAATGAGAATAAGAATCGGCTGCAGGACAGGAAAAACGTAGATCAGCACATCAGGTTCCTGTGGATTGAGAATCTGGGAATTGAAGAGAAAATGGACTAGGAAGATGGTGTGGTGGGTAATGGAGGAGGGTGCTGCTGGTGATGACGACACCTGGGCTGGGGCCCAGGAAGGGATTGGCCATTTGCCTAGTCCTTCAGTGAAAGAGGGTTTCCCACCCAAGCTAGCACGCCTTCTTGTGAAGGACCATGAGGTTCTTGACGCTGGGGTAGAGATGACAGTCATTAGAGGAGAGGAGGCAGTGGGCTGGAAGGAGTCAGGAGGCTGATGTGATATACAGGTGGTAACCAGGAGGACTGCAGGGAGGCAGGCAATTTGGGGTTTGCAGGTGTCAGTCGAAGCTGGCTGGAAGGTGTAAGGAGAGAGGGGCTAAAGGGACAGAGAGGACAAGAAAAGCACCTCTCTTCCTGGAGCCAGGGATTCGGGAACAGAAAGCCACAGGGAAAGAAAGCAAGGTCTACAAGGGAGATTAGAGCCAGCAATGAAGAGGGGCCCTGAAGGTCCAGAGGACCCTGAGGAAGATACGGGATGGCACAGGATGGGAGTCCAAATGAGGAGGCCCCAAAGTCCTGGGACTTCTTTAAGCCCTCCAGCCCCCTCCTGCAGCCATAGTGGTGGGCAGCTCTTTCCTCATCCTGTCCACAGTGAAACTGTCTACTTGAAAACTAGCTTTCTAACTGGTTTTCTTCCTTTTCAGACTGCCGTTGATGTTTTTAGAAGGATAATTTTGGAGGCAGAAAAAATTGATGGGGCAGCTTCACAAGGAAAGTCTTCGTGCTCAGTGATGTAATAACTGCTGCAAACCTGAGGACACTGGGAATATATTCTACCTGAAGAAGCCAACTGCCCGTTATCCTTTAAGATAAACTATGCTTCTTTTTTCTTCTGTTAACCTGAAAGATATCATTTGGGTCAGAGCCCTCCCCCCGACCCTCAGATTATGTTAAACTCTGACTCTGTCCAAATGAGTTCACTTCCATGTTCAAATTTTAAGCAATCATATTTTCAATTTATATATTGTATTTCTTAATAATATTATGACCAAGAATTTTATCGGCATTAATTTTTCAGTGTAGTTTGTTGTTTAAAATAATGTAATCATCCAAATGATACATATTGTTACACTACTATTAACTAGGAGGCTTCAATATATCAGTGTTTATTTCATTGTGTTAAATGTATACTTGTAAATAAATAGCTGCAAACCTTAATCCTTTGTGCTACATAATGTGACTTTTGAAGGAAAACCTGAGTTTCTTTCCTGCTGTTCAGGAGGACTCTGAGGGATCCCAGGAATGAGTGGAAGACATGGCCCATAACTTTCCCAGGTACCTTCTCTACACAGGGCACGGGCATTGCCCAGACAGTGATGGGATGGGTTGCTGACCAGAACTGAGAGGCTTTGAGGGCAGAGGTAGTTCCCTAGTAATGACTCTTGTCCCTTTTAGCTCTGAGCCCTGAACTGTGACTTGATGCTGAGAGCAGGGGGGGAGGGCCATGGAATTCCCTGGCAGAACGTTCTTGTCACCTTTTCTTTGTGTGAGTTGAAGAAAAGCCATTAAGAAGCATCTTAAGGCTAGGTGTAGTGGCACATGCCTGTATCCCAGCATCTTAGGAGGCTGAGGCAGGAGGATCACGAGTTCAAAGCCAGCCTCAGCAACTGAGCAAGACCTGGTCTCTAAATAAAATACAAAATAGGGCTGGGGATGTGGCTCAGTGGTTGAGTGCCCCTGAGTTCAATCCTCGGTACCCCAAAAGCCCTAGCCTTAGGGCTAGGGCTATAGCTCAGTGGCAGAGCACTTTCCTGTCACGTGTGAGGTACTGGGTTCAATCCTCAGCACCACATAAAAGTAAATAAAGAGGCACTTTAGATTTGCCTTCTCCACAGCGTCTGGCAGTTTAGAGGATGTGGATGTTTCCAGCATCTGAGGCTGGTACTTTGTAGCCTCACTCGGGTCCAGGTGTGAGGGTGAGTGCTGAGGCTGGGGTAGCCCTCACCTGGTCTGTTAAGTCAAACCTGGAGTTGAGCTGTGGTTTTTAAATTAAGACTCCTTCCCAGTTAAAATTTCTCAGGGTTGTTTTCTAGCATCAGCAAATGCTACCATTGACTCTATTAATATACTTTTGCTTTGCAATTGATTTTATTTTTTTTTAAAGTGGGAATTGAACTCGGGAGTGCTTTAGCACTAAACTATATCCCTAGTTCGTTTTTATTTTGAGGGTTTGATATAGGGCCTCCCCAAATTGCTGAGACTGGCCTTGAACTTGCAGTCCTCCAGTCTCTCAGCCTCCTGAGTTGGTGGAATTTCAGGCATGTGCCACCACTCCTGGCTTACAACTGATTTTTAATGAAAAACTGTAGTTTTAGAGCATGCTATTTATTCTTTTGAATCTTTAAGGTTTTTGTCATTTATCATCCTTGGATGAAATTCAAGCCTTAGAAGACCTCCACCAAATATATACTTTTGAATTATTAATTTGGACAGTAATTAATGTGGTTTAATCTTAGAACTAAAAATGTTGGTTCAAAATATATGGGTCCACATTAAATGAGGATCCAGTTCATCTTATCAGCCTTTGCATCTAAAAAGTTATTTCTGTGTAAAGAAAACTCTCACAGAATCTTGTACTAGAAGGTAGTACAAATATGAAACTAGACACTAGTTCTGTTTTCATGAAGTGAACCTTGAAGCACTGGACCTCCTGGCTGCAGGGAGCACAGTGTCAGTCCCTTTGCATGGGGTGGTCCACCTGCTCTTTGGTTCCTGAGCACCTACAATGTGCCAGGGGCTGTTTGAAGTGCTATCAACACAGCAGAGCTCCGTAGCCCTGTGGAGCTTACATTGAGCCTTGGAGATGCCACTATGGGCCCAGAAGTGACCCTACCATGAGACAGTTGAATTGCTTACTTCTTACATGTGCCAAACACCTTGCTAGTTTTGGGGGGCCCCAAGTCATGACAGCAGACACCACTAGTGCAAATCCCATGTTCATGTCCTAGTTTGCTTCACCAATCATTGACCTTGTGAAGTAGGTAACACCTACTTCCACATGAGGAAACTGTGTTATATATGTTAAGTGATTATTTAAGATATACAACTGGAAACAGGAGCAATAGCCAGGCACAGTGGCACATGCCTGTAATCCCAACAACTCAGGAAACTGAGGCAGGAGGATCACAAGTTCCAGGCCAGCCTCAGCAACTTAGCATGGCCCTAAGAAATTTAGCCAGATCCTGTCTTAAAAAAAACTTTTTTTTTTTTTTTTTTAAATGATCAAATTCACCCTATCCCTGTAAGTTACTGTGTCATCTAAGCTTCTAAAGCAATTCTTGGAACTGCCAGCCTTGTGCTTAAAATATTTTCAGTTAAATACAACATTTCAAGCTAACACCTTGGGAGCCTCCTTCAGTTCCTCCCTTGAGTCCCCTGCCCAGCCCCACCACCCCCGCCCCCAACCCACACAGAGTTCCCAAGGGCCAGTCCTGGGTGATGTGATTTGTATTCCATCCACGTGCATCCCCTCCACACGGTTACCCTGAAGCCAAAGCCATGGTCTCCAACAAACTGTGTTGCTACTTTTTAGAACCCTTCACAAATAATTGTGCCATATCCACACTTCCCTCGTTTTAAAGCCAGACATGATCTTGTTGCTGCCCCATGTATTCCCATCTGCTGCCCTGACTGGCCCAGAAACTGGTGTGGCTCCTTCCCTGAAGCAGGGGTCTCTTGGCCCCGCAACCTCGGCACTTGCTCTTCCCTCTGCCTGGGGACAGACTTCCTGGGGCTTGGACTCCTCCATATCATCTTGTCCCAGGGCCTTCCAAGCTCCCCTGAAGAGCACTTTTCTGTGAATCTGAACCTATATTTTATCCCAGGGGACAGTGTACAGCATAACTTGATCATCATCTGGGTCCTTGTGTCTGTCGTGGTCCGTGTGTTACTAGGCCACACAGCAGGAACAGCAACTGCCCCAGACCCCTCTGTTCCAAACTCCTCCCTGCTTAGGGCTGGGAAGTTTACACTGTAACATTTTAAGTCTTTCTTTTACTGTTTCTGTAGTTCTTAGTGGTCCCCCTTATAACTCTAGTTCAGAGGAATACCAGCTTGACTCCAATCATATAGGAAAGCTCAGCTATTTCCCCCCTGGGTCATTTGTGCTGCTCTGTCATAGATGGCATAGGTTGTGTGCCCATCAATAGATGGATAATTGCTCTATAAAGTTGCCTTTTAAATCAAATAGAAGGAAAAAAACGTTGCAATTCATTACCTTTGTGGGTGCCCCTTGTTTCTCAGGTGGAGTCCAGGTCCTATCTAGTGTCCCTTGGTTTGAGCCTACAGGATTCCTTGAGTTGGGGAGAGAAGTGTGCTTGGGGGGATTCCCTTCGTGGTGGTTTGTCTGGGAGTGTCTTCATTTCTTCATTTTTCAAGGATAATCTTTTTGGTATAAACATCTTGGTAGACTGTCACTTTTTTTTGCCATACTTCTTGACACTCCCAGACTTACAAAGTTAACTTCAGGATTCTGAGGAAGCTGGGTTTGGAGACAGTTTCTGCCAGGTTCTCACTGTGTTCTGAGGTCCCTGTGCACTGTTTCTGATTGCCCCACCCTATAGGGTAAATAGGAATTTTCCCTAGCCTTGCTTCTGGACAGGTTTTTGTGGATTTGAACTGCGTCTGCTGCGCTGGAAAGCCCCTACTGTTTGCATGGTGCGTGGTGATGCCATTGACCTTGAGTTAACATGTTGGTCCTCTCTTATGCCTCCTAAGAGGGAAGGGCCAACTTACCTGGTGCCCTCAGACTCGGTTCGCAACTTAAGCTGGTGATCAGGAAGCCATTCAGATGACCCAGAACATGCTGCTGCTTTTCTGCATTACTATCTAGTAACAATCCCAAGAAAAGAGCTGTGTTGCATGTGGGAGATTTGTGTGCTGCTGCCTCCATGCCCACTTGCCACGCCTAGAGCCACGTGATACTTGAGGAACCTCCAGAAGGAGCTTGTGCAGGCAGCCAGCGACTCCATCTGGCCAGGTCTGTGTGTACACCAAGAGGAGCCCCTGAGGCCACCTGGCTGTCTGGAGGCCTTCCGAAGCATTCCCCTGGAAATTCCAGAGCTGCTCAGCACCTTCCCATCCTCCAAGAGGGCACAGTTTTAACATGAAGCAAAATGGCCATCCTTGCCAATCCCTCCTCAGGAAGCTAAAGCAAAGGATTGCAAGTTCAAGGTCAGCCTCAGCATCTTAGCAAGACCCTGTGAAAATATTTTAAAAGGACTGGGGATGTAGCTCAGTGGTAGAGTGACCCTGTGTTCAATTCTCAATGCTACTAAATAAATAGGGCCAACTTTATACTATTGTTCCTCAACTTTGATAAGATCCTGATATGACCAACTAAAGCCTACTGTGCAAATCAAACTGAGAAGAATCCAAGGTCTCGCTCAACATCTTGGTTTCCAGAGAAGTCACCTAAAGCTGCTCTCAAGGGGCAACGGGTAAGGTCTTCCCCTTGCACCACATACTATGCTACATTTGAACTCAGGCCATGAGCCTGACCCCCGGCACCCTCAGGGAACCCCAGTTAAACAGCATTGGACTGAAACTCAGAACACCTGGCCCTACTCTGTTACTGACTGTGTCTTTGGGCAAGTCAGTGGTCCTTGAGCTCACTGCAGCTGCCACAGCCGGGGAACTTCAAGGAAGGCAAAGGTCTCGAACTCCCCTTGGGTCTGCCGGATCTGAGACTTTTCGGATGAGGCGCATCTGCCTAATAAGCCCTGCAGGTGACATACACGCCAACATTGGGGACCAATGTTGAACTCTGAACTCTGGTCTTCTCTATCCATGAAACTATCTGTGTGAGATGGGGTGGGGTGGGGTGGTGTTGTGATGGCCAGAAGTCTGCAAACATGGGTGCTCCCAGAGCTCTATAGGAACACAGTGTCACAGTCTTGAGGAGGACCACGTCGACCTCCACCACCATCCTGAGGTCTGTCCTGGGGCTGCCTGGGTGTCTTCAACAGCAGCCAGCATCGTGGGTGACTGGAATTCCTGTAGAGCTGCCTCTCATTCCCCCCCGGGCTCTACATCCAAAAAGGCAATGTTAAGAGCCACAGTGACCTCTTCCAGCAAGCTTACCAGATCTGAGAAAAAATATCTCATTCTAGCCTGACCCAAGGCATCAAGAACTTGGGACTCTCCTGTCCTGATGGGAGAAGCAGGCCTGCCAGGTGCATGCACCAGTGTTCGCTGGCTGGGCCCTGGAGTTCAGTGCCACACCTGCTCAGCTAAACACAGCTGCAGCACAGTGGAGTGTGTCACCTCAAGGAGGCTGACAACTCGCAAAAGTGGTGGGACCTCAGCTATTCACTGAAGTGGGAGTCGTATGGGAGATGACACCAAAGGCTCCGCATCTGCTACCACCTAAGAGAGGTATGTACTGATTGATTGGTATCAGGGACTGAATCCAGGGGCGCTTAACCCCTAAGCCACATCCTCAGTCCTTTTTTTATATTTTATTTTGAGACAGGGTCTTGCTAAATTGCTTAGTGCCTCCCTAAGTTGCTAAGGCTGGCTTTGAACTCTTGATCCTCCTGCCTTAGCCTCCTGAGCTGCTGGGATTACAGGTGTGCACCACCATGCCTGGCTTGGTTTCTTTCTTCTTTCTTTCTTTTTTTATGTATTTATTTACTCTAATTTGTCATACATGACAGCAGAATGTACTTCAATTCATAATACACAAATACAGCACAATTTTTCATGTCTGGTTGTTCACAAAGACATATCTGTGTCTTCATACATGTACTTAGGATAATGATGTCCATCTCATCCCACCATCTTTCCTACCCCCATGCCCCCTCCCTTTCCCTCCCTCCCCTTTGCCCTATCTAAAGTTCCTCCATTCCTTCATGTCCTTCCCCCATCCCCTTGGTTTATTTCTTAGACGGGATCTCACCATGTTGCCCAGGCTGGCCTTCAACTCAAGTGATCCTCCTGCTTCAGCCTCCTCAGTAGCAGGGACTGCAGGCACAGCTACCTGGCCCAACTCTATGCTTTTTAAGATATGTAATTTCACAAAAACTAGCACAGATTCTAGAAATATTGTGACCTTAGTGATCAAGACCGTTCACCCAGTTCTTCCGGCTGCCCAAAAAAGGCCCAGGTGGCGCTGTGTCTCTTGGAACAAAACCTTCACAGTTCCCTGTTCCAGCAGGGAGAGGCCCTGTGCGTGGCCAGCATCCTGAGGATTTGCTTTATCATTTTACCCCCTCTTGTCCTCATCAGTGTCAGACTAGCGAGGAATTCCAAAACATGGACAGTGATCTATGGCTTTGTGTGTGTCACGGCTGGTGAGGCAGATGTGTCTTGAACTTTACCCTAAAAGGCTGAAGTAGGACAGCCTGCCGTGGACAGCTGGAGCAGCTGGAAAGGTCACATTCCTCCGCACTGACGGCATCTTCATTACGCGTGGCAGATTCTTCAGAGGCTCAGCCCTCTCTGTGCTTAACCAGAGCAGTGTGTAAAGCTAAAATGAAGGTCACTGCTAGGAATCAGGCTGCCACCACCCCTTGACTCCCTGGAGCGCCTGTTTTGGTGGTCCCCAGTGTTGGCGTGTATGTCACCTGCAGGGCTTATTAGGCAGATGCGCCTCATCCGAAAAGTCTCAGATCCTGCAGACCCAAGGGGAGTTCGAGGCCTTTGCCTTCCTCGAAGTTCCCCGGCTGTGGCAGCTGCAGTGAGCTCAAGGACCACTGACTTGGACAATAATGAGATAGAATTCTTAGAATAACATTCTAATAATAAGAATTCACAGATGGGAATCTTAGATTACAGGATTTGAAAGTGTAGTAGAGTGTAGCCAGGCACATGGCACACGCCTGTGATCCTCGGGATTCAGGAGGCTGAGGCAGGAGGATCATAAATTCAAGCCTGCCTGGGTAATTTAATGAGACTTTGTCTCAAAGTGAAAAATAAAGTAAAAGGGTCCAGGTATATAGCTCCATGGTAAAACACCCCTGGGTTCTATCCTAGGTACCAAGAAAAAGCATATTAGGGTGACCAACCACCCTGTGCAAGTGTTAGCAGGTTGAATTCAATTTAATCCTTAATACCTGGTTTCCTATACTATTTGACCGTATTTGAAAATCAGATCTTTACTAATGAAAAGTTAAGATGAGCACATACAGGATGAGGGTGAGCCCAGTCCAGTGACTAGTATCTTTGGAGGAAAAACAAATTTAGAGCCAGGTGCAGTGGCAGGAGCTTATAATCCCAGCTGCTCAGGAGGCGAAGCAGGATTGAATTTGAGCCCAGCCTGACTAATTTAGTGAGACTCTGTTTCAAAATATGAAAAGGGCTGGGAATGGGTGAGATGGTATTGATCTGCAATCCAAGCAAATTGGGGCTGCAGCAGGATTCAAGTTCAAGGTCAGCTTGGGAAGCTTAGTAAATTCCTACCTCAAAATAAAAAATAAAAAGGGTTAAGGATGTAGCTCAGTAATAAAGCACTCCTGGATTTAATCCCCAGTACCAAAAAAAAAAGTTTGTGGTGAGTGCCCGGGATATTGCTCAGCACATGCAAGGCCCTGGGTTCTATCCCCTCTCCCCAAAAATAATAATGATAATAAGATAAAAGAAAGAATAAATTTGGACACAGAAAGACAGATACCCAACCAGGGAAAGCTGCTTGAAAATGGAAGCAGAGGTTGGAGAGATACCTCCACATGCCAGGACTTGCCAAGGGTCACCAGAACACCAAAAACTGGGAGAGAAGCCTGGACAGATTCTTCTCTGAGCCATCAAAAGAAGCCAAAACCAGCTGCCTGCCACCTGTCCCGCAGGCTCCCTGCATGGCTCCTGCTGTACCAGGGGTTCAGTTCTCTCCCTCCTCACTCTCCTCCCTAGTCTCCTTCTCTGGTTTCCCAGATTCTGGGATGGAGAGAGAGAGAGACAGAGATCTGAAAATGGGGGCTTCCCAGGGGCAGGAAGAAACCCAACATTGAGAGGCAACTGTTCTGCCTGGTTCTCTGGGTGCCAATCATCCTTACAGAGGCAGCAAGTGACAGAGGATAACGTGCCCAAGGCCACCCAGCAGAAGAAGAGGGTTCAAGACTGGCTGCAGTGGCATTTACATTTGGTCCTGACCACTTGGGAGTCTGAGGCTATAGGATCACGAGGGCCCAGGAGTTCAAGACCAGGCTGGGGAACATAGCAAGACCCTACCTCGAAATTAATAAATTGTTAAAATTAAGAAAGGAAAGAAAAGGCCAAAGTCCCAGGCTGCCAAGCCCAGTGTGCTCAGCCATGATTCCTAGAAATAGTGTCCTCTTTTACGGGGTTGAGTCCTTCAATGGTGGGGGAACTGTTTTCTACTCATACATGGTAGTTCTTTGTTTTTTTGTTTTTTTTTAGGGGGAAGTGCTGGGGTTTGAACCCAGGGGTGCTTTACCACTGAGCTACCTCCTCAACGCTATTTATTTTTTTATTTTAAGAACAGGACTCACCACATTGCTCAGGCTGACCTTGAATTTTCAATCATTTGATGCTCTGCTCCTCTGATCCTCCTGCCTCAGCCTCCCAAGTGGCTGGGATTACCGGCAGGCACCGTTGTGCCCAGCTATGGATGGCAATTTGCGGAAGGCTGTAGGCTGCATCTTGCTTTCGGGTCCCCAGCTCTGCCAGCCTGCTTCAGGCTCTCGGTTCTTGACCTTGATGGAGGGCAGCAGCTCCACTCAGCTCTGCAAGGTGCAAAATGCTAGCAGCTGGTCTGCAGCTCCCACACCTGTTGGAAGAGTGTCCACCTTACTGCTGGTCCTGTCTGCTGCTGGCCCTGGTGGAGACAGGAGTCCTGTCTTGGTGAGTGGACCACAGCCTAGTTTTGATTTGAAAGCACAAATCCTTTCCCAGTGAGAGTCCCAGACATTGCCTCCTGCCTGGGGCACTGCTAGGGGAATTGTATATGCCTGCTGAGCTCAGCTGCCCTCCTCTCTCCTCCTGCCTCTGCTCCTCTGCTCACTTGCTTTGCAGTCTCATCCTAAACCATCTGCCCTCACCAGGACTAAGGAATGCAAAAGGACAGTGGTTCAAGAACAAAGGCTTGGCTCCTAGCTGGGCAGTGTGGCCTTGGCTCCCCCTGGGGGCCCGCCATCCCAGCTCTTTCTGCCCTCTGCCCCCCAAACCCTCCCTGCTCCCTCACTGCTATGTGGCTGTGTGACCCCCTCCCATGCAAAGTCAGTCCAGCAGTGGGCTGGGCTGGGACCCCACTCAGCCCCATGTGAGCCAAACTGGGTTCCCTTGCTCAAGAATTTGGACTAGGAAATGTGAAGGCATGAGACTCTGACCTGGAAGACAATAATGTCGAGAGACAGGAAAGAAAGAGTGACACAAAGAAGAATGCTGGCAGCCAGGTACAGTGTCACATGTCTGTAATCTCAGTGATTAGGAAGCCTGAGGCAGAAGGATCTCAAGTTGGACACCAGCCTCAGCAGCTTAGTGAAACCCTGTCTCAAAAAGAAAAAGGGCTGGGGATGTGCTCAGTAGTAAAATGCCCCTGGGTTCAATCCCCAGTACCAAAGATAAAACTGTCACCATCTTTGGACCAGGCAGCCACTGCTCTGCCATCTGTCACAGAGATCATCGATCTTGTCCAGACTTTCATATACTTAGCAGGGTCCAATATGAGCCATCCCCCTTTGGCCCTGCCCAACATTTCTGAGATTTATCTGAGCCACCCACGTGGGTATGAGCAGCTTGGTCCTTTTTCCCCCAAGTGGTACTCTGTTGTATAATGAACTATAATTTAGTTATTCCACTGTGGAGAGAGAGCTGGGCTGCTCCAGACCCAGGTGACTGTGAAGAAAGCTGCTATGAGCAGCCAGGGCAAGGTTTGCTGTAAGTTTTTACTCCTCTTGGGGAAACAGAGCAGAGTTGCGGGGCGGGGTGGGGGTGGGGGGTCTTAACCTTATGGATAACTGGAGTAACTACCCCACTCCCGTGGCTCCTCCACAGCCACACCCGTACCTGTTCTTACTGCCCCTTGTTCATTTCTGCCACTCTAAGGGACTTGTGGTGATTCTCATTGTGCTTTTAATTTGCACATTGAGGCACAGTCTTTGTAGGTTGGGTGTCTGTCCCGCTTGACTCACTCACACAAGGAAGTGCCAAGGCTTAGGTGAAGGAGAGGGAACTGGAGCTGGTACAGCCGAAGCAAGAACAGGCGGGGACTTGGCTCAGTGGCAGAGCGCTTGCCCTGCCTGAGGCCCTGGTTCCATCCCCAGCACTGCAAAAAGAAAAAGGGAAAAGGCGGATACTCCCAAAGCCGCCAGGAGCTGAAGAGATGCCGTAATTGACGCTGGGCGGGCATGAGTTCTGGGCTTGCTCCACATAACCTCGGGCGCACCCACCTCCTGGAGCTGCTTAGGAGAAGCAACGAGGAGACACAGGCCAAGGCCCGGCTGGCCCCCGGCTGCACTGAACGCTGAGAGTCACCGTTACTCCTGCCCCTATTCCCCACTAGCCTTCCAGAATCCTCCCACCGCCCAGCCCGGCCACTTCCCTGGGGCTGCAGTGCTGGTGCCCAGGTCAAGGTCGGGGAGAAGACCAGAACTCATCTCCCAAAGCCGGCTCCAAAGGTGGGCGCCGGGGCGGGGGCGGGGGCACATCTGCAGGGCACACACTGGCTCAGAGGCGCTTTCTCCCGTGCGGAGGTCCAGCCCCGCCTCAGGCAGCGCCTGCGTGTGCTCACCGCCGTCCATTTGTTCCTCCATAGCCTCCCGGAGCGCCAGAAGGGACCCTCTGGCAGCGAGGCGAGGCTGCGAGGAGGAAGGCTGGAGGCCGGGAGGTGGGGAGCCTGGGAGAGGGGGTGTGGCCTGCGGGGGAGGGGGGGATGGACACCGCCCCGGGGCTTCCCTCCCTCATCCTTCACCTGTGCGACCTTGGGGAGCTCCAGGATCAAGCCCGGCCAGTGGCTGCTGCTGGGCTGGGTGGACGGGCCCCAGGTCGCTGGTGTCTGCCCTGGCCAGGCTCCTGCCCTCCGTGGGACCAAGCCTCCCCGCCCTTCCGCTGCCACAGGCAGGCGCCCTTGGCCCTGGCCAGAGCGCACAGCACCGGGGGCCAGGTCACCCAGCCCTTGGGAGCCTGGTCAAGAGTTTGGACTTAACCCATGTCGGTGCAGGGAGGTGCCCCGGCACAGCACCTCAGGAGGTTCTCATGCTCGGGATGCTGTGGCCTTGGTATCCTGCTTTCCCCGGCTGGCAGGAGAAGCCACCCAGGGGGTTCAGGCAGGAAGGTGGCAGGGTCAGATTTTGTTTTCTGGAGACTGAGCGGCATCCTCAGCCATTTTACTTTTTTATTGTGACACAGGGTCTCGCTATATTGCTCAGGCTGGCCTCAAATCTGCCAGAGTCCAGGTCTCCTACCTCAGCCGCCTCTCCATTCCCTGGGATTCCGGTGCTGGTCAAGATTTTAGGGTTTTTTTGTTGTTGTTGTTGTTGTTTTTATTTTTGTTTTTTTTTTAAACAAATTATCTTTTTTTTTTTTTTAGTTTTATTGATTTTATTTTTGTAAATACAGAACAGCAGAATGCATCACAATTCTTATTACACATATAGAGTACAGTTTTTCATATCTTTGTATGTTCATGCCAATTCATGCCTTTATACATGTACTTTTATTTATTTTTTTTTTTTTGCATTGCAATTCTTATTACACATATATATCACAATTTTTCATATCTCTGAGTATATTGACACCCAATTTGAGTCTTCATATATGTACTTTGGATAATGATATCCATCACATTCCACCATCCTTGCTAATCCCCTGCCCCCTTCCCTTTCCCTCCAACCCCTCTGCCCTATCTAGAGTTCATCTAATCCTCCCATGCTCCCCCTCCCTACCCCACTATGAGTCAGCCTCCTTATATCAGAAAACATTTGTTTTGGGGGGATTGGCTAACTTCACTTAGCATTGTCTTCTCCAACACCATCCATTTACCTCTAAATGCCATGATTTTATTCTCTTTTAATGCTGAGTAAAATTCCATTGTGTATATATGCCACATTTTTTTTTATCCATTTCCACTGAAGGGCATCTAGGTTGGCTCCACAGTTTAGCTATTGTGAATTGTGCTGCTATAAACATTGATGTGGCTAAAACAGGTTTTTCCAATTAGGGGGAGGCACCCAGCATCCCCAACTTTTTGTGAAGTTTTATTTCTTAACCTGAAAGGCAGATTGACTGGTGTTGATCTTTTGTCTGCCTGAAATAATTCATAAAAGAAGAAGAACAATTTATAAAGGAGCAAATCCAAATGGACAACATATACATGGACAGATGTAGAGCAGCTGGACCTCCCTCCCCCAGCCCCGAAAGTGGTCTGGAGGTGGCAGGGCCCTTTTACATGCTGCTGTGACATCTGATGGCTGAGGCTGTTTCACTGTCAAGTGCGCACCACCAAAGGGTCTTCAGAATTTGGTGGTGCTTCCTGTGTCAGAACGCCAGGGAACTGGCAGATCTGCAAGGGGCAGGACCTGGGACGCTGGACACCCCTCAACCTCCAGGCCCAAGTAAAAGTCTCAGGAATCTGCTTTTAGTAACAGCAGCCTCCCATCCCTGTTTCAATTCCGGTGTCACATTCAGTAGAGCCTCATTGAAGCACCTTGAGGAGCTGAGTGGGGGCACATGCCTGCAACCCCAGAGCCTCAGGAGCTGGAGGCAGGAGAATCAGAGAACCACCGGTTCAAGGCCATCCTGGGCAGTTTAGCGAGACCCTGTTTCAAAATTTTTTAAAGGGGGATCTTTCTTTTTTTTTTTCTTTTCTTTCTTTCTTTCTTTTCTTTTTTCTTTTTTTTTTTTTTTTAAGGCTGTGGGATGTAGTTCAGTGCCAAAGCAACCCTAAGTTCAATCCCTGTAGGAAAAAAGAAAAAAAAAAAAAACTGTGTCTAAAGGAAGAATGCAGTCTCACAACATGGACTTGACCGTGTTCCCTAGAAAAGAAGCACACAGCATTTTTGCATTGTTTAAATACACATCGAAGAGTGTGTACTTTTCATTTTTTTGGTTTTGTTTTTGGTACTGGATATTGAACCCAGGGGTGCTTTACCACTGAGCAACATCCCCAGCCTTTTTTACTTTTTATTTTGGGTTTTGCTAAGTTGCTTAGGGCCTTGCTAGGTTGCTGAGGCTCGATTTGCACTTGCAATCCTCATGCCTCAGCCTCTCAAATCAATGGGTTTACAGGCATGAGCCAGGGCACCTGGCAAGAGTTTGCCATTTTCTAAACAAGCAGATAGAATATTTTACTTAGTTTTCTAGGAAACTTTACCAAGAATTGTTCATTTATCATTTCAGAAAATCTTGTTACTAATAACAACAAAAAACAAATTGCAAGCCAGGTGCAGTAGTGCAGCCTGTAATCCCAGCTACTGGGAAGGCTGAGGCAGGAGGATCTCAAGTTTGAAGGCAGCCTTGGCAACACACAAGAACCTGTCTTGAAATTTAAAAAAGAAAAAGTGCATTCTGGGGATTTAACCCCAGGGGCACTCTACCACATATATATTCCCAGTCCTCTTTAATTTTTTATTTATTTTTATTTTTTAAATGCACAACAGCAGAATGCATTACAATTCTATTACACATATAGAGCACAATTTTTCATATCTTTGTATAAAGTATATTCATGCCAATTCATGTCTTTATACATGTACTTTTTTGCATTACAATTCTTATTTCACATATATACCACAGTTTTTCATATCTCTGTTTGTATATAAAGTAGGTTGACACCCAATTCATGTCTTCATACATGTACTTTGGATAATGATGTCTATCACATTCCACCATCCTTGCTAATCCTCCCTTTCCCTCCCTCCCCTCTTTCCTATCTAGACTTCATCTATTCGTTCCATGTACCCCTCTCTACCCCATTATGAATCAGCCTCCTTATATCAGAGAAAACATTTGTTTTTTGGGGATTGGCTAACTTCACTTAGCATTATCTTCTCCAGCACCATCCATTTACCTGCAAATGCCATGATTTTATTCTCTTTTATTGCTGAGTAAAATTCCATTGTGTATATGCCACATTTTTTTTTTTATCCATTCATCCACTGAAGGGCATCTAGGTTGGCTCCACAGTTTAGCTATTGTGAATTCTGCTGCTATAAACAATGATGTGGCTGTGTCCCTGTAGTATGCTGTTTTTAAGTCCTTTGGGTATAGTCCAAGAAGAGGGATAGCTGGGTCAAATGGTGGCTCCATTCCCAGATTTCCAAGGAATCTCCATACTGCTTTCCATATTGGCTGCACCAATTTGCAGCCCCACCAGCAGTGTATGAGTGTGCCTTTTCCCCACATCCTCACCAACGCTTATTGTTGTTTGTCCTCATAATGGCTGCCATTCTGACTGGAGTGAGATGATATCTTAGGGTAGTTTTGATTTGTATTTCTTTGATTGCTAGAGATGATGAGCATTTTTTCATGTATTTGTTGATTGATTGTATATCCTCTTCTAAGGAGTATCTGTTCAGGTCCTTGGCCCATTTGTTGATTGGGTTATTTGTTTTTTTGGTGTTTAGCTTTTTGAGTTCTTTATATACCCTAGAGATTAGTGCTATATCTGATGTGTGAGGGGTAAAGATTTGCTCCCAGAATGTAGGCTCTCTGTTCACCCCAGAGATTGTTTCTTTTACTGAGAAAAAAAAAAAAAAAAACCTTTTAGTTTGATTCCATCCCATTTATTGACTCTTGGTTTTAATTTTTGTGCTATAGAAGTCTTATTAAGGTAGTTAGGGCCTAATTTCACATGATGAAGATTATGGCCTACTTTTTTTTCTATTAGACGCAGAATCTCTGGTTGAATTCCTAGGTCCTCAATCCATTTTGAGTTAAGTTTTGTGCATGATGAGAGATAGGGGTTTAATTTTATTTTGTTGCATATGGATTTCCAGTTTTCCCATCACCATTTGTTGAAAATGCTATCTTTTCTCCAGTGCATGTTTTTGGCACCTTTGTCTAATATAAGATAATTATAATCTTATGGGTTAGTCTCTGTGTCCTCTATTCTGTACCATTGGTCTACTGGTCTGATTTGGTGCCAATACCATGCTGTTTTTGTTACTATTGCTCTGTAGTATATTTTAAGGTCTAGTATAGCGATGCCACCTGCTTCACTCTTCTTGCTAAGGATTGCTTTAGCTATTTTGGGTCTCTTATTTTTCCGGATGAATTTCATGATTGCTTTTTCTATTTCTATGAGGAATGCCATTGGGATTTTGATCAGAATTGCATTAAATCTGTATAGTGCTTTTGGTAGTATGGTCGTTTTGATAATATTAATTCTGCCTATCCAAGAGCAAGGTAGATCTTTCCATCTTCTAAGGTCTTCTTTGATTTCTCTTTTAGGGTTCTGTAGTTTTCATTGTATAGATCTTTCACCTCTTTCGTTAAGTTGATTCCCAAGTATCTTTTTTTTTTTTTTTTTTTTTTTTTGAGGATATTGTGAATGGGGCAGTCTTCCTCATTTCCTTCTCAGAGGATTTGTCACTGATATACAGAAATGCCTTTGATTTATGGGTGTTGATTTTATACCCTGCTACTTTACTGAATTCATTTACTAGTTCTAGAAGTTTTCTGGTGGAGTTTTTTGGGTCTTCTAGGTATAGATTCATATCATCAGCAAATAGTGCTAATTTAAGTTCTTCTTTTCCTATACATACCCTTTGATTTCTTTTGTCTGTCTAATTGCTATGGCCAGTGTTTCAAGAACCATGTTGAATAGAAGTGGTGAAAGAGGGTATTCCTATCTTGTTCCAGTTTTTAGAGGGAATGCCTTCAATTTTTCTCCATTTAGAATGATGTTGGCCTGAGGCTTAGCATAGATAGCTTTTATGACGTTGAGATAGGTTCCTGTAATCCCTAGTTTTTCTAGTGTTTTGAGCATAAAGTGGTGCTTTATTTTGTCAAATTATTTTTCTGCATCTATTGAGATGATCATATGATTCTTATCTGTAAGTCTATTGCTGTGATGAATTATATTTATTGATTTCCACATGTTGAACCAAACTTGCATCCCTGGGATGAATCCCACATGATCATGATACACAATCTTTTTGATATAGTTTTGTATTCTATTTGCCAGAATTTTAGCATCTGTGTTCATTAGAGATATTGGTCTGAAGTTTTCTTTCTTTGATGTGTCTTTGCCTGATTTTGGGATCAGGGTGATATTGGCCTCATAGAATGAGTTTGGAATTACTGTCTCTTTTTCTATTTCCTGAAATAAATAAATTGAAGAGTATTGGTATTAGTTCTTCTTTAAAGGTCTGTAGAACTCGACTGTGTATCCATCCTTGGGCTTTTCTTGGTTGGTAAGCTTTTGATGGCTTCTTCTATTTCCTCACTTGATATTGGTCTGTTTAAGTTGTGTATATCTTCCTGACTCAATCTGGGCAAATCATATAACTTAAGAAATGTGTGCCTTCAATGTCTTCTATTTTATTGGAGTATAAGATTTCAGAATAATTTCTAATTATCTCCTGTATTTCTGTAGTGTCTGTTGTGATTTTGCCTTTTTCATCACGTATGCTGGCAATTTGAGTTCTCTCTCTCCTTCTCTTTGTTAGCGTGGCTAAGGATCTGTCAATTTTATTTCTTTTTTCAAAGAACCAACTTTTAGTTTTGTTAATTTTTTTAATATTTATTTTTTAGGTGTAGATGGACACAACACAGTGCCTTTATTTTTATGTGGTGCTGAGGATCGAACCTGGGTCCCGCCCGTGCTAGGCGAGCGCTCTACTGCTGAGCCACAATCCCAGCCCCTGTTTTGTCAATTTTTTCAATTGTTTCTTTTGTTTTGATTTATTGATTTCCGCTCTAATTTTAAATATTTCTTGCCTTCTACTGCTTTTCCTGATGGCTTGTTCTTCTTTTTCTAGGGCTTTGAGATGTAGTATGAGGTCATTTATTTGTTGACTTTTTCTTCTTTTAAGGAATGAACTCCATGCAATGAATTTTCCTCTTAGTACTGCCTTCATAGTGTCCCAGAGATTTCGATATGTTGTGTCTATGTTCTCATTACCTCTAAGAATTTTTTAATCTGCTCGTTGATATCTTCTGAGACCCATTGTTCATTCAGTAGCATATTGTTTAGTCTCCAGGTGATGGAGAAATTTTTATTTTTTATTTTGTCATTGATTTCCAATTTCATTCCATTATGATCTGATAAAATGCATGGTAGTATCTCTACTTTTTTGTATTTGCTAAGAGTTGCTTTGTGGCATAATATATGGTCTATTTTAGAGAAGGATCCATGTGCTGCTGAGAAGAAAGTATATCTGCTTGATGCAGATTGAAATATTCTATATATGTCAGTTAAGTCAAGTTATTGATTGTGTTATTGAGTTCTATAGTTTCTTTATTCAGCTTTTGTTTGGAAGATCTATCCAGTGGTGACAGAGGTGTATTAAATTCACCCAAGATTATCGTGTTGAGATCAGTTTGACTCTTGAACTTGAAAAGAGTTTGTTTGATGAACATAGCTGCACCATTGTTTGGGGCATATATATTTATGATAGTTATGTCTTATTGGTGTATGGTTCCCTTGAGCAGTATGTAATGTCCATATTTATTCCTTTTGATTAACTTTGGCTTGAAGTCTACTTTATTTGATATGAGTATGGACACTCCTGCTTGCTTCCACAGTCCATGTGAGTGGTATGATTTTTCCCAACCTTTCACCTTCAGTCTGTGTATGTCTTTTCCTATCAGATGAGTCTTCTGGAGGCAGCATATTGTTGGGTCTTTTTTAAATCCAATCTGCTAGCCTATGTCTTTTAATTGGTGAGTTTAAGCCATTAACATTTAGGGTTACTATTGAAACATGGTTTGTATTCCCATCCATATTTGTTTATTTTCATTATTTAACTTGACTTGATTTTCTTCTTTGATTAAAATTTTCCTAAAACTACCTCCCTCTGCTGATTTTCATTGCTGTTTTTCATTTCCTCTTCATGAAATATTTTACCAAGGATGTTTTGTAGTGCCAGTTTTCTAACTATAAATTCTTTTAACTTTTGTTTATCGTGGAAGGTTTTTATTTCATCTTCAAATCTAAAGCTTAGTTTTGCTAGATATATGTTGTTCCAGGATCTTCTAGCTTTCAGGGTCTGTGTTAAAAAATCTGCCGTTATCCTAATTGGTTTTCCCTTATAAGTAATCTGATTCCTTTCTCTTGTGGCTTTTAAAATTCTCTCCTTATTCTGTATGTTGGGCATTTTCATTATAATGTGTCTTGGTGTGGATCTGTTGTGATTTTGTGCATTCGGCGTCCTGTAGGGTTCCAAGATCTCACCTTTGTAGGGAAGGTCAGTCCTCTTTAATTTTATTTTAAACAGGATTTTACACAATTACTGAGACTGGCCTCACACCTGCAATCCTCCTGCCTCAACTTCTCCACCCCTGAGTCATGTGCCAACCCTGGCTTCAAAATTAAAAAAAAAAAAAAATGGAAAAGGACTGGTGATATAGTTCAGTGGTAAAGCACCCTTTGTTTCAATCCCAGTACCAGGAGTGGGTGGAGGTGGGGGGAATCCACAATTTTTTTTAAGGTACCCAGGATTAAACCCAGGTGTGCTTAACCACTGAGCCACAATCCCAGCCCTTTTTTGTATTTTATTTAGAGACAGGATCTTGCTGAGTTACTTAGGGACTCACTCAGTTGCTGAGACTGGCTTTGAACTTGTGATCCTCCTGCCTCAGCCTCCCAAGCTGAGGTGTGTGCCACTGCGCCCAGCTCCACACTTTTTTTTAACTTGTTGTAATTAGTTATCCATAACAGTAGAAAGCACTTTGACACATCATACATAAATGGAGAATAATAACTTCTTATTCTTCTAGTTGTACAAGAGGTAGAGTCACACTGGTTATGTAGTCACATGTACATGTAGAGTAATACTGTCTGATTCATTCTACTATAATTCCTACCCCCATACCCCTCCCCTCCATTCTTTCCCCTCTGACTAATCCAAAGTACCTATATTCTTCCCTAGCACCTCACCCCCACCCCCATCGTGAGTTAACATCCACGTATCAGAGAAAACACTTGGCCTTTGTTTTTTGGGGATTGGCTTATTTCACTTAAGCATATTTTCCAGCTCCATCCATTTACCAGCAAATGTCATCACTTCATTCTTCTTTAAGGCTGAATAATACTCCATTGTGTATATATACCACATTTCTTTATCCATTCCCCACTTTTTTGTTCTGTCCCTTAGGTAATTCTGGAGCTCTTCTTTTAGGAACCTGTGAGGCCCCCCTGACCCGGGACTCTGGTAATGGAATGATTTAACTCTAAGGGTGGCATTTGAGGAGCCTGGCATTTACATATTATGTAGCTGTTTGCGGCAAGGTGTCTTACTGGGCATGGCAGACCTTTCCTCTGGTGACCAACTTGTAATGGAAATTGTGGGAGAGACTTGAGTGTCTGCCCTTGGAATGGGGGGAGGACTTGAAATTGCTGAAATCTGATCCACCTGTTCATTTTTACCAATTCTTTGAGTGAAGTTTGTGGCGGGCATTTTTTTGTGTATGTTTTTCAGAAAATGCTCCAAATCACTGTTAATATTTTATATTCCATTCACATCACCTTCATGGTGATACAAAATCTGTGGGCTCTGTTATCAGAGTTCTGGGACAGACAGAGACCTGACATAAGGGAGTCCCTGCTGACTGGGTCTAGCTACTTGCCTCAAAAATCCAAGCAGAAAAGCTGGTGGTAAAAAAGGAAGGAAAGAAATTTATTCAGACCAGGTGAAGTGGCACCTGACTGTGATCCCAGTGGCTCTGGAGGTTGAGGTAGAAGGATCGAAAGTTCAAAGCCAGCTGCAGCAACTTAGGCCCTAAGCAACTCAGTGAGACCCTGTCTCTAAATAAAATATAAAAAAGGGGCTGGGGATATGGCTCAGTGGTTAAGCACCCCTGGGTTCAATCCCCAGTGCAAAAAAAAAAAAAGAAAGAAAAGAAATATTTATTCAGTATAGCCAGACTGGGAAGATTGGAATCCTCAGCCCTGTCTATGGGGGGTATTGACAGAGCTCTGTTTTAATTTGGGAGAAATCAAAAGCAGGAGTTAAGAAATACCCATGATTAAGTAGTCTTGATCAAACTGAAGCCAGATTTAAAATTAGGTAGTCAGTGTAGTTAGGTAAATCGGGTCTAATATCGAGTGAAATCTAAAATGGAGGCCATGCTGACAATGATTCCGGGAAACGCAGGACAACTCATGGAATGTTAATGAAGTCCCAGAAAGGCCCTAGGCCAAAGTCCACCCCAAAGAAATATTAATGGAACCCAGGAACAGCCCCCAACAGATTTGGAGATAGCCCATCCCAGAGAAGTGATAAGCCCATCCCAAAAAGTGATAATTAAGTCCTTCCTGCCCGTTTGGCCCACCTGTGTCCTAACCCTTCCCCTTACATTCCATCACCAAAACTATAAAAAGGGGAGACAACCGCACTTCCACAGATTCCACCTCTTGGGTCCCCTTCTTCCTCCGGGAGAAGTCTTTTCTGCTGTCCTTTAATAAACTTCTAATTTCTACTCTGACCTTGCCTCGCCGTGCTTCTTTGGTGTTATTCTTCAACATGGGGGAAGCAAGGACTCGTCACCGGCCAACAGCGGTAACAAAACTGTGGACTGGCTGGTCACCATATCAGGTCCAATTCTGAGAAGTCCTCCCCTCCCCTTCCCTCCCCTCCCCTCCCCTTCCTTTTCTCTCCTTCCCTCCCCATCTCCCTCCCTCGAAGTGCTAGGGATCAAACCCAGGGCCTTACTCAAGCTACAGATGAGCCCTGCCACTGACCCAGGCTGAGATGTTGCAATGTCTTAGCAGGTCACCCGTGAAGCCCATCACATTCTGGCTTAAAGCTGACTTAATAATGACTGTTTTCTTTCTCTACTACTTTTCTAGATTGGCAGGAAACTTTGTTTTTAATGATATGTCCCCACACGACCCATGTCCAGAGGCAAGCGCTGGAAGGTGTGGCCTGGAGAGTGGATGGCCACCTGTGGAGGCGGCAGCCGCCCTGGGTGAAGGCATGACAGCTAGGAGGGTGACCTGTGGGATCCAGTCCATGCCCTGTCTGCCTTTGATGACTTCTTAGGGCAAGGGCAAGGTCACTCTCTGCCCCAAGAATCATGTGACCTGCTGTCCCTTCACCATTTGTGAAATGGCGATAAAAATACACTGGACAGTAGCCCTGTTACCCTGCCCAAATCTTGTACTGCCTCAGTGACCTAGCTGAATTTCTACCTGGTCCTTTTCTTGTTTATCTTTGAAGACAGGATACCTGAAGGCCTAAAGTTTCTCTCCAGGTGGGCTAGCCCAAACAAGTTAGGTCAAGATGGCTTCGGGAGTGACCACCTCTGACTTCATGATAATCCATCTGCATGCTAAATGACATATCCCCAGAGCTATGATAGTAGACAATGGCCATCCGATGACTTGCAAAGAACCATAAGAAGAGTGAAAAGAGAGCTGGGCTTGGTGAGCAAGCCTGTAATCCCAGGACTCCTGAGGCTAAGACAGGAGGATCAAAGGTTCAAGGCCAGCCTCAGCAAATTATTGAGGCTGTAAGCAACTTAGTGAGACCCTGTCTCAAAATCAAAACAAAATAAAAAAGAGCTGAGGATGTAGCTCAGTGGTTAAGTGCCCTGGGGCTAAATTTCCAGTACTAAAAAGAAAAAAGAAAAAGAAAAAGAGGTAACACCTGGAGTCCCAGAAAATCGCCACCCATTCCCAGAAAAGGCATGAATATTCCTCCCCTTTATTTACCTACCCACCCCTCATTTCCTTTACCCCATCTCCCCGTGCAGCAGGTTGAGAAGTTAATTTGTGAGTCTCTCACAAGTCAAGAATAAAAGTTGCATTCACTGCTCAATCCCCTACCCGCGAGAAAGAAAGAAAGAAACCAGTCCACTTTCCTGAGAGAAGAAGCCCTGCCTAACTCCCCGCCCCCAGGACCCCCCCCCCCCCCGCAGCCCCGGGCTTCTCCTTTGCTCTAGAGCCGGCCCCCCCCACACACACACACACTGCCCACCAATCAGTTACCCCATCTCATCTCCCCAGTGATTTGTGGCCTCCGTGTTTACTCCATAAACTATCTTTGAGGCTCCACTGTGTGCCAAGGGCTTCTCAGCCCTGGGAATGCTCTGCAGACCCATCCTCGGTCACGGTCACGCAGGGTGGCCTGCTCTGTGCACTAGTGTAGAGTTTCAGGCGCAGAGCACTGCGGCCCCCCGACCCCCGCACAGGGTGCAGCATGGATCAGGGCCCGGGACACCTGGGAAGGATCTCCAGTGGGAGAGAGATACAGTATCCCAAAGAGGGAGGACACGGGAGCCCAGGCTGGGGAGGGAGGGTGGCCAGGGGCCGGGGCTGGGAGCTCAGATCAGGGAAGCTAGTTATAAGGGGCAGAGGAAGACTTTCTTTGCCCCAGGACGCTTGGATGGACTCCATCCTAGGTCCCAAAGAAACCAGGCGGGAACAGGTTAGAGTGCAGCCGGGTGTGATGGAGGTTGCGGGAGGTTAGAAGGAGGGAGACGTGGAGTGGGGAAGGGGCGCAAGTGCAGCACTGGGGAAGAGGCGCAGGGCCTGGGAGACCCCTTCCCAGCCCCCGGCAATCGCAGTGGATGCGGTGGTGCCGTGGTCCTGACTCAGCAAGGAGAGCGGGTGGGCTGGGAAGGTGGGGTCCGGGAACGGAGGTCTTGGGGGCTGGCAGGGGCGGCGGGGGGGGGGGGCTCTGCGGGTGGCGCAGGGTGGCCGAGGGTCGGGTCCCAGCGGCCGGCCCGGCGGCCCCTCTCCGGCTTAGCACGCCCGACAGCACTAACTCGGCGGTGCCCGGCCAAGCAAATCTTTTGTCCCTGGCGGCGCTGAGCCAGCAGGGCGCCGCCGAGTATATACTGAGTCCGGTGGAGGACGGCGGCGCACCATGGCGCAGCGCTCCGGGAAGGTGAGTCCTCACCCTTCCCCACCCAATGCAAACCAGCAGAGGGCCGGCGATTGCCCCAGTGCGCGGGCATGGGGAGGGTGCAAACCGGGCATGGGGAGATGCAAACCGTTGCTCCCGTGCGCCCTTTGGGGACTACAAGCCCAAGCAAAGCTGGCTTAATTTCTTAATTAAATGGAGCTGCCTGGCTGTTGGCTGTGGGCCTCTCTGGTGAGGGTGCAGAGGATGATGGCCCTCTTCCATCCCCTTTTTCAGGTGTTCTGGGGTTCTAACCACCTCCCCCAAGTCAAGAGCAGGGAGGGTGGTCAAACTTGGCTGCTGCTTTCTGGCTTGGGGTGGGTTAGCCTTGCCAATCATACAGGGCCCACCCTAGCTGTCTCTTCTTTATGAGAGGATGGTCAAAGTGTGTATTTTGCTCTCCAGTCTTCACGGGTATGTGGGGCTGTTTCTCAGCAAAATGTTGAGCCTTGAGGACCTCCAAATCCTTAGGGTGTTCAGGTCTCATTGAATGTCTGGGTGACTCTCTATCAAACCTGTCTTGTGCTGGAAGGGTAGCCAATTCAGATCTCTCTCCTCCTTCTCTAGTGCTCTGTCCTGGATAATCCCATGAAGCCTTTGGGCTCCAGAAGCTCCATTCAAGTGCTTCAGTGGTGAGAGCACCACTAGAGTCCTCTGCATGGGCTAGGTTATGTTTCAGTAACAAATAACCCCAGTAGCTTGGTAGCATACATCAACTAGGGTATCTGCCTCCCTAGCACCACATATCCATCATGGGTATAAGTGCTTTTGTCCTCACACCCTTCCCTATGCCCCAGGCTGACAGTAACATGAGAAAGGGAAAGGAAGAGACCCCCAAATCAGACGTGCACTGGCTTGCAAGTGTCCATTCCCACACACATTCCTTTGGCCAGAGCATACAGCTGCCCTAGCTCCGAGGGGCCTGGGAGAACTGGAAGCATTTACAAAGCACAAATGACAACAGTTACTGGGTTACTATTCTTTGATAGGGTCCCTTGGGACCACAATTCTTGAGACCCAAGAGTTATTGAGTATTTGGAATTTTAGGTTCCACGGCAGGAAATAAGTTGAGGGGGTTGTTGCTTGAGTTGTTAAGTGTGGGGACAAGAGCTGGACTCAATGGCATTTGTCTGTAATCCCAGAGACTTAAGAGGCAGAGTCAGGAGGATCACAAGTTTGAGGCCAGCCTCAGCAACTTAGAGAGGTCTAAGAAATTTAGCAAGATACTGTCTCAAAATACAAAAAAATTAATAAATAAAAAGGACTAGGGATGTAGCTCAGTGGTAAAGTGCCCCAGGGTCTCCAGTCCAAACTAAAGTTTGGGAAAAGGACAACTTGTCCATGCTACCTAGTTATCTGTCTGTCAGGCCTTAAAAAGGAAAAAAAAAAAAAAAAAAAAAAGGACAAGGTGACACTTATAGAGTGTGCTTTTGAGGACTTTCATCCTGGGCCGAGATTCCTGGACCTGGCTTCCACAGGTTCAGCCTCTCTAGCTGAGGAGGCCCAGCCCCAGGAACCTGGCTTTCCAAAAAATAAAGGTGAGTAGTAGGTGAAGTTTATTGTTTTGGAAAGATTTCCTTTGATGTTATTATGGATGTGTTGTTTTAACAATAAACAAAAATTGAGTTAAACAAATGTGGTGGAAGTTTGTGACAGCAGGTTTTCAAATGGATACCTCCACAAAGGGGAACTTCCTGTCCCCAGAGAGGAGCTGCAGTTTGTCTGCTCCACGGGGGGCTTGGGCAGTGGCTGTGTCTGACAGCAGCCTGTTGACCTTTCATCTTCTGCCCAATCAGCAGATGTCTCGGGCACCTCCTGTGCACAGCAGGGCCGGGCTTGGTGGCCTGGGAATCTGGGTTTCCTAGAGGATGCAGAGGTCCCAGATGACAGACCCCCAAACTGAAAGGAGAGAAGCCTGACCCTGGCTCTGACCTGGCCTTCTAGATCACTCTCTACGAGGGCAAGCACTTCACAGGCCGGAAGCTGGAGGTCTTCGGGGACTGTGACAACTTCCAGGACCGAGGCTTTATGAACAGAGTAAACTCCATCCGGGTGGAGAGTGGCGCCTGGGTCTGCTTTGATCACCCCGATTTCCGGGGCCAGCAGTTCATCCTGGAGCACGGTGACTACCCTGACTTCTTCCGATGGAACGGCCACAATGACCACATGGGCTCCTGCCGGCCTGTAGGAATGGTGAGCACCCACTCCGCCTGGGGGCTGGGGCCTTCCTGGAATCTGTAGCAGGGTCCTCCCAACTTTAAAAGGCCCTACCCAGACCCCTGCTGGCAGGAGGGTGAGACACCATGGGGTTCAATCAGGGCTACCAGGCAGGCGAGCCCCTGGGAGTTCTCAGGAAACCACTTTAAATTTCCCATCCAAACATCTAGCTAAATTCTCTATTTAAAATGCTGTTGAAAATATTAGAAGTTTGGGGGCTGGAGGGTGTAGCTCAGTGGTAGAGCGTGAGCCCTGGGTTCCCTCTCCAACACCCAAGAAAAGAAAAAAAAAATTATAAGTTTGGATTTGTGACCGGAAGGTGGAGCACTCAGCAAAAGTAAGTCAGGCTGCCTGGATCCGGGCACCTGCTGGGCACATGGCCTTGTAGCCATTCTGCGCACCTCCCAAGCCCTAATCTTGGAATTGCTAATGGAAGAAGCTGAAGTATCACAGGCCAGTCAGCAGGACATGTGGGGCAGGTCCCTTGGAGTTGCACAGGTGGCTGCATCTCACAGGTGGGGCCTGGTGTGTGTAGGGAACGCAAACCAGGGGTGTCGCTCTTCCGTGGGGAGGGGCTTTTTATGGCTGCATGACTCTAGGGTAGGATTTGCGGAATGAGGCTTAACCCAAGTCCCAGCACTATCTGACCTGCTCTGAGTTCTGGTCCTTTGGATGGGAAATGACCAGTCCCCAAGCTCACAGTGAGCAGCCCTGCTCAGAGTCTGCTGGCCAGAGGGCCCTCCCTTGGACGCCTGGGCTGGGGCTCTGGCAAACACCTAAGGAATCATGGGGGCGGTGCCTCTCTGCCTGGGGCCCCCTCTCCTATCAGTTGTAAAACTGGCTGCACTTTGACTTCTCACATGTAAGAATACTTTCTTAGTATCTCTGCCAGGCCTTGGGCATTTGGAAAAAGGAATTAAAATGGTTGGCCCTGGATCCTGTATAATGCTATTTATATTAAAAATATACTAGGCATCCTGTGAATGCTCTTCTCAAAAAGGCCATGCCTGGGGCCAGCTATGAGGCAGACCCGTCCCCCCCCACATCTGGCCTGTGGGGAGCTGGCCCTCCTTTGTCTTTTGGAAACACAGGAATCACGTAGGGAGATCCATGTACTGATGATGTTAGTGAGTGATGACGTCAAGGCCAGCAGGGATTTCAGCAAACGAGATGTGTTATTTGTTTTAGAGTTTTGGCTTCATGTTTTAATAAAAGGTTCTATTACAGTTCTAAAATATTATCATCTGTGGCCTGCGGGCAGAGAAGTCAAAGCTGAGAAGCGTGTTGGTATAACCAGGGCAGGAGCCCCCAGGCTGAGCACCTGGAGGGAGTTAGTGATCCCAACCCTGGTCCGAGTGGCCCTGGTCTCAGGGCAGTCTTGCCCCCTCTTTGGATCTTGGATTCCTTAGTTGTAAAAAGAGGAGATTGGACCACTGGACCGATTCAGGGGCTTTGAAGCTCTTTTATTGTTGTTGTTCTTTCTTTCTTTCTTTTTTTTTTTTTTTTTTGGTACTGGAGATTAAACCCAGGGACACTTTACCACTGAGCTACATCCTCAGCTCTTTTAATGCTTTTTTAAAAATTTTGAGACAGAGTCTCACTCAGTTGCTAAGGGCCTTGCTAAATTGCTGAAACTGCTCTCAAATTTACATTCCTCCCTGCCTCAGTTTCCCAAGCCTCTGGGATCACAGGCATGCACCGCCACCCCCAGCCAAGCTTTTTAAAGTCATAAAACCGCCAACACATCTCATGTGAAAGAAGGAACAGAGGGTGTGTGTTGAGATGGGGCCACTTACCAACCCCCACCCCAGCCAGCCCAGGAACTCTTGGCCCTGAGCCCTGGGTGACTGCACATTCCTTCCCACCTGTACTGTTGGGGGACTCAGAGCATTTTCCTCTTTCCCACCCTCCGCCCGCCTGTGCCTTGGAGCATGGGGAGCATTTCCGGCTAGAGATCTTCGAGGGCTGCAACTTCACGGGCCAGTGCCTGGAGTTCCTGGAGGACTGCCCCTTCCTGCAGAGCCAGGGCTGGACCAGGAGCTGCGTCAACGCCGTCAAGGTCTACGGGGATGGAGCGTGAGTGGCGGCCAGGGCTGCTGGTCTCCCTATGGCCCAGAAAGGCCTCAGTGAGGGACACTGGGCCCAAAACAGCTGTCAGAACCCTGCGTGTTCTGTCCTTGGCCGCCCCCTGCAGACGCAGGCAGGTTTCCTTCTGATCAGCTGAGGGCAGCCCATGCTCCCTGCTCCCTGTGCCCTCCCCTTGTGTAAAGTGTCACTGCCCTGAGACTTTCCAGTTGACCATCTCTCTAACCTTTGTTTGGGTAGATATCGTCCCCATTTTACAGAGGAGCAAACTGAGACTGGAAGGTTAACTTGGCCCTGGAGAGAGGCCCTGCTGGGATTGCAGTCTGCTTTCCAGAGCTGGTGCCTTCAGCCCCTCCCCTCAGGAGAAGAGCCCCAGGCCTGGTCCTGCCTCCCTCTATGGCTGGTCCAAAAACTTGGCTCTTGTTGAAGAAGTTAAGGAGTCTTCTGTATTTCTGAGGCTTGGCCTCAGGGACCCTCGTGGGGTGTCAGGGGAGGGACTGAAGGAGACCCAGACTGAGCTATAGATACTATCTACCTTTCTTCAGGGAGGTGTGACTTGGCTTGAGGAGTTGGTGGCATCTGGGAGTCCAGGGGTAGAATTCCAGAACAATGTACCCTGGAAATTTTGCTGGCTAAGTTGTGCCATGAGGCAAAGACACACCTGGGCATGTTAAATGTCCTGAGACCCAGGACACTGTCCCGCCTCTCCACAGCCTGGAGACTTCAGGGCTGTGGAGGAACAGGTGGGGGAGGCAGGGGCTTGCGTTGTTTGATTGTAGAATCCTGTGCCCTCGGAGGGGACATCTTGGTGGCCAGGAAGCTAACCAGAGCTGAAATGGTAGACTCCCTGTGTGGACCCAGAGCACACTTCTCCTTTACCTCTTGTGTCTTTAGTTCATTTTTTTTCTTTCTTCTGCGGTGCTGGGGACGGAACTCACACATGCTGGGCAAGCGCTCCACCACTGAGCCACATGCCTGGGCTCAAGGGGCAGCTGCATGGGTGGCCATGCTGGATGCCCTGGGTCTGGATGGTGACACTCCACAGAGCCTTTCCTGGGACCTGGGTGATGAGGAGGCTGGGTCCCTCCATTTCCCGCAGGACAAGAGCGTTCCCTCTGGGTTCCGTGCAGTTCCAGTTGGCCTGTCCCTCGTCTCATGTCCTGGAGGACACTTGGAGGGAAACACACTGGCATTTCTGCCATTTCCACTTCCCATCTCCTAAAAGCTGAGCCTCAGGGCCGGGAGGTGGTGCCAAAGTAGAGCACTTGCCCGGCCCGTGTCAGGCCCTGGGTTTAATCCCCAGCAGCCCCCCTGCCCTCTAAGAGAAGAATGAGCCCTTTGCCTTCCTCTCTCTGCCTCCTCCCCAACTGGCTGGGCTAGGAGTGGGGAGCTTGCTGCGACGCCCAGCCCTCTCCCTGCCCTTTAGTTTGGGGGATGTCCACCTGAGCCCCAGGGTGGCTCAAGACACTGCTTGGGCCTTTCCAGCTGCTGCTAGGGGGCCGGGGCTGGCCCACTCCCTCTGAGCTGCAGCCGTGGGGTGGGAGGTCTTGCTGCACCAGGCTGTCCCCCAGTAGGTGCCCCCTCCCTGCTCACACTCTCCGCCTCCCTCCCTCTTCATGGCCATTACCGACCCTGACTCTCCCAGCAGTGGACTGCCCCAGGCACCAGGTGTGGGGTCAGGAGACAGACCCTGACTCTCCTAGCAGTGGACTGCCCCAGGCACCAGGTGTGGGGTCAGGAGAGTGGCGGGAGCAGACAGTGGGGAGGAGGGCCGTGCCGCCTTGGGCCCTCACTCACCTTCCCTGACCTCATCTGAGGCTGGGCTCAGGCTAGAAGGGCTGTGTCCACGGGGCGGAAGCTCCTTCAACAGCAAAGTGCTTTCGGGGTGATGGGCAAGAATTACTGGGGTCCAGGTGGGCACTCATTGCAAAGAGGCAGGGTCGGAGTCCAGGCCACATGGACCCCAAAGACAGAGCTGTCTGTGCGCCCCTTGTGGGAGGCCCAAGAGGAAGCGGCCCAAGGCCACTGCCTGTCCCAAGCAGAGAAAGGCAGTTTTCCATGGTGGAGAGAGTGAAGGGGAGGAGTCCGGCCTGGTAGAGGCCCGCTGTTGACCACGGCGACTCCCAGTCCTCTGCTGGGGCCAGGCAGTCAGTTCAGGCTGCAGACCTCGCCCCCCAGGGCCACAGACTTGTGCTACCTTTCTTGGGCCCCCTCCCCACAGTAGCACACTTGGCTCAGGGATGGCAGAGGAAGGGATGGCTTTCTGGTCCACACTTCCCCTCCCAGATGGAGACCACCCTTCTGGCCCCCCTCTAGCCTCCCCGCCACACCTTCCTGGTCACCTGGGTTGCGCTGCCCTTCACCTGCAGCCCCGCACCTCCTGGGTGATGAGGGGCCATGGTCTCTCCTGGCTCCACTGGGGACGACGGCCAGGATCCTGGCTGTCCCCTCCTGCAACTGCAGACACCACAGTCTGTTGTTCACTGGAGCAGAGGTGTCATGGGGACGGGAGCCCATCTGTCCCACCTGAGCACCCCGGTTCCTAACGCACAGTGAGACACACGCCTGGAGCTCGTCTGCGTTTGCTGAATGAATGAGCAGGAGGCGTTTGTCCCCAGTCTGTGCCCAGTGTCCTGCCTGCTGCTGCAGCTGCCATCAGTGTGAGATGGTCCTTGCAGAGAGCAGGAGGGATGAGGGCTGTGCCACGGGGGCCAGAGCCTCCTGGAGCAGACTGGCCAATTTTAAACCATGGCCCGTTACTGGGCACGCCTCCCCCGTGCCACACCCAGCCCTGACCCCCACAGCAGCAGGTAGGGAGTCAGCCTAGTGCAGGCGGCGCACCCTGGTGTTCTGCAGAGCACGGGGATCCACTGGGCTAGGAAGGGGTGGCAGGGCTGGTGGGAGGTCTTCTGATCGGAGCCTAGGTGGCATTCCTGTGTCCGTCCCCTGACCTGTCTTTCCCTGGCTTCCAGATGGGTCCTCTATGAGGAGCCCAACTACCGTGGCCGAATGTACGTGGTGGAGAGGGGCGACTTCCGCAGCTTCTCCGACTGGGAGGCCCACAGTGCCCGTGTGCAGTCGCTCCGCAGGGTGGTCAACTTCTTCTAGCCCTGGGGACAGGGCAGCCCCTCTCGGCCCCACCTGGGCCTCAGGATCGCCGGCAATAAAGGTCCTGAAAGAGGAGCGCTGAGCTGGCCTCTGCTTTCCTGGCCCCTTGCTGGCCTAGGGGCTGAAACCCAAGGGACTCGACAGACAGAGGAAGGCACGGGGAGGCCTGCATTAGGGCCAGAGGGGACCCTCTAGGGCAAGGAGACCAATCCCTTAATCTAACACAGCCACAGGCCTCCAGTCCCAAGGAGAGACGGTAAGGCAGGTGGGACAAGGCCCAGGGTGCTTCCTCCCACCCAGGGACCCCTGGCTCATTAGGTGGGGAGGGGGAGAAGGGAGCTGTGGGGCCAGCTGAGGCTGGCTTCCTGCTCTCCCCGAACTGTGTCCAGCATGGGGCCCTCTCCCTGACTCAGCAACAGGGCTGCCAGGCCACGTGCTCTGCTTGGTGGCCAAAGGCCTGACCCAGGCAGGGCTCGTGCATCGGTATCTCTGGATTTTATCCTCAGCTGATTTTATAAGGGGCCCCTCTAAAGAACAGGAGAGCCCAGGGCACGCCTGCCCCTGTGAGGGGTCCTGGAGGGAAAGAGAAATGGAGGGCTCCACAGAAAGGAGGGGAGACTGGGAAGGAGCTTCAGGGCCCAAAGAAGCACAGGTTGCATCTGCTCCGACCCCAGCCCCTGCAAGAGGCAGGGCCTGGCCGGCCACCTGGGTTCACCCCCAGGTGCCAGTCTAAGGAACTTACCTGTGGCCTCTCCAGGCCCCTGGGTCCACCTGTTGGGGGGTGGGTATGAACTTGGAGGGAATCACCCTCCCTAAGAGAGGACAGGAGACACCTGGGCCCAGGCAGTGGAATTTCTGGGAAGAGGGTCAATGCCCCTAACTCCACCCGTCATGCCCAGTGAGAGGACAGTCCCTGGAGGGGAACTTGCTAGACACTGGGGGTAGCCCAGGTAACTCCTGCTCCTGCTCCAAACCCTCCCCCTGCCCCAATCCTGAATGGAAACTGCAAGTGGAGACAACCTCCTCCAGAGGAATCTTAGTCTGTTCCAGGAGAGGAAGGACCCGGGACCCTCTGGGGCTTCTGAGGACCTGGAGCGCTGAGTCCTTGAGGATGGGGAACCCAGAGATGCCTGCGCCAGCCAGAACCAGCTAAGGCCCGCTGGGTGAAGGCTCAGGTGGCCTACAGTGTTCCCACTGTGGGTCAGGCTCCTGGCCCACCTTTCCAAACCCCACACTTGACCCAGGGCCCTCTGCCATCAGCTGGCTCCTCACTGGCCACAAGCCTGGCCCTCACTCCTCATATCTTCTTGTCTTGTTCTGCACTGGAGATTGAACCCAGGAGCACTTCGCCATTGAGCCACGTCCTCAGCTCTTTTTATTTTTCATTTTGAGTCAGGATCTTGCTAAGTTTCTTAGGGCCTCACTAAGTTGCTGAGGCTGGCCTTGGACTTTTGATCCTGTTACCTCAGCCTCCTGAGCCTCTGGGATTACAGGTGTGCACCACGGCACCTGGTTTTTACCACACATTTTGCTGGATATTTTTAAATAGGTAAAGGGGGTCCAAATGGGAAGCACCACTCCCAGGCTGGCCACTTGACTTGTGATCCCCCCTTAGAAAATATTTTAATTAGTCCTTCCTTCCTTCCTTCCTTCCTCCCTTCCTTCCTCCCTCCCTCCCTTCCTTCCTTCCTCAGTACTGGCAATTGGACCCAGGGTGCTAGGCAAGTGCTCTACCACCGAGCTACACTCCAGCCCTGAATTCATATTGCATATTGAATGTTTGAAACTGAGACAAGTCAAAGGCTTGGAGAGCTAAGGATGACTGGGTGGTAGAACACCTGATAGCATGTGTGAGGCTCTGGGTTCAGTCCTCAGTACTGTAAAGATAAACAGACAGACAAACAGAGGCTTGGAATGGGAAATTGCTAATGAATGGAACCCAGAGCTGAGGGTGGGAAACCTGGGATCCTGGATCTCAGGGGCTGTTTTCCACGGGGGCTGACAGTGGAGAAGGGGATGGCCATCCAGTAAGGAGGGTTCCCTTGTCCTGTAGTGGCACCCCCTCCTCTTACCTGGGCTTCTCCAGAAATCCTCACCATTGGCTGATTTTAGGACTGTCAGCAAAAGAGTCTCTGCCAAAGAGTTCACTGTAGATACACTTCCAATTTTACTTGGCCACTGGCCGGGAAGATACCAGCACTCCAGGTGCTGGACACCCCCTTACTAGTTTCTCACAAACGTATCCAGTATAGTAGTTTGTAGAAATGTGCAAACAAGGCCTCTGGCCTGAGCTGGGCTTCACAGAGATGTCTGCATTTCTAGGATAGAGAAGTTACCAACTGGGCTCCATGGTAACAGCTGCAGGGGGAGGAGAGGAGGGGAGAAGAAGCTCTCCCCCTCTCAGGTCCTTGAAGGGTTAACTTGCCCAGAACAGTGAGAGAAAAAGCTGCTTTTATGTGAACTTCTGCAGACAGTGAACTTCTGAGCCCCTCCCCTTACATGCTGGGTATAAAATTCTGAAACTCCCTGAACTCAGGGTTCAGGGGATTGATTGATTACAGCAAAAGCTGTGCCCTCTGAACCTGGCTGCAGCCCAATAAAACTGTTTCCTGCTGTCTTCGGTGCCTTGTCTCAACTGTCCCTACTGCCGCAGTCTGGCTGGGCACAATCAGGAGCCACTTGTCAAAAGAAACTAACTTTATTTTTAGAACCACACACGCCAAACAAAACAGCCTCTCAGGAAAAACCCTCAGAGCCTCAACTGCCACCACCGGCTTTCCACAAGCCTCTCTCTCCCACACAAGCTTCTCCCCCACCTCCCACAATCCTCCTGCTCTTGAGGCCGATTGGCTGGGTCATGTGGGCGGAGCCAAAAAAGTCCCCCAATGAGCAGCTCCGTGGTCTGAAAGGGCAGGGAAACAGCCCAATGAGCATCACCGCAGAGGAGCCAATCAGCTAGATGTTGCTGGGGCCGAGGAGCCAATCAGCTAGATGTTGCTGGGGCCGCTGTGAGCCAATCATCAGCCGGCAGCTGGAAGTTTGCTGGCAGCTGGAAGTTTGCTGGGGCCCCTTCGGCTGTGGCTCTCAACACCCTACAACAATCCTAGTTTCCAGGGTACCGAGGCTCAAATCAAGAACTTGAGAAACCACCATAAAGCTAGCAACGAGCCAGCCACCTCCAAGCTCTGAGCCTGGAACCAATCAGCAATAAAATCTCCCCTCACTGTTGCTCACCTGGGAAGAGTGTTTACTTAATGCCTGAGGCTTTCATTTCTCCGCCAGTTTGTTCACGGAGTAGGGCTTTCTGTGTGAGCCCAGCTGGCCTGTCTCCATGTGGGCACATCTGTCATCGAGGCCTCCTGGAGGCCAGGCCCGGTCCCTGCCTGCACATCTGGTCTGTCCTGCAACTGTCCACCTGCTACCCCTCAACCTCCAAGGTCAGCAGTGTCCAGCTGGCCTGTGCTTTAGGATCTCACAGGTCTTTCCTGCTGGTGGTGATGACAATGCTGATAGATGTTAACAGAAACCTACTGAGAACTAATTTCATGCCAGGCTCTGCCGTCAGTGGAATCCACATGTACAGTAACCCCAAGATTATAACACTTAGCACTGCTGTCCCAACCAGGAGTGCTAGACCCAGACAGGTTAAGAACTGGCCCAAGGTCACCCAGCAGGCAGGACTCCAACCCAGGTTTGACTTTGCTCCACACTGCACATTTGTATGTATAGGTCTATTTGGCATGAACTTGGGTCGAACCCAAAGCCTCTGCAGCCTCAGTTCCTGCTCTGTGAAATGCGTGCCATCGTGTCTGTCCTACCAGCTGTTATACACCTTTAAAGGTCAAGCGTGTGACCCTGGAGCCGGTGCCACATGAGGATTGGTTGTTGGTAGCAGTGACATGGTGTTGGGGGAAGCACTGAGACAGGCTGAGTTGGGGTCCTCCCATCTGAAATTCCTGACAGGGGCCAAGAAGGTGGGCGCGGAGGCCGAGGCCGGCTCCGTCCGCAGGGGTGCCTTCCTCTCTTTTGTCCCTTGGTGGCCCCTAGTCCTTTAAAGTTTCTGCTGATTTTCAGAGATGGAACTTTGGAAGCAATTAAGTTTTGTTGCACCTTCCTTCAAAGTGACTTTGAATAAAACCTGTGTTCCTAGCAGTTGGACTCGAATATTTCTGGAGCCCGGAGCATTATGGCCTCCTGGGTGGGAGCGGGGTTAGAGCAGGAGGAGGCTCTCTGACAGGGCACTTCCCTAGGATGTGTGACCTTGGGCAAGCTGCAGTCCTTGCCTCCTGCCCTCGGGCCCACAGTGGGAGAGTATCCACCCCCAGGAGTTCCTGGCAGTCACATGAGAACCGCAGCCCACCAGCCAGTCCAGGGCCAGAGCGAGTCCTCCTGCGGCTCCCAGGAACACCAGCACCTCATTAGCGGGTGATTTAGTGCTTGGTGCTTCTGGGTGACCTTCCCCTCACCCCAGCCCCCTGCTTCCTAATCTGTCAGCAGATCTGCTTTTTGTCAGAAAGAGGGAAAACAAGGTTCCCACCCCAGGGCCTTGATCTGCAGTCTGTCCAGGGAGTGAGGACCCAGACAGAGCTGCTCACAGCCACACATGGTCACGTATTTCTGCCTCTACTCTGCAGTTTGGAGAGCTGGGCTTTTAAGAGCAGCCGAGAGCCTGGTGCTCCAAAGGCTGCCTGCAGCGCAGACACCTGCTCATCAGGCCCCGTCACCACAGGGAGGACTCTGAAGCGCCCTCTGTGGCGGGGTGGGGGGGGCACTGGTCTAGAAGTCTTTGTTTGCCCCGTCCCTCCTGGGACTCCAGGTGCCCCCCTGCCCATCTCTGACGGCCAGTGCATTCTTGGCTGGTGGCTTCTGGGCTCTGCCTTCTACCCTGCTGGGGGGACACTTCTGAGCAGGGCTGCACCTCCATCTCTCGTCCCCTTGAGAAGCCTGAACAGATTTTCAACCAAGATCCGCTCAATGAGCCAGGCTTTAGGACTGAGCTCCAGGGCTGGGGGTCACTCGGTGGCGAAGCACTTTCCTAGCAGGCCAAGGCCCTGGGTTCTGTCACCAGCCCTGGGGGAAAAAAAAAAGTTGAACCAAGCTCTGGAGTTTCGGGGAATGTACCGAGTGCCACCAAGCTGTGCGCTCCAGGGAGGTGCAGACTGGATTGTATGCTCGGTGGGTTTTGCCCAGTACAAAAGTCTGAGTCCTCTGCTGAAGGGCTTGGGCTGTTTCCGGGTCCTGGGGACCTGAAGTTCCTATCTGCCCACACCTGCCCCATACCTGCCTTTCTCTGGCTTCTCTTACCTTATGGGTCGGCAACCCCCCGCACCAGGCATCCAGTGCAGGCCTCTGCGTGGGACTGCCCAGGAAGCAGCAGCTCCACCTGCAAGGAGGGGACACCTAGGGTTCCCTGTCTCCGGCCGTCCTCCACCGCTGGTGACGTGGGAGGAATGCCAGTGAGTGGTTCTGTGAACAGGCGTTGAGCTTCCCGCCCGCCGCGAGGCCTGCTTCCTTGGCAGTCTGTGGTTCACAACGACCCTGCGGAAGCCAGCTGCAGCCCCTCCTTGGCCTGGTCTGTGTGCGCGGGGGTGGGGACACGACTAGAGCAGATGGGTGCGTTGGCAGCCCTGTCTGGGGGGGGGGGGGTGGCAGCGTGTGGGCAGGCTGGCCGACGGTGGTGGTGACCCTTTCTGACGCGAGCTTGCCCTGGGACCAGGCCTGCATTCCCTGGGTGGGGAGGGACGGCGGGACAGGGTATGGGATCATGTGGGACTTTCTGGCTGAGGGTCAAAGCAGGTCAGGGGAGTGGGCAGGAGTACCCTCTCCACTCACCTCACCTGGCCCAACTTCCCACCAACTGGTACAGGTCCTTTGCCGTGGGCTGGGGGTGGTCTCCTGTGCCCTTTGCCTTACACCAGGGGATCCTGGGGCTGAGAGAGGCTGCCGGGGATGCCAGGCACAGGGGGCAGGGCGGGTACCCGCTCACAGTGTGCCCAGCTGAACCCTGGGTCCTGGAGCTCCTGAGCCACGTGGACAGAGACCAGCGGGGCAGTAGGGATGGGTCTGCCCGTCCAGGGGGGCTGCTCGTTGCTCAAGCGGGCAGTGGGCCTCTAAGCCCAGAAGGGGCGCCCAGCAGCTTTACCCATCATGGGGTGCTGGACCCCAAGATCGGGCAGGACGCTTATCTCACTCACAAAACACAGTATGAGAATCAGTCTGTGGGGAGCTCTTTGGGACCGCGGGGAGTTTAAAGAAGCGAGTAGAATAAAAGGTGAGACCAGGGCCCGGTTAGCGGCCATGACCTCCCCCATTACACAGCCCTGCTCTCTGTGGGAGGAAGTCCCCACCCAGGCCACGGGAGACAGGAAGGAATCAACTTGATGACCCGCGGAGTCCAAAAGAGAAAAGAAACTAGTTCTCCAGGAGACGCACAGCAGTCCTTGGGGCTTAGGTCGGAGGTGAACTTCTCCCGTGGGCCCGCCACGCCCGTGTTGATGACCACGAGCCACATTCTCAACATCACCCCTCCTCCAAAGAAAACAGCAAGTTCTCTGGCATTTTTGCTGATGATACCCTGTAGGGCTAGCCAGTGGTATTCAGCTAAAGTAAAATTTTTGTGAGGGAGAACGTTCTAACAATTCATTTACATATGAATATTCAGCTAATTTGGGGGTACTGGGCATTGAACCCAGGGGTGCTCTTACCACTGAACTACTCGCCAGCCCTTTTAATTTTTTGATTCTCAGATGAGTTCTTGCTAAGTTGCCCAGGCTGGCCTTCAACTAGTGATTCTCCTGCCTCAGCCTCACCTAGCTGGATTACAGGATCTGCCTCCCTTAGCTAATTTTAAGTGAATCTAACTGGGTGTTTGAAGTGGGGCCTGACAGTGGTTGGCTGTCAGCAAATACTTAACACAGCAACACATTCACTGTGCGAGTTTTAGGCCCTGTTTTTACGTACAATAAGGTAAATGTATCATTTTCCTCTTTTATAACTGAAGAATAGACTTCAAAGGTTATTTGACCAGATTCATACCATACATGGTAAAAGAGGCCGAGTTCCCCAGGCCATCTGCCTCAAGCCGGCCCTACAACCAGGGCTTCCAGAGCTTTCTGACTGAGACTCACGTGAGGGCCAGGGCCTATAAAACGGGCACAGCTGTGTCACGAAATGAGCCTTATCTCTGCTATTGAGTTGAACATGGGTATTT